>NW_017729008.1:22839774-22861294 GCF_001723915.1 Gavialis gangeticus
TGTGCTCCTTGATGATTCTCTCCAAGATCTTCCTGAGGACTGAGGTGAGGCTTACAGGCCTATAGTTACTTGGGTCCTCAAAGGTGCAAGCGGAGGCAGTGGCAGAGGCTCTGGCATTGCGACATCCTCCTGTCATTTCCCTGGGTCTCTTAACCTGCCTCTTCTCTCTTATGGCCCTTCTTCCAAGCAGACCCTCCCTAGCAAGCTTGCCTGGAAGCTGACCTGTTTACTGGTTGTTGGCCCCCAAAGGTTCCTTTTTTCCTGCTTCCTCACATGAAGCTGAAAGTCTCTTCCCTCAAAAAGGGGGTGGGGCGGAGAGCGGAAACTGACCTGCAAACTGTCTTGTAAACTGCCTGTTTGCAGTTCCTGTTCACTGGCTCCCACTTTGTCGTGGGACACACTGTCCTGCCTTGGGAAAACTGTCCTTGCCCAGCTCCTCCTGGCTCCTGGTATGCTGGAGCAACCAGGACACAAATGGAGCAGTAGAGACAGTGGCCGGCAGCCAGAACATTTCACTGGAGGACCAAGCCTCCATTTGTTCTGGTGCATGCTATTTTTGTGTGCTCTGCAGTGCTCTGCAAAGAGGGTTTTGGTGCCACAAACTGCACGTACCTGCATGTGGGGATGCAGCTTACGGCTGGATCCAGATGTGTAGGCACATGCAGTTTGTGGCACCAAAAACCTCTGTGCCTTGCCACAAACCGCATGAGTTGTACATTAAACCATACCCTGTGCTGCTAATTTGTAATGCTGGGACAACATTTGCTACCAGGATTTCCCAGTAGTAAAAAATATCCTAAAAGGAAAAGCGGTGCAAAGCATATCAAAGTGCGGTGTGCTAGGACAAATGTATCTCCATGCACTGCAGAGCCCCCATGCCAGGTCTGACCCGTCCTATCCTGAGACATCTGTGGCCACAGGGGGCTCCACAACTAAGGGGCCCCCTGCATCTGTCCGCTTGCCACCCTGCCTTGCCGCCCCCTGCCACCGCCACCGCCACCACCAATGCCAACTTCTTTGGGGCAAGCGGCCCCAAGACTGTTTCTTGAAGGGAACCCCAAAAAAGTGATGGCCTTCCCTGCCCCATGCTGAGGCACTCTGTGCCCCAGCCAGCCAGGGAGCGGCACATAGAGATGGGGGAGCAGGCCTGCTCCCCTGTTGCTGTGCTGTGGAGCCCCACGCTGAGGCACACAGCACCCCAGTCAGCTGTGGAGCAGCTGGCTGGGGTGCAGTACATCTCAAGATGGAGGCTACATATGGCTCAGCATGGGGGCTCTGCGTGTGCCATCACCAGCTGGCTGGGGCACAGGGTGCCTTGGCATAGAGGCTGCCTGCCAGCTAGCCCCATACTGAGGCACCCTGTGCCCCAGCCAGGCCTTCCTGCAGCACATGAAGCAGCAGGACATTGTGTCCCACTGAAAACCGCATGAGCAGGGGCATTGGCTGCACACAAAGTAGTGGCACAAATTTATGCCACTGCTCTTTGTGCTGCTGGAAACACATGCCCCTGCTCATGTGGATGGGGCCTATGTGTCCAAGTGTACACAGATCTAAACTTACTTATATATTTAGTCTCTGAAAGTTCAGAGTACATAGCTGCCTAGAGCCAGCCAGAAGCAAATGCTAAAAATGAATGTGTCTGAACCCCTGCCATCTCGCTGGAGCTCAGTGACTTGTCCCCTCAGTATCCAGAGCTGAGTTTTCTCTTGAGGGTGTTTGCAGCTCTTCGTTCAAACATTATTCCTTTGAAGTAGCTAGTTAGGGAGCAGAGGACACATTTTTTATATACTAGCTGAGGTGTCAGAGTACATAGATGGGGAGGAGACGGAGGTGGTTTGGTTCTGGTGATTTCTCCCAGGATTATTTCTGTCCAATAACTGTGTAATGTAAAATGCATAAACACCACTGAGAACAGGGATCATAACTAGGGATTCTGTCCTTGGATCTGACCGCTCTAGCCTCTAAGCTGTAAAGTGATGTTTCTTCACTCTTGTGCGGCTATCCTGAGACACCGCTCGAGCTCAGAGGAGAGCAAGTCTCAAAGACCATCTCCTCCTGAGCTCCTTCACCTGCCTGCACTCAGGTCTTCGCTCTAAACAACAGAGCCTCTACTGCGCTGTGTATAATACATTTACAATCTCTGAGCTCATGAAGAAAATTCTCTGGAGGTGCAGTTATGTATCACCTGGTAAGAAGATAAATGCCATAGAGCGTCAGACCACAAATCTACCTAGCCCCATCTTGAGGCAGCTTGACAAATCAATCTAGCCCCATTGGCAGAGAGATATTAAGGGGAAAAGTATTTAAGCATGCTCTATCCAGACTGATCTGTCCCCCGTCCTTCTCCCTCTACAACTATAGCACAGTCTCCTAACTGTTAGTATGTTTCTTGAGATTCAGGCTAAGTTTTCCTCAGTTTCATGAGTAGCTTGAGAGTGCTTTGACTTTAACGTGTCAGAAAATGTTCTGTCCTGTGATAGGAAAATGGAGCAGAGAGGGAGCTCTAAAATGCCCCTTGGTTTCTTATATCACTGATTTTAACAGGGCTTAGGAGCCTGGTAGACGTGAATAATTTATTATTTAAATAGCTCAGGCTCATTAACCAGGTTTGTTTTCCATTCTACGTATAATTTAAAATATGAAACATGAAAATCCTGAGTTGGGGAAAACCCAAATATTCATAGCCTTGTACACATTTTAATCCTAAAATCAAGTTAAAAGACAGCAATTTCCAATCACATCTTTAATTAAGTCACCATTGTTCTTTACAATTATCATAACAGAAATTACCTTGTTTGCATGCAAGCCTATGGTAAAATTCTCATTGTTTCAGCAGAAAGAATATCAGTGCCTTTTATTTTAATATTAGAAATCCTTTTATTGGTTTAAGCAGCAGTAATCAATAGCAAAATTAATTTATGCAGAGAAGGTGGTCTGGAGGCTCTCCTTGTTCAGTCCCACTGCAATATAGTGCACAAACCAAAATGGCTCATTTTTGCTCCATTACAACAGGTCAAGTTCAGTTCTCACAGTGCTGTGGCATCACATTTCTGCACATGGAGTTGCTATTGATGGAAGCAGAATGTGGCTAAGTGTGTCAAATCACAGCAACCTTGAAATAAAACAACCTAATGAATCTGGTATTTGCATCATTGGTGAAATAAACTAGAAGTTAGCCTTCAAACTTAGTCTTCATTACAGTTTAACTCATGTTAACAGGCATTGATTTTAAATTTGCCTGGGAGTGATACCACCATTTTTTCATTTGCTTTAAAAATGATGGTAGCTACATGGGATTTTAACAAAGTTTCAGTGTTTGCTTAGATATGACTTAAACCTGGATATTTGTAAATAAGTGCAGAATATATTGTTCCCTATAGGATTTAAAAATATGGCAATTATCTAGTTAAATAAGGAAATTATGATGAAGATTTCAGTAAACGTACCTATCTGTTCATTTAATTTAGCAGTTAGTTAATTATTAGATGTCAAATAAACCTGAATTTATTGTTTTTTTAAAAAACTAGGTAACTGATTCCAAGCACACTAATTTGTATTAGCCAGCTGGAATTGCAGATTGCCAGCTGGCTTCATTCCAGTCTTTTTCTGGTGCCCTTTGTATTGGCATGTGTACTGCTGATGCGTGTATTACAGTGAGAGTTAGCACAAATAGACCACTTCCATGGTAGCAATTCGCTTTGGATATAATCCCCACTATGACAAACATGCCCTTTCCTCTTACAGACCCCTTCTCCTCAAAAAACGTACTCTTGCCCTTTGTCTTTAAGAGATGTGCCTGCTTATGAAGGGAGAGCCCACAACAAACATGGAGCCTCTGTCTTACACTTTCATATAGAATTTTTTTGTATTGTAACTTCCAAGCAACAAATCATAGATGGTTGATCTTTACCACAGTCCTATGAGATAGAAAAGCTGCAGCATGTATATAATTTTAGTCAGCCAGGAAGTTGAGATTTTTCACTTCCATAAAGATTAACAGTGCGAAAGTCTGGAGTGCTGTTAGGCACATTTTGATGAGTTCAGCACTGCTTGGTTATCTACAGCATTTGTGTTATCATGATATATGAGCCATTTCACAGCCTTTGATATAGTCTCATAACACCTCTCTGAGGAATGGAAGTGATATAATCCCCAGTTTACATGTGAAAAACAGGGGCCCTTAGATACTGTGTTTATGGGAACAATACAGAAACCCATATAGAATACAATAAGCACTCATTTTTTTCAAGAAATATAGGTATTTTTTTCCACTCAGCATTTCAAGGCCTAAAACTGGACTTGGGCAGTATTTAGGTATCTAAGTCCAATACTGTGATCCAAAAAATTGCATCACCTTGGAGAAGACTAAACTCATGAGGTGTCTCCTTTTTTTACTGAGAGTTACGTAGGTACTTGTAGTTCTGCTTTATGGGCATATCAAGAATTTTCTAGTTTTAGCAGTGAAGAGATCCATAGCTCCCACCTGAGCACCACTGGAATCCAGAATCTAGGCAGAACAGATCCTAAGTCTTCTGAGGGGTTCCAATTAGCAGCAAAGTGTTTTAGGCACTCAGCTGGGAAGGGGGGTATAGTTTCTGGTCCTTTTTATGCATTTTTCATTAAATAGTCATTGTATAAATAATAGAAATAACCCTGATAGCAGGGAGCCGAATCCAGACCTCCCCCCTCTTTGGCTGAGTGTTTTAATAGTTGTGCTACAGAGTAGGTGTGTCTACACATGCACCTTACTGCACAGTAGACTAATTTACTGCTCAGTAAAGTATCATTGTCTACACACGTGCAACATTGGGGCAGTATAGACTAATTTACAGCATCATCAGATAGTCCCATCAGATTATCCAATGGTGGAATGAATTACTGCACTTAAGTACACATGTAGATAATGATGTCGGGATTAGTTTACTCTGGCTCAAATTGCACTGGAGTGTATTCATCTGCATTAATTGCATGTGCAGGTATGCCCAGTTATGTTCATTCCTACTCATTCCCTTTCTAGTCTCAGGAATTTTGCCTTCCTTGCTGCAGAGCTGGCCATCTTCAGTAGGAGGAGGCCCCATCACCACCATTCCCCACCTGTCACTTAATGATGAGAGCACTCTCCTTGTATGTAAAAGTGGTAGTGTAATGCTTTCACTCAGGATGAGGGAGACCCATGTTCCATTCTTTTCTTCTGAGGGGATTACTCCTAAACATCTCCCCCTGATGTTTACATATTTTACGTTGTTTTTTCTTTCAAGCAGGGACCAAAACTTCCCCCTCCCAGGTTGGAGCAAGGACCAGAACCCAATTCTTCCCCTTTCTGAGTGAATAACCTGACAACTAGTTTACAGAGTAATTAAATATATTAATATTTCCACATAAAATCAAACTATTTCAGCAGAGAAGATGAAGACTCCTTCCAGCATTGCCCATACCCCAGTGATTAGGAAATCATAGATGTGGATTTGAACCTGTTCAGGCAAAGGAGCTACATTGTCCTACATTCTGGACAAGTGCTGTAGCTATTTAAGTACTGGGTAAAAAGGGAACAACACAAGTACCTTTTCCTGCTCTAGCTGTACTTTTTTTGGAGCCAGAATCTGTTAGGTATGCTTAAAGCATAAGTGCTAAATCAAGCCCTTCAGGCAACAGAAGCCTAGTTTGTAGATTCTGATGAGGCTGAGCTGTTAGATAGGCACTGAGTTGCTTAGCACTGTGAAGATAGGGAGGCCCCTGGGTATGCCCAGGAACAGAGTTTTAGACATATTGATCACATCTACACATGCCCATTTAAGGTGCATTAGCCATTTTTAAAGTGCATTAAGGGTTTAGGTCTACATGTGTGCCCTTAATGCACCTTAAAAATGGCAATTTTAAGCTATTCATATGTAAATTAGGCACCTGCAAAAGCACATGTAGATGCACTGAGGCTCATTAATGCTGTGTATGTCAACTGACTTTGAACTAACTTTAGTCCCAAGTTGGTCTGCACACCTCATTAATGCGCCTTGCACATGCACATGTAGACGTGTGCCTAAATCACCTTAATCCGCATTAGGCAAAGGCTTAGGCATGTGTAAAAGCACGTACAGACATGCCCTATGAGAGCTTAGATATGTAACAGTGATAGACCTATCTTTTTAAGCGCTTACAGAGTTAAGCAGCAGCTGACAAGCAGATGCTTTGAAGTAGACAGTGTTGCATTTAGGAGACAGAATCCATTTGAGGATGCTTTTAAAATAGATTGGCATACCCACAGTTACACACAATATCTTAGATCTGAACTGAAGCTGTACTTGCCAGTTCCGTAAGAACACTAACCATTGCACATCCTTCCTTCATTGTGAGGACTCGTACCACAGGAAATGGATGTTGAGGCCCTTACTTCACATTCTTTGTGAAAATAATCCCTAAATTTAAATCTAATTACCTATCTTTTCTGATCTACTAAACAGGATTCGTCTTTACTACCCCCCTTTATGTCTTTCTTACCCTACTAATTAATTTATAATAACCTCTCCTTTTAGTAACTTCAGAGTAGATGAGTACAGATGACCTAGGCATGTTCAAACTTTGGCTCTAATTCTGAAATGGCTTCCACATAGGCAATTTGCCTGAAAAAGCCCATTGACTTCAGTGGGTCAACTCATGTGGAGGTAATTTCCCAAACAAAAGGGAAATTTAGGCTCATATTAAAACAGGGAGACATTACCTCAAATGCTTCAGATGACCTGAATTGTCCCGCAACATTCCATTAGCTCAGTGCTCTTTTTTTCTCACTCCCATCATGCCCCCCACCAAAAAAATCCAGACTCTTGCAAATTATAAATTAAAAGTGTAATTTACTTCCAAATGCCTTCTGTGCAACAAGCATTTCACCAGACATACAAGTGAGACCTGATCTGTGTCATTGAACATAATGAACAAAACATTATTTTATAGGTAGGGGCATGCACTCTTGTAACTAGGCAACTCATCTTCCATGGTTGTCAGATCTGAAAGTTGCTACAGCTAAAAGGTAGCTAGTAAAACATGAATGCAAAGGTGTAATGTTTCTAAAGATCAGATCACCCTGTCAAAGAGATTAGGCCTGAGTTGCCTAACTTTATATCTTAACTATTTCTCCTCTTTGCAGACAATAGCATTTCATGTCAGACCTTCTTCAAGATCAGGACTTCAGTACAAACATTTTTGTTTTCTAGAGTGCTCCCTCTTTACTGTATTATTCTGACCCTAATCCAACAACATGATCTCATAGGCTGAAGAGTGTTGAAACCTTCCTGACCTCTGTAAGCAGCGGTCTGCCTTCTCATACCAGGATATAGGAGGAAGGTGACTAGAGATTTGAAATGGGTACTCTTGAGATGGCAACACTGATCAGACCAAAAAGCCACCTGGTGATGCTAGAAACAGCCTCTGCTTAGGCACTCTTAGGTGGGTCTGAAAGGGAACACTTATGTATTTGTTTAACATAATTTGTCCCTTTGTTAATAGGAATAATACCACATGGCTGACTCAGAGTTCTGTGCCAGATTCCATCTCTTAGGATTTTAACAGGGCTTTCATTTCTTGCTATTTTTGTACGGCTAATAATGAGTATGGCTTTACCATATATGCAATATAAAACATTTACATTTTAAAATGATAGTTACTACCCCTCCTCCCCTAATGTATTTTTGAAACAGTTAAAGTCTTGTCCTGAAGAATTTCTAATTCACAGTAAATGTATAGTAGTCTGTTCACAAGCAGTCAGAGGCTACTTATTTCTTTGACAGCTGTCAGATGTAATTGATTTTCATAAATGACTAACACTGGAAGAGGTAAGGCATATTATAAACATCAAGATATTGTTGTACAGAAGGCAGGATTTGGTGGCGGGTTGTTGGGTTTTTTTTTACAATCCACTGTTTATTGACTTGCCTTTTAGAACCATGTATAAACGAAGTATACACATAAATACATTTCTAAGGTGGGTAAAGAGGGCATTTGAACAGGAAAAAAATTTCTGAAAGATGGACCTTCAATGAAATCATTTTTGAAGAAGGGGCTAGTGGGAAATGCAGGGGCCAGAGGGGCATGGCAATAGGTTAAGAATTCACTGCATTTAAGACTGGTATTTAAACTCTTGCTTAGTGTGGATGGAGAGTCAGATGCCAGGGGATTTAGGAAACCTATGTTCAAACTCATGCTCTTCGAGACAGCTCCTTCTTGGCCTTAGATAAGCCCAAGTATGGACTAGGGTGCCTGATGTGCCTAGAATTCAGACACTTAAGTTCAAAGTTGCAATCCTGAAAACATCCTTCTGAGCTGCTGCTTGCGCTCCATAAGTACTGATATTTCTGGTCTTCAAGTCTCTGGAAGTCCCACTTTGGTGCATGCTCAGAAGCACAACAGAGTTGCTCAGATTAGCACCTACTTCATGTCTGAACCAACTGGGATCCTGAAAATAGGGGTTTCTTCACATAACTTCTATAAGGGATGTGATTTAGTGGGCATCCTATACGAGCATGCCTAGCACAAACTGAGAAAATCAGAATGCTCTCAAAATATGTCACAAATGTAGCCACTACTCTCTGTTAGAGCAGTGGCTCCCAACCTGTTTTTTGCTGCACCACCACTCATGCCTAGAGGTGCCAGCAGAACCCAGGCCGGGCCACGTCAGGGTCGCAGGGGACAGCAGTGGTGAGACCCACGCGCGCCAGGAGAGCCCCACAGGCAGGAGGGGTGGAGCAAGGGGCGGACCCCTTGCAACCCTGATTTGGGGTTGGGAACCCGAGGTTGGGATCCACTATTTTAGAGCAAGGGAGTGATGCCATCCTCCTTTTAAACAGTAGCTTCACATTCAAAGCATTCACCTAGGAACTCAGACACCCAGGTATAATTCCTCCTTCTACGTGAGAGGATTTAATTCTCCTTGACCTAGGAGAAAGTGTGAGCCACCAGGTTATAGGTGAGGAATACTCTCAAACCTTTCTTTGAAGGTGGATGTTTGGTATGTCATGATTCATTAGGTCAGAGAAAGAGCTTAAGAAGTATAATTTTCCAGAAAATGGGTTCAGGGGAGTTCTGGATTCAATAAATACTGAAAATATTTTCATTTCTAAGGTGGGTGTATACACAAATTTATTATTACAAGGCTAACTATATATTCTGAATCTCAAGAAGTTTACTCTTAGTTTATTGTGGATTAACATGGAGGTTTGATTCATATCTAATGTATTGTGAACTGTATCAAAATATCATTATATAGTTTCTGTTGGAAAAGATAGAACAAACACTTTGACAATTACTCTGATAAATGTTAATTCAACTTCTTGGTAGTGTAAGAGTGATGTAGCCTGGATGGTCCAGTAATGATATAAGGGGCAAGGATTTCTTAGGATAATATATTTTATTAGTCCAACAACGTAGTTAAGATAAAGTTAGCAAGACATTGTTTGTCAGGTCTCATTAAGCTACAGCCTATTACTAATTTCATACACAAAGTACCACTAATCTGCACTGGCATAAAAATGTTTTTTAAAGGCTTTGATTATTTTACTAACCTAACTTGTAGAAGCTATCATGACAAAATACCAACCTTTTTTTGCTAGCATAAGGGTAAACTAGAATTACTTAGGCAGGAAAAAGAAGTATATTTTCTTACTGCAGATCTGGACTACATCTCTAGTCATTTGTAAAATGAGCCTGAGCTTGTACTAACCAAAATCAATGCAACACATGCACTGTCTGTAAATACAGCAACCCAAATTCCCCACCATTTAGGGACATACTAATTTAATTTCTGCATATATTGAAAAAGTTTTAACCATAGGCTTTCTGCATCCTACAGATGTGACCACTTCACTCAATTTATAAAGTGGAAGATATTATTAACAAAAGTTGCAGTGCTGGATACTTACAAGGAAAAATCAACACTGTAAATCAGATTATCCATTTTGCTGGATTGTTTCTGATGGCTGTGAAAGATCTATATGAAATAACAAAATTAGGAAATTGCTCTTGAAAGCGAAATCTTGAGCACCTTAACTTGTCACAAATTTCTAAGAAAACTGGTCTGTGTTGTCTATCAGCAGCATATGTAATGTAATTGGGAGGATGCTTTGCTGAGATGCAGATGATACATGTTATGTGACTGACATCCTTTGTAATATTGAAGTTATGAATTGTGCATAAGTGGAATAAAATTAATCTCTGTGCAATTATACACCTTATAGTGCTATGCACTATTACAAATCCCAGTTAAGCCCTATTTTGAGGATTTAATTGGGGCATGCACTTTGTTTGAGGTAATGTAAGCCTGTGATATATGGGTATTATTTCATCTTACTAATAGTATTCATTTTGCTAATGAAGCTTTGCCCCCCACCAAAAAACAAAGCTCAAGTTGTAGATTGCAATGGCCTTAGTGATGTCTGTGAAAATGACTTATTTTCTGTCATTGCAGAATTTGCTTAAAGCCCACTTTTCTCATGTTACTTTTCTGTGAAATTCCAGGATGCTAGCTATTTTTCTGTCTAAATATACATTTGGATGAACAACCTGGCAATATTTTAGATAAGAATAATCCATTACCTATAGTTTTTGTTAATGGACAGTCATATCCCCAGAGGGTGTAAATCTGTGCAGGTCCAGTGAAACCATTGGCATTACAGCGAGTCACACCAACTAAGGCTGCATACACACATTCAGATCATCCAGGACAACTCTCCTAGGTTTGTTTCTCTGAGAGAATGGTCTTCCTCCCCCTATGGGAGGAAGAAGCGGGGTACAGTAAGAAGTAAAGCTCACTGGGATTGCAGAAATCAGTTCTATGTCTGCTCCCTGTACAGAAGTTCTGTCTCCTCAGAGGGATTCTCCAGGGAGCCACTTCACTTGGGTTGTTCCTGAGTTATTTTTCTCCTTGAGTGGCTGCTTTTACTCTAGGAGAAAAATTATGACTGTTTGTATATACTCATGGTTTCTCCTGAGAGAGCAGGGGCTCTCTTTGGAGAAACTGAACATTTGTCCAAGCCATAAGGCTCTGGCTAAGAATCCCCCAGAAATTAAGATGGAGGAAATAGTTATTGAGTTCTCTGTCTTGCAGCAGGTCAGCTAAACTAGGTGCAGTCTTGCTGTTCCTGACACTAAATCAGAGAATCATTGTGTAAATGTGATAGATTTCAGGACAAGTGGGCAAATGAACAGGCCAGAGATCTATAGCATCACTAAAAAGCAAATACCAGCAAAGGTATGGCCAAAAGGTAAGCAAAGTTTACACAGGGGTCATCTGATCCCAGCAGTCTTTCCTGCCCAAGTGCAGGGGGGCTTGACCTGATGATCTGTAAGGTCCCTTCCAGCCCCTAACATCTACTGAAGCTATGTACTCATATAAAAAGTGCAGCTGCTTCCTAAGGAAAAATGTTAAATGACTGGGCTCACAGTTAGCCACTCTCTGAACATCATTCAGGGCTAGCCAGTTTGCATTTCATACATCACATATTGTGAATAATAACTCTATGCTTTATTCCCTTTTTAGGCCTGATTATTATGTATTGCTTTTATATGTTCTATGAAGTCTATACCATACCAGATTGTAAACCCCTTAATCACAATGGGGAGCAGTTACTCCCATGTGTAATCATACAGCAGTGAAAAAGGACCTTCTACCATATAAAGTGGCTGCCAGTGACTCATGTGAGCAGTAAGCCAGACATTCCATTTAGTCCATTTCGGGTCAGATTCCTCATCTGGTGTGTTTCTTTATTCCTGGCCTAAACTGCTTGAGTGTTGTAGATTTCAATTGACCTCTTCAATAAGTAAAATTACAACATGTGAGTAAGGGTGACAGAATCTGCTCCATAATTACTTGCAGTCCACTGTTTTGATTTCTTTGCCCCTTGCTAATGTTTTGTTATTCTTTGAAACCAAAAGAAATAGTTGTTGAAAAGCATTCAAAGAACTGATTGTCTAGTTATTGCCATTGAAATATTTAGGGTTTTTTTCTATGTCATACTCCTTTCAAGACACTTCTCACTATCAATTTTCACACTAGGCTCAATGTGCAGTAAATCTACAGAGAAAGGCCAATAAAAGTAATTACATTTTCTTTGAAGCTCAGTTTTTATTAACTGTCATTCACAAAGTGGACAGGTGGCCTATAAAACACTTGGTATCATTAGTCATTTTTTTCTTTCAAAGTGTTTAGCCTGCTGATTTGCTACAGCAAATGCTGTTTGTAACACGTTCATAGAACCAGAGAAAATAATATTGTAGAAATTAGAGATGGAAAAGACCTTAGGTCATTTAGTACGTGCCAATGAATGATTGCTCCCTACAGTCTAGTATATTTACTTTTCTTCTTTACCTTTTTGTCAGTATGTACTACTCAGTAGGTTTCTTTTAAACTAAGACTGATGTCTGGATCAGATATACGTGAGAAGCATAATAAAACTTGAAGTTGTTGAGCCTACACATATATGTGCAGACACGTACGTTTTATAATATCTGAATTTTGTTTAGACTCATTCAATATCGATTTCTACCCTGCTCAAACATAAGGAATGTGTAGATATGAACACAAGATCCATGGATCCAAAGGTACAGAAGATGAAGATGATAGATACGTGTGTGTGTGTGTGTGTGTGTGTGTAAAAATCTCTTTATATATAATGGTGCTACAGGGTGTGTGTGTGTAAAAATCTCTTTATATATAATGGTGCTACAGGGGGCCATTATGAGGCCAGCTGAACGTTGGCCCGACCACCTATCTAGGGCAGTCTCCCCTGTCTCTTCCGCCACAACTTGCTGTTTAATAAGCTTGATGTAAATATGTAGGAGGCTACCCATTTAATGCCCTGATGCCTGAGGCATTATACATAGCTCCAACCTTCCATACACCATGCCCCATGCCTCGCAGATCATATCACAAATTAGTAACAGCTCTGGCCCGAGGCCGGGCTAAACTCTTCCCCTTGCTGGGCTCTAGCATTCTACTCTAACACTTTGCCCCCTGTCACGGGGCCTGATTCACATTGCCCACGCTCACTGGGCCTCATTCATAACGCTCCTCACTGGGCCACTCCCAACCCACCACAGATCTGTGCAGCCCCTTTGGGTCCTACTCTGCACAGCCATTCACCCTTTCCTACTCACATTATGGCCAGTCCATATGCAGCCCTTCAAATCCTGCAGCCTCTGGCCTTATACCTCACACTGGGCTGAACTCAGCCGCTAGCCCCTCTTTGGGCAACCTCTTGTGGTGGTTGGCCCATCTGTAGCCCTTCAGGTTGCCTGAGCAACCCTACTCTACGTGCCCCCTGGTGCAGTCCTTCAGGCCAACATGTACAGACCCTACTCTAAACCACTCACGTACATCCCTTCAGGTGCCATTGTGCACCCTACTCTGTGTAGACCTCTCTACACACTCCTGCACCCTCACTGGGACATTTTCTGTCCCCTCTCTGGGGCTCCAGGTCTTACACCCACAGGCTCAGGTGTCTGCAAATATGCCTGGCCCTGCTGTTAAATTACCCACTGGGTAATGGGAGCTGGGGTTATAAGGCACCCCTACCTGCCTTTCACTGTGGAGGCAACTGCCCTAGGATTTCTGGAGAACTACCTTGCCACAGGCAGTCCCATTAGACCAACCTTCCCCAGAAGGGTGTAGTTTTAGGTCATGCACCAGAACCAGGAGTCTCCTGCCATCCCCATAGCTCTTGCCCTTGCCTCCAAGATATTCCAAGCACTTCCATCTGGGCAAGGTTCTTTCCCCGGCTGTTTGCAGCAACTTGTGGCTCGGCCCTGAGAGCCTGAGCTAAAATGGGGCCCTCTCAGCCTTCTCCTCTAATCCCTTGGTCCTCCTGCAACATGTGACTGCCTCACCAGGGCTGGCCTGCACCTGCAGGCTGCCCTGCTGCTTGCTCTCAGCCCTTAAAGTGGCAGGCACCAAAGTTGCCCTGCCACAAATGGGCAAAGCCACCATATAATATAATACAACAATAAAGTTTAGGCAATGATTTTTTCACAAATATAGATCTCAAATGAATAGTTTTGTGTGGATTTTTCATATTTTAGGCCCTGTGGTTAAGGTAACTGACACATGGGATTATCTATATTGCCTCATATTCTTTCATCCCCTTTTTACCAAGGACATTTTTTGTGTGCAGAGTTTGTGTCCTTATAAGCTTGTAGAAGTCCCTAGTATACTTGCAGAATACTGGTGCACACAGCTTCAAGAAACCATTTAATATTGAAAAATGTAATATTGGAAAATATTTTTAAAAAATTAATATTGAAATGTTATTCCAAGAAAAGTATTCAGGTATAACATCAGAGATTTATTTTTCACTTGGTAAACCTGAAGCTGTGGAATCAAAAAAGTAAACAAAGTTATTTTACCAGAAAGAATTTAAAATAGGAATCCCATATGCTTTTAGGAAAAAATAACATCCAATTGATATATCAGGACCTTTGGATTTGATGAATCCATTTTATTCAGATCATCATGGGACTTCCTTCACTCAATACCCAATTAAAAGTTCTAGAAATTTCCTTCAGTGTGGATCTGACACATGAGCTATGGAAATCAGTGGAACAGTTTCAATTGTTAAATTTATTTTGAGGACTAAAGTTGCTGATATGAAGTAAATACAGTTGTTGAACTTGCAAATCTGCAAGATTTTTCACCCACTCAGCTAGATAGCCTCTAGTTTTCACAGCTGTCGGTTCCCTTGCCATTCCTGTTTCTATTGCTCCTAAGCCCTTCAGTGTGTAAAACCCCCAAAAGTTGGATTTTATTTTCTTGTAAAACAATACTTGTTTGGATTTAGTATCAGCATTTTCTCAATCAGTCTTGCTACTGCTATGATAAAGTGGGGTTTTACTGTTAGAATATTGTTATAGGAGACAAATAGATATTTGCGATGTTTGGATAACTGTTCTATGGTTTGTAGATTGGCTAATAAACTTTCATGTATATTTTTTATAGGGTTAAGGGAAACACATATCAAACATCAAATTAAAGTCAATGGGAGATTTTCTTCTAACGTAATTGAAGAAAGAACTGGCATTTAGAGAAAAATGTACCAACACTCAAACTACAACATTGAGTAGAATCCTGAATTTTATGAAGATTTCTTACATACTAGCCAATCTAATTTGCATAGCACCGTTCTACCTCTCAGCAATTTAATATAAATTTCATATTTAGGAGCACAAAAAATAAATAAGTTATGTATCCAATAACTCAAATTACAATACATATAATGCTGTGATATCCAGGATGGTCTCAAAGGCACCCAAGGTACTTTGGGCAGTACATAGATACTGAAAATCCAAAGAATGATTCCATTTCATCTCGATTCACAAGCCACAAATCTCAAAAGGCACTTAAATTTAGCCTCCATTTCAGTTTACAAGGTTTTCTAGGCTTCTGAACATAGTATCGTAAAAAGTACAGCTGAAAAGGACCTCACAAAGTCATCTAGTTCATCTCCATGTCCAGAAGTGATCCAGTTTGATTGCCTAGATACCTGATTCCAGTTTGATTGCCTAGATACCTAATTCCTTTTTACATCTCACCAAATTAATTTTGGTGATGAAATGGTGTTTAAGCCCCCAAACATAGCAGATCCAGGAGTAGATGTTTTGTATTGTATATAAATGGAGATACAGCTAGGTTGAGCGCTATTATGAGGAGGAGTTCAGACACTCTCCTGTCCAATTAACTACCTCTGGCATTTTACTGTTTGAAATGCTTCCAACTTCAAAATCTCCTTTTGATTTTATTTTAAAAAATCGAATGTTCAGTATGAGAAAAAGAAGCTTATGCAGTATTTTGATTGAAAAAAAAATTTGGTGTCAAATTTTTAATTCACTATATTTTTTTAATTCCAATATAGAAGATTTACTGGGAGCGTGGAGAGGACATGACATTTTGAACGAACCATAGAGTCCATTCTTTGTTTGACTTTCTGTATAAAATATTTTTGAAATTATAGGCCTCAAGTTCATGGCTTCATTGGGTTTGTTTGGCCTCATTCTTTCAGTATAAAGGGACCCTAACATCAGTATAAATGCTAATTATTATTATTGGGTTACAGGAAGTGTCATTGGAAATGTTAGTCTTTAACCTAGACAGAAATACAAATTTTGACCATATGTTGTTATTCAATATTTGATGGCACTTTTTCTGAGACAGGAGAGTTAACTTTTGCATGTGAATAACATTTCAGCTTTAGTAATATATTTATATTTCTCTGACTAAGGTTTCACTCAGAATTTCAACTTACTGTATTGTTTTTACTTGCTGTATGGAGTTGTAAAGGTTTAATTATGTGAAACCCCTGCATTCTAGTAAATGAAGACTAGGGATAGGGATGGGGGTGAGGAAGGGCCTGCATTCACGTAGGAAAAGACAAGTAATAAATCAGTTTGGGAAGTGCTAGATGAAAGGCACAATATAAAACATAAGTCCTCAGTGTAATGCTAGAAGTTTATAATTTCAAGACACCCCCTAATTTAGAAAACTATAGAACTTGAGAACTGAGAGAAGGTCCCTCAGTTAAGATAGTGAGAGAGATAAAGTGTCTGCAGAAGTTGCCTGCTGCCCCACAGTTAAATTTTAATCTTTAGTTCTCATTCATGTATACCAACATTTATTAAACCCAATGATTACTATACTTGGCATGTTCATTTTTCATTTTCCCCTGAATTTTGCTTCAGATGACTAGATAGGAGATACAGGTTCTATTCCTAGCTTTGCTTCTGGCCTCCTAGAGGAGGACTAGAAAAGCCAAATATTCATAAATGTACATACACCTCTGCTTATTTTTGTATGAAAGCTTCCAGAAATATAATACCATACACACAAAAACTAATTTACTTCTGCATATACCTATATAAATGTTTAAACGGGGGGTTATTCAGAGGCATTAGCACAGCCACTTGAAAACTTTGAACTGATGTAACTGCATCATATAACAATTGATGGTTTTGTGCTGTCTCTGGCTAATGCTGCTTCTCTTTGATTTCCTGAAAGGGTAAGTTCTGCTTTATTTAATAATGACTTCATTATCAAACACTTAGGTGCTTTTTTCAGGAAATGTTAATTAGGTAATCTTATTTATTTGCACCAGAGCACCTTGGTGCTAGAGCATAGAAGAACAAAGGACAAAACATGCTCTTCCTGCCCCAAAGAGCTTAAAAATTAGGTAGGAGACAAAAAAAGACAAAGCTGATGCAGACAAAGGCAAGTAATAGTAAAAGGAAACTTTAAGAGAATATTGCTTGCTGTGATAGGCACTGTTCTCAGCACACCAACGCTCTAACCATTATCAAGTTTTTTGTAGGCATCACAATGTAAGAGTTTCAAGGAGAAATGTGAAGAAAGATCACACAGTAGATTTAAGATGTTTATAAGGAGCTCCTTCTATGCGTGAAGGGAAGCATGGAAAAAGAACTGAGGTACTTGTTTGATAATTTGACATGGGGCGGATGGACCCTTCGTTAGTGGTTGATGTTTCAGGAGTGAATAAGAGGAGGTGGACTTCAGAGGAATTGGTTGTAAACGGTCTTAAAAGTGAAGACAATTGGCCAGTGGAGAAATTCTAATAAGGGCAACATTCAAAGTGGCAGACTATGAAAAGGATCTTTTTAGCAACCCTCTCAATAGCTGTCAATAAGACAAGCCTGCATTTGTGACGATATGAAGCAGAATATTGAGATAAGAGATGTGATATACGATATGAGACTGAAGAGTTGTATCTGTGAATAGGGTAGAAAGAGCTGTATCTTAAAGATACTATTCAGACCATATCTGCAAGATTTAAATGTACCCTGGCAGGGTCGTCCCTAGGGGAGGGCCAATTGGGGTGACCACCCTGGGCCCTGCAGTTTGGGGGGGCCCTGTGGAGTGGGGCAGAGCAGCAGCAGTGTGGAGCTGGGCGGAGTGGTGGCTCTGCATCCACCTGCTCACTACCCCCCTCCTGCCGCTGATGCTGCCAATGGTGGCAGCAGCTTCCTCGGGTCCAGGCCCATGGGATCAAAGCAGGGGTGGGGTCCCACATAGGCTGACTTTTCCCAGGCCCTGCACCCTGCTCAGGTCAGCTCTATACCCTGGATATGAAGACGTAGAGAGCTCCGAGTCAAAGTTGACACCCAGGTTATGGGTTTGACTGACAGGTATTGGAACAGTGTTGTCCACAGTGCTCAAGAAAGACAGTGACCTGTGTGAAAAGTTTGAAGACTTCTTCTATAGCTATGTTGTGCTTGAGCTAATGGACATACTGTGAAAAAATAAACTTTTCCAGAAATCAACATGTATTTGAAGAAGTTACACATACTACTATATTCAGAAACCCTGTTCATACAGGAGTTCTTCTTTGTTCATGTTTGGTTAGTATCCATAGAACCAAAGGTGTTCACAGATATGTAAGGGCAAGACAAGAGGAAGTAGATGAGAATTGTTTTTCAGTTTTCTAAAATTGGATTGGGATCTGAGAAAATAAAGCAACCTTCAAGGTGGGTTATTCCTCCTAGTAACAAGTACAATAAGTTAATAGTTAAATGGTGAATCAACAGAAATCTGACTTCCTTGGCACAGATTATAATACCACAACTGTGCACTAGTTCCTCACTCTAAACTTATTTTACTGTCATACTTAATGTCAAATTATATTAACATAGTGCCTCCAAATCTGAACGTTTTCACATTTATTTTATTTGACCTTTGGATGACAACTGAGGTGGTGTCTTCTTCCAGGGCCATGGTGTTCCTTTTAGTTGTGTACACATACTTTTGTTCCAAATGTGCCCTTCAAATGTATGTAAGTTATTTCAGTGGGTGACACCTGCAAAAATCTTTGACACATGGGATTTATCCTTAACTTACAACTCCTCTCTTTTCAAATTTTCCTTCATATAATGACTAATTAAGATACAATAATATTCTTCTTCAGTAATGTTTCTTTTTATTTAGACTTGGAGACAAATGTTTCCTGAAACTTGAAATTATTTTTGATTAAAAGCACATTATTTTTATTTTACCCTAACTTTACTAAGCCCGTCAGCATAGATCTCTCTTGATACAAGCTGCTCAGCTACAAGAGTGCATATAAGTCTGACCGTTAGTCAAAGCTTACATCAGAACTATGACTGTAGTGCATGATAGAAAATAGAACAAGGACCTGATGAATTCATAACTATAATTATAAAGTGTGAGAGATTAAAATTAAATTTGTGGAGTCCCAGAAAATGAGCCTTTTTATCTTCCCGCAAAATTGTATTTCTCTTTAGTCGAGTGTTGTTGTACAGTAGGCAAATGGTCTTCTCTTACTTTAGCTAAGTCAAAGCTATAATCATGGAGTTTACACACTTGCTGCCTGCTTGCCCAGAGTTTGAAATGTGATCAGGTTAGAACCTCACTCCCCCAACTTCTATCAAACAACCTGAGGGTAATAGATACACCATGGTTGTTGATATAAACATTTCAGGAGTGTCATAAATCTCTTTCTAGGTCTCATGGCTTGACTTCTACCCAGAGTAAACATCATCTCCTATCCAGACTGAATCTCTTGGCCACCTCCTTGTAAAACAGGATCCTCCTTTAATTTTGTAGAAACTGAATACACATCACAGCACTCTCATTCCTCCAAACAATGAATTCTCCAATTTCTTGAATGCACACCGAAAATCTATCAAAGACAAAAATACCCAATTACCTGTAGGTGCACACTTCTCACAAGATAACCACTCTCTCTCCAATCTCTCAGTTCTAATCCTCAGAGGGAATTTACAAAATACCTTTTGTAGATTAGCCTATGAACTTCACTTCATAAATCTACTGGATATAAAAAATCGTGGACTAAATATAAACATTGGATTTATGGCACGTTATATAACCTGCCTGCCATCTGATAACCCCAGGTAACCTGTCTGCATTTTACTAGCTACATTTTATCTCCATCCCTGCCCTCCCCTCTCCCCCAACTACCTTTTCACATCTATTGTCTCCCATTCCCTTTGAAACTTACTGTCATGCATTTGCATTGTCACAGACCTGCATTTTGGCTTCTATTCTACTGAGGAAAGCAAATAAACACCAACAGGCTTTCCCTATGTCTGAAGAAGGGCATTTGTGCCCAAAAACTTGCAAAGAACAATTTTCCCAACTATTTAGTTGGTCCAGTAAAAGGTATTACATCTACTCAAAGAACCTTGTGTGCCTATGTCCTTAGACCAACACAACTACAACCAACAACCCCAGTTTCTTGAAGAATTTTAATAGATTCTTTCTTCTCTGATGTTGAATGTGCTCATTGATTTAGAAGTGAATATTTATTCACCAATGCACATTTTAGGTGGAAGAATGCTCCTGTTGACCAAACCTATAAAAGAATCCAAAGCAAATCAACAAGCCATACCATGGTTGAAGAAGCCACACCCTCACTGGTGATTCCATCAATGCAGCCATGTGTTGATCTCTAATATGTGTCTACTTTTTGCTAAGCCTTTATCCTTGGCAGAGAAGGATCTGGGCCCCCATCCCCTTCACCCTTGTGCCCAAAGCCAAGTAGTCGCTTTTGATCTGGCAGTATCATTAGTGACCACATGGATGAGCAGCATGGGATAGTCAGAGTGATGGGTGAGCCTGCTCAATGTCTCTGACATCTTGGATGGCGGCTCCTGGCAGATAGTAGACTTCCTGAGGTAATAGGACAGGCTGGTAGATGGATGCCTCCATATTCCTCAGGAGGGAGTCACCAACCAGTATAACCCTTCACTTCCTCTTGGTAGCAACAGTTTCAATCCTCTTTCCTGTAGGGATGCATGGCTTGGCCTCCCCTGCTACTGGAGTGGGCTCCTTTTCATCCAGTGTGAGGACTTTGTACCCATTCTCCAGCTGGACAGGCTGCAGTTCAGAAGAGGTGTGCTGTCTGTTGCCAGGGGTGACAAGCTGCCATCTTCCACCTTCCACCAGAGAAGGTATGTCTGCCAGTGATTTCACTTGCTGTCTCTCCTCTATAATGCAAGAGATCTCTTTGTGCATTGAGTTTATGAAGGCCTCATGCTCATGGATATTTCGGAGCCTGTCCATCTCCTCCTGTAGCTCCCTTACCTGATTCCTGAGAGAATCCACTAGGAAGCACCTCTCATGCCACAAGCATACCCTGACCTAGCTGTCTCCGGCAGAGTCATGAAGATCACAGTCACTGCAAAGCCAGGCCAAAACCTGGACAGAGGTGCAGTCAGGAGATGTGCCTGAACAGACCCTTTTTTGTTCATACTACAATCAGCCACAATCACATAGAATCAGGCTTAATCAGTTCCCTTTTTCTGATGTCTGTCGGTAGTTGCCAAGCAACCTCAGCAGTGTTTCTGCACATCCAGAACCGAGTGGTGGTTACTCAAAGTAAGATGGCTTTTAATGGCCACAAATGATGACAATCCCATGAGAGAGGAATGAAAAGTTTGTAGCTGTTCTGAAAAGGCTAATAATATTTAGCATGTATATAGTATTACTACTTTTTAATTTTCAAAA
>NW_017729008.1:22866294-22894081 GCF_001723915.1 Gavialis gangeticus
CCAAACTAGCCTACAAAATGTCTCCCAAACTAAAGCTGTTCTACTAAACCCAGGTCAGGAAGGCCTTTTTACTCACCAGCACTCAGAAGCCTCCTTGCCAGACAGCCACAGCTTCCTCTCCCAAACAGAACTCCCATCCAGACTCCCCTGTTTGCTGGCCTGCTCACTGGTCCTGTGCCACTGGCTCCTAGTAAGACACCAGGTAAGTGCTGGAGGATATTTTTCCATGCTATGTTTATTGGTAACAAAGTAGAGGAACAATAGAAAAAAATCATCAGAATTGCATACATTCCACATGTCGTCTTACCTATGCCTTTTATAACAGCATTAATTCTTGTTTCTCCACTAGAAGTATATTGTTCTTCAGTTGGAAATGACAGAGGTGGAGAGAGATGTAGGTATGTTGATCACAGGCTGTCTATGAGCCACCCTAGGACCATATTTTCCTTTTTTGCAATTGCATTATAGGATGGTTTATAGTCAGCCTGTGATCAATATACCTACACCTCTCTCCTTTCTGTCATTTCCAACTGACAGAATAGCCTCCTCATATGGAAGAAAATTCTGCAATTCATTTTGAAAGTCGATGAGTGTACTTTGCACCGTTAAATTTTATTTCACTTCTATTGCTTCAGTCCTGAAGGTCATTCAGTTCTTCCTGTGTAATAACTTGATCCTTTCTGTATTGATAATGCCTTCCAACTTTATGTCATATTTTATTAGCACACACTTACTTTTTGGGCCAAGATCATTAAGACTAATATAAACAAAGACCAGTTCTAAGACTGATTCTTGAGGAACGCAGGTTCTAACATCCCTTTCAATTATACTGTCTGTGTCAGCATACTCTATTGTTCCCCATATAGTCAGTCCTTTATCCACCTTACAGTTCTATTACTAAGCTCCATTTTTTTCTGTCTTCCCATACAGTAACATATCAAATGCTTTTCTAATATCCACCAGAGGCAACAGTTTTTGTGGGCGATATCTTATATTGGACCAACTGTATGGTTGGAATAGACATTGGCAGCCCAAGGAAGGGTGCTGTGGGTGTGTTTACACGTGCAATTAGTTGCGACTAAATTAACTGAGCATTAAGCTAATGAACAATAAGTGATTTTTGGCAGGTATCTACACATGCAGGACTTGGCACTAAATTTAGTGCCAAGCCCTTCCAACGCTGCCATGTGCCCCTGTGGCCACTAGTGGGGAGCTCCAGGGTCCAGCCCTAGCTTCCAGCAGTAGGCAGCCATATTTAGAAGCCAAAGCCTGGGGCCAGTCCTTGGCAGCCATCTTGGAAACACAGCCCTACATCTGATCCCTGCCCAACCCCTTCCCTGCCCAGTAGCCATGTGCCCAGCACAGGGACAGCACACTGTAGCTCACTCCTTACCCACCCTGCCTCCTCATGCCATGACTGCTCTAGCCCCTGCTCCTGCCAGTGACGGCCAGCAACCCACTGCTCTAGCCCTGCCTCTGCCAGTGATGACCAGTACCCCATGCTCTTGCTGGCCATGGTGCTGGTCCTGCTGGCCCTAACAGCTTTGCCTCCCCCCCAGGCCCCAGGAGAGCCACACACCCACCAGTGGGGGCTAGGGCATCAGGTGTGGGAGACCATGGTCAAACCCCCACTCCTGCACTCCCCATTCCAGCCCTCCTGCTCTGCTGCCCACATACCTCCTATGTTCCATCCACCCCCAGCACCAATCAGGCCAGCTCCTAGCAGCACCCAGTGCAGGGGCATGGCCAGGGACTGGGAGCTGCATGGCAGAGGTACTTGACCACAGGATCTGCAAATACAGGATACACTGCTGGGAGTGAGCAGCAGCAGGGAGCAGGTGCTAGTTCTGCTGGCAGAGACATCCAGCCAGTATCCCTGAGGGGATATCAGGGCTAGACAAGGGCCAGAGCATGCCTCTCTGCATTGCTGGAGTAGACAGCTTGGGCCAAGGCTGCAAGGGGGGTCTTTAGAGGAGGTGCAAAGCATCCAGGGATGCTAGGGGTGCAACCTAACTTGAATCTGGAGGGGATTACAGCAGGCTGCAGCTCTTTGTAACACTCAACAGTAGCCAAGCAGCAGCTCTGGGAAGGAGACAGTCCAGGCAAAGGCAGCCTGTGTTCTGCCCAGGGGAGGCACACGAGGCCGGCAGTGCTTGTGGGGATTTCACAGGACGCACTAGACTTCTGTGAGGTGTTCCCCAAGACACAAAATGGCTGCAGACTTTTATAGCCTGCAGCTAGAGTCTGCCAGACAGCAGCTCAGCCTTGGCCCAGAGGAGGCTTCCAGCCAGGAGCCCTGGGGCTAGGTTCAGGCTGGCACCCTGGTAGCAGGGCAGACCAAGAAGTAAAGTTAGGTCTGGGTCAGGTCTACACATGCTTTACTGCACATTAACTAATTGGAACTAAATTTGATACCTGCATTTTCAGGTAACAAATTTAGTCATGATTAGCCATTTTTACTGCACAGTAAGGACGCGCACATGTAGACGTGCACCATTACTGTGCAGTAAATTAGGTTAAGGTGCATTAGCATGTCTCATGTAGATGCGCCTGTGATAACCAAAGTTTATCTAAATCTAAATGCCATTGGCTAAACTGAAATCTAAATTTGGTAAGGCCAAATAAAAGATGCCATCCACAAGATTTTGCTTCTCACATATTT
This sequence comes from Gavialis gangeticus, assembly GCF_001723915.1. NCBI lineage: Eukaryota > Metazoa > Chordata > Crocodylia > Gavialidae > Gavialis > Gavialis gangeticus. The sequence continues at coordinate 22,868,957 of NW_017729008.1, forward strand.
CCTGAACCATTTCTTTCAACATTACTTCAGCACCACCTTCTGAAATCTAGATAGACTAAAGCTAGGCTTCAGATTTCTCTTGTCTAAAAATTATCAATTGTTACCAGGTTTGTGTATCATTTTCTTTCACCACTTTACCTATTTTCATCTAATTCTATTTTCCCTACATTCATCCATATCCTGCAAATTTTGTTTTAAAGCTTTGCACTCTATTGAAGTAAGATTAATGGGCTTTAATTTCTTTGATTATTTTATTCCCCTTCCTTGGGTATTGGTATAAGCGAGTACCAATTTTATAGGTTTTAAATCTCAGCTAATAGACTGGCAATTTCACAGGCTCCCTTTTTTCCCCAAATTAGGCCCCACTTTTAGGTTATTAAGCTCTTTGAATTGTGTTTCCACCTTCAATGTGGTAACTTCCATTTCTACATGGTCCTTCTCATTAGTTATCCTCGCTTTGCATTCATATTCAACTTTATCATCCTTATTGAAAACAAAGGCAAAATATTTATGCACTCTGGGGGTAATATATAATTATAATTAATTGTAACCCCTATCTTCAGTTCATAAAGGTATCAGTTCTTTGGTTCCTGCATTCATCTTATTATTACTATTGCAATTTGTTTTAAATTCCTTTGCAAAGTTTGATTTCATATCTCCATGTCCTGACCAAAATGGCATATCTTTCTTTGTTGATCCCTTTCTTTCCTTATTACCTGAACACTAGGGCTGTGTGAAGCTTCAGTTGCTGATTTGATTTGGTGGTCAAATCTTCAGATCAGAATAGAATCAGGAGACCTTTTAATCTCTCTAAGTTGAATCAGAACCCTCTGAATCGATTCAGAGAGATTCAGTGATTCGGACATAGAGCTTTAAATGTTTCTTCTGCATACCTCAAGGTACCAGGCGGCTTGTGAATGCCGAGATGCTGGGGTGGATGGAGCGTCCCATGGGAGTGGGGGGTGGTCCCCAGCATGCTCAGCGGCAGACCCAGAAGTGGACCAGAAGCATTTCTGGTCCACTTCTGGATCTGCCACAGAGTGCCTCCCCTCTCCCCACACACACACACATATACAGCCAATTGCTGAGTCAGGGAGACGCAGAGGGTCCATCACTGAGCACGAAGGGGGAGGACTCCATGCTCCTGTGGGACGCTCCATGCGCCCCCACCATCGTAGTGTTCATGAGCCACTCCTCGTACCTCAAGGTATGTAGAAAAAACATTTAAACCTGTGTCTATGGCCGAATCACTGATTCTCCAAATCAGCATTGAATCTTCAGATTCAGCCGAATAGAATTGGGACAGTGATCTGAATCAACAAATTGAATCACTGTCCCCAATTCAGAATGAGTCCAAATCCAAATCAAATACGGACCATTTTGCACACCCTACTGTACAAATTCTGCTTATTTCTAATATAAATTTTGATGGGATTATTCTCCTGCTTATGTCTGGACCACTTTGAATTTAAAAGTGGAGGATGCTTGGCAATTCTTCATAACCCTGAGCTTCTTATATCCAGTCAACTTTACTAACTGGTTTTCTTAATTTAAAAAATTTACCTTTTTTGAAATTACAGTCTCAGATACTTAGTTTTTATTTATTCTTTGATGTAATTCAAACTGAATCAACTCATGTTCATTCAAATCAATATTATTTTCTATAACTGTCTTTTCTAAAATGTCCTGCTTACCAAAAAACAAGTCTAAAGTACTATCACTGAAAATGCAACAAAGACTTGATGAAGTAATCTATCAGCTATTACAACAAAAAAGTTGTCTCTGCCTGGGAATTTTAAAGCCAGTCATAATGAGACTCTGCTATGTTCCTAGAAAGTGATTTTGATGAAAACCAATTTTGTATTTGTGTTATTACTTCTTAGTTATTTTTACAGGCTAGGGTCAGTATTATACATAAACCAGTGTCACAGGGACACATGGTCAGACAAGGGGGAAGCCTCGGTCAGAGGCAGACCCTTGGTCAAAGAAAAAAAAAAAAACCTGCTTCAGGGACTCAGGGGAGCAAAGAGGCATGCCGCGGAAAACCGAATGAGCGGTTTATCAGCCGTGCCCATCTCCAGCTGTGGCTGGGTGACGCAACAAGGAGGCATCACTCGGTGAAGATAAAGATCAGCTTGGAAAGCATGGAAACAGGATGCCAAGAGCCAGAGGACCAGCGGGGAACCGATGGATAGCGACTGCAGGAGCTGTAAAGGATCCCTGAGCCAGGGAAGTCTGGCGGAGATTGAAGATGCTGGCAAGGAGGCCAGTGGCGGCAGCGGTGGAGGCAGCAGGAGCTGCAAGGGATCCCCATGCCGGAGAAGACCGGTGGGGATCATAAAGAGTCGATAGGGAGAGCGGGCGTGGGAGCACTCACAAGAGGCAATGGGGGCTGCAGCCCCAGGGCTGAGGTGAGTCCCAGAGGGGAAGAAGGAGACCCCACCTGGGGTGGAGACTTGGACCCCAACCCTGATGGCGCATTTGCTTAGGGACAGTAGGGGACCGAGGGAGTATGGGATGCTTCCTGTGATTCCCCCTTGTCTGTTTGGCCCTTCCCCATCTCATTGTTCGTGTAGTTGGGGTATCAGTTTTGTTTTTCACGTCGGGTTGCTTCTGGGGCCCGGAGCTTTACGTTGGTGAAGGTATTTTGATTGTATTTCCCTTTTTTGGGCTGTTCTATTTTAGTTCCCTGTCTAGCGCAGGTTAGCATAGCCCTCTGCCCCAGTTTGGGGTAGCAGTGACCCCAGTCGAAGGTGGGAAAGAGACCACAAGAGAGTGAAGAGGAACAGTGACATCTCCCGTAGATAGTGCTGGCGTTGGAAGGGACATCTCCAAAAGCAGTGAGTCACCAGACCCTCTGGGTCCAGTCAGAGCCCTAGGTGCCTGTAGATGAGGAAGGACCTGGGGACCAGGAAGATATCAGTGGGGATTAGATGCTAAAGATCTTGAGGCTCATCTAGAAGGTTGGCGTATGGCTGGGGTATAGGGGAGGTTGGAGCCCCAGAGACATCCTCCAGGACGCATGTCCACTCTGGAGGCACCCTCAAAGGGGACCCCAGAGCGGACATGCGTCCACTCTGGGATCATGCGTCATGGTCTCTCCCTTCACTGAGAGACCATCCAAAGTCATGGCAGGTGAGTTTGGGGGACTCCCCGAAGGTAATCAAGGTACCCTCTGGGGTCTACGAGAGGTTCCCTGGCGAACAAGTTCAGCTGCTCGGGCAAAGGAGGCTCAGGAGCAAGACTTCAAGCGAAGATGGGCACAATTAGTATAAGTGTTTGGAAACCAGTTCAGATTTGTAACATAACAGAAGTTCACTGCACATAAATTGCTTTCAACATGGCTGAAAATAGTTAAGATAAACCTGGATAAATATAGTATGAAACTCAACTGATTTAAGTTAAATGAGTTTATTGAACTTCTGTCCTAGATCCCCTCCAGATGCAAGTTAGGTTGCAGTCTCCCAGCATCCCAGGATGCTTTGCACCTCCCTTGCAGACCCTGCTTGCAGGGTGGGCAGGCTAGCCTTGGCCCAAGCTGTCTGCTCCAGCCATGCAGAAAGGCATGCTCTAGTGCCCCCCAGCTTCTGATCTGGGCCATTGCAGGCATGTAGCTGCATTTCTGGAAACAAAAGTGAATGTCCACTTCCTCATTGGTTCAGTATACACAGCTTAGACTAAGCTGTGAAGATTGAATTGATTTAGCCTTGGGCTTTTTGCTGGTTACTTAGCCATGGTTTCATTTACTGTTATTGTCTTAATTTCCATACAAAGCCACCCAGCCTGCTTTACTATTCTCTTCTTTACATTTGTTTCTGTCTTTTAAGTGGGGTTGGCAAGCTGCTCAATTGACTGGTCAAATATTGTCAATTGACTACATATTTTTGACCAGTCAAAGATATAGCAATTTTACCAAAAAAATACATTCTTTGTCATTTTCTTGACAGAAATATGTTTTTTTGAAATTGTTTTTGACACATTTCTTAATGGAAAATTTTTGCATTTTCTATATACTATTTTGACCTATTGGAAATTTTTTTTTTTACAATTTTGACCAATATTTGACTAGTCAATTGACCAAACTTTATCTGACCTGTCAAATACCCAACCCTACATTTAAGTTTTCTGGTTTGTAGTATGTGCCCCCAAATTAGGAATGGTGTATATGGCAACATCTCAGGTCTTGAGACTGAAAAATTAAGTAGAGAGAGGAGGGATTGTAGGAACGTGTGGGGGAAGCAGTTTAAGGTGTTGGTTAAATAGATTGTTTTTGGTGCCATTTGAGAAAGTTCAGGAATTTTTACTTCCAACTAAAGTAGTTTGCATTCTTTCTCTATATTTTTCAGTCAGTGACTTCAGCAGTAATAAGTAACAGTAAGCAGTGAAATGTTATCATTTGCTGAGCACAGAAATTTATATGAAATTGAGATATGCATCTGTATATTAAACAGGACTTGCTAACTCTGATGGTTGCTGTAACTAATATGGTTTATTTTGAATGTGAAAAAGTAAATCCTTTTGTCATTTATGGGAAATAGAATTTAAAATACAGATAGCAGAGTCTTCTAATGCAAGCTTTTTTGTGTGCTTTATTGCTGCAAAACTCTCCACATTTAAGTTAGCAATTCTTGTCCCTCTGGAACTTTCAACTCCACTATTGTACATCCTTTTCAACTGAAAATAAGCAGTACTATACATCTGCAAAAAGGAGAGGAGTTGTATCATTCACAACCTCAATGTGTCCAATATAAAATTTGGCAGTAATTTTATATGCTAGTCCAAGACCTGCTTAAAAATTAAAGCATATACTAAGAGTTAGCAGATGCATTGCATCAACAGAAACAATATAACTATATATAAATTATATATTTTCAATGAATATTTGAATTATCATTATTCTGTAATACCTTATTATAATTAGGATTCTATTTAATAACACAAATTAATCCATGCATACTCTAACAATTGACCATTGACTACAGATTTGAGAATCAATACATATATATCCTAGACAGTTAAACCTTACAATGTGTATTAATAGTTATTTTTTTTTAAAGATTGGATTTTAAGAGCCAAAATGTATTGAGATACATTTAATTAGACACAGGAGTTAACAAATATCTAACATCATCTGTGGCATATTAGAGGCCCAGCTCTCCCATCAGTGGGGTCACAGATTTTTGAATGTATCAAACTTGTTCTGTAAAAATTGTACTATGTGCAGTGTGCCAATTACACTTTGCATCGTATATTAGTGCTTGAGTGACCTAATTGATTTCAGGGGAAAGTAAATGTTAATAGCACATTCTGTCCCTTAGTCAATTCAGATTTTTTTTTAAATGAAAATCAGTTATTTAATTTCCAGGAAATAGCTTTGTCTGAATTATTAATACAGTCACAAAGGTATTTAGGAATGCAAACGGTTAATCTAGGCCCATGTAAATCCAAACCATAGGTCCAGTTGATTTATCATTATCTCCTCACTTATCCCAACTTCAAACTCCCTGTCCCTAGCCCCCGGCAGGCCTCATGCTGAGTTTATCTGCCTCTACAATTTCAGTCTGGCATAAAGCATGCCTCTGACTCAGGAAACATCAGAAGAATGTGAGAGCTGAATAGAGCATCTGGCCAAACTAAGTATCAAAATATCATCTCTGCTTCACCCAACATTAAAAAATGACACTAAAGGCTTCTGCCTCCTGGAGGGCAAGGGCTTGATGGAGGATAAAGTAGACTCCAGGGGATGGGAGAGGCTTGCAGAAAGTCAAGTTCAGGTTCAGGGGAAGGGCAGGACCAAGGGAAGGGAAAATAATTTGGTTTGGGGAAAGAAAAGCGTCTGAATTTTTCAGGTCTAATCCAAAGCAAATCTCTAATCCATTTGTGCACCCTAGAAGTGCATTTGCTCATGGAAAATATAAATCAAATTCAGAAAATGACTAATCAAACACAGAACTACTCCACACTATTCACACTCAGCATGTCAAGAAAATGAATATTTAGCCAAGGAAGGTGCTTATAAGGCTACGATATAATGATATAAGAAATACACCAGTATTTTTTTCTGATAAAATAACCCCCATTCAAGCATTGTTTCTTTAAACAGAAACATATATATTACCATATATGGGCTGTTCATATATTCTGCTGTGCACCAGATGGGTGGACCTACCAAATCACCAAACATTGGGAAACAATGCTTTACAGTATAACAGGTGTAGCTTTCTTTGTGATTCTGCCTGGATAAGTGAACAAGACATTCGTTACTTCATTCATCACACAATAATATTTCACCTCCCCATGCCAAAGTGTTTCCATGTGTTTGGTTCCCTTTTGCTCATCTTCACTATATGCTCCTTTCATCAAAACTGTTTATGAAACTAGAGTCTGATTCATGTGATAGGTCTCTCATAAAGTAATTTCTGTATTTCCTATGGAATTCTGATGTCACCTTAGAATTTCTGATGTCCAAAGCCAGGCCTCTATTTGACTTTACTAAAATTTTAAACAAGGTCACAACATGCCTAAAAAGCTATAGACATAAAGCCAGAGTTAGTGGCTTTGATTTGCAAGGGTGAATGTGAGATGCTTTTCTTTGAATTAAAAAAATAAAATCAATTTAATTAAGTTTGCTAATTTTATTAAGGCTTCCTTCTGCAATTCTCTAGCCCCTTTCTTTCTAGACAAGAAAAACAGGACACAAAAGTAGTTTGTTTAGTTTATATGTAGTCCATTGGTTTAATTTACAAATAGTCCATTCTCTTCATAATACTCTAGAGAGCCTTGAACAAGATGTATACTAAAGAAAATTAAATAATTTTAATTAGAGAAAGTTTCCCTATGCCAGGAAGGCTGCTATTCTTCTGCTAACAGGATGAAAGAAGAAATGTTATAGCAAGAAAAACACTTGGCACATTGCAGCTAAATAGAAAATACCAGGCTCCAAAGCTTGAGCCTTGATGAATTGTATAATGTGATTTTATTTTCCCCATTAAAGGAGAAGATAGGTTTGTTTTAAAGTTTGTGGGCCTGAGCCTGGCATTACTCCATATGCTTATTTACACCAGCAGCGGATCTGTTCACAGTTAACTTTCTTACATGATGGATGAACAATGTTGAGGAATCTGCGGAATGCCAAGGAAGGTAGCTTGCGTTTCCCAGCCCCTTGTTAATATTTGACCTCTGAGATCCGTCCTCTCTCTTTGCCTCTTCAAGCTAGTACTCTCAGAAAAGTCAGGTTCATTTTGTAATACCTTTCATTGGACCAGCTATGTTATAGGACATACGTCAGGCAAGATTTTGGGCACAAAAGGCCCTTCTTCATGTCTGGGAAAGTAGTGGATATAGTCCAAATAATCCTTCACCACTTTTTCTCATATGAAGTTTTGTCACTGTGGTTTAGCTTCACTTTTTACAGATAAAAAAGGACAGATAGCACAATTACAGTGGATTAGCTGATGCAAACGTCTAAGCCTTGAGTTTTCCTCATGTGCTTACATGATCTATTCGTGCATCTATCCGCATCCTTACAGAGTGTTACTTCCCCATGTCATGCTACCCTCCAGCTTCAGCTCTGCACAACACCTGCATAGTAAAAAGACATTTTTATTTCCTAGGGAAAACTTTTGTATTTATTTAAAAATTGGAACCACCCAATACTGATATTTTGGGGCAGTTTATCGCTGAATTTTTTTTCAACAGCTATTGGCCAAATTTCTCAGGAATTTTGATGGCAGTATTTGCCAGAAAAAATGCCAAAAATATTCAGTTTTTTTCACCAGATGTTTGATTTTGCGTGCTTCTATTTTCCTGATAAAGTTCTGTGCACTTATTTAGGTTCTTTTTTGTTAAAAGCAAAGCCATTAAAAATACTGTAATATTTTTACCAGACTTACTACACTTCATAGAACTATAGAAAAGAATTAGGGTTGGAAGGGACCTCAGGAGGCCCTCTAGTCCAACCCCCTGCTCAAAGCAGGACCATCTCCAACTAGATGATCCCAAGAAGGCTTTGTCTAGCCAGGTCTTAAAAACTTCCACCACCCTTCTGGGTAACCTGCTCACTGCGAGCTTTACTACCCTTCTGGTGAGAAAGTTTTTCCTAAAATCTAACCTATAACTTCCCTTGCTTCAGCTAGAGACTGTTGCTTCTTGTTTTGTCATCTGCCACCACTGAGAACAGTCCAGCTCCATCCTCTTTGTAACCACCTTCATGTAATTGAAAGCTGCTATTAAACCCTCTCTCACTCTTCTGTTCTCCAGGCTCGGTAAGCCCAGTTCCACCAGCCTCTCCGCAGAAGTCATGTGCGCCAGCCCCCTAACCATTTTCATTGCCTTCACTGGACTCTTTCCAATTTGTCCACATCCTTTCCACAGTACTCCAGATGTGGCTTAACCAGCATCAAATAGAGAGGAAGAATCACTCCCTTCTATCTGCAGTTAACACTCCTACTAAATGCAGCCCAGTATGCTGTTAGTGTTCTTCACAACAAGGGCACACTGTTGGCTCATATTCAACTAATTTTTACTGTCTGTAACCCTCAGGTCGTCTTTTGCCAAGCCGCTGCTTAACCTGTCAGTCCCCAGCCTGTCCTGGTACATGGGATTGTTCTGTCCTAAGTGCAGGACTTTGCACTTGTCCTTTCTGAACTATATGAGATTCTTTTTGTCCAATCCTCCAATCTGCCTCGGTCTCTCTAAATATTTGCCCTACCCTCCAGTGTATCTACTACTCCACCCAGCTTGGTGTTATCTGCAAACTTTTTGAAGGTGCACTTTATCCCATCTTCCAAATCATTGATGAAGATATTGCAAGATAGGTCCCAGAACTGACCCCTGAAGCACTTCACTTGATGCCAGCTGCCAGCTAGACATTGAGCCCTTCATTACCAGCCTTTGAGCCCAATGATCCAACTAATTCTCTATTCACCTTATAGTGTGTTCGTCCAACCTGCACCTTGTTTGAGAATGTTGTGAGAAACTGTAGCAAAAGTCTTGCTAAAGTCAAGGTATATAACATCTACTGCTCTTCCCGCATCCATAGAGCCAGTAGTCTTATAGAAGTCCATAAGGCAGGTCAGGCATGACTTGTCTATGTCTTCTAATCATAGAATCATAGAAGTAGGGTTGGAAGGGACCTTGTAGATCTTCAAGTCCGACCCCCTGCCTGGGCGGGAGAAAAGACTGGACTCAAATGAGTCCAGCCACGTAGTCATCAAGCCTCTTCTTAAAGATCCCCAGGGTAGGAGCCAGCACCACTTCCCTAGAAAGTTGGTTCCAGTTGGTTGAGGATCACAGTATACTGTCATGTTAACATCAGCAGGGACACAGTTGTTTAGTTCCAGTCTCTGAAGGACAGTCTATGATTCTATGAAAGACAGTCTGTCACTTAAATATACGGATTCCTAAAGCAGATCTTAAAACCACTCCCTCCCCCTGTCCTTCCCTTACAGAAGGGGCATTTCAGTAGGGCTGTGCGAGGCTTCAGGCAGAGCTTCAGATCCAGATAAGCTCTGGACAATTTGGAGTCCAAAGCAGGATGTCCGAGTTGAAGCGCTGGCCTGATTTGGCTTCCCAAAGTGGTTCGGAGCCACCTCGGAGCTGCCTCGGGGATCCAACCACAGGGTATAATGGGGAAACAATAAAATATCTATAACTTTTTTGCTTTATGTCTGATTTGGATGAAATTTTCAGGGATGCTGGACTCTGCAGATCAAATGAAGTCTGCCAAGTTTTAAAAAGATCGGTGCAAGGGTTTGGGGGGAACTGCACCCCAAATTCTTGAAACCAAAACTCATGTCACGTCTAGGCATTACAACATAAGGGGGTGAAAACTTCAGGGGTGGTAGCCTATGCTGAGTCCACAAAGCCTGACAAGTTTCAAGAGGATCAGTGCAAGGGTTTGGGGGGACCTGCACCCCAAATTCTTGGGGAGTGGGAGACACTATTGCAGGCCTGGCTGCTAAGCTACTGTGTTACCAGTTACCAAGCAATCATGATTCACTCAGAGACCAGTTCAATACACAGGACCTAGCTAATGTAGCCAGTTAATTAGCCATAAATTAGTACCTACAAAACCAGGCTAAGGAGAGGAAAGAATAAATACAATCAATTGCCCCAAGACAGACAGAATCAGTCCCACAAGCACCCATGGCACAAGTTTTGTCTGTCAGCAGCTAGGGGTGCAGGGCCCTGTCACGCAACCCGGAGCTGGCAAGCCAAGCTCACGGTCGTGGTCACGGTGGGGTGGCCGGGTGGTGGCAAATTGGATACGGAACAGGCGGGATTTCTGGCGTGGAGTTCTGAGGCACGTGAGCGTAGTGGTTTTAAACAAAGGTGATTTATTTGACTTACGCTTAGCGGCGTAGGTAGAGTTGCTTTCTTCAGTTACAGTAAATACAAACAACAGAGGGGTCCGTTGGCCCACGGGGTTCTTAAGTGAGCCCTTGCTATCTAGCCGGAGCTAGGGGCGGCTGCTCAACTTAATAGTCCCAGGGCTGGTCAACGGCTCATTTAAGGAACAGGACAAACAACAAAACTGTAACGATGACGAACGAAGACTGAATCGTGACGCCAGTCCAATGGACGAAACGGGTGGTCGAAGGAAAAGCCGAGGTCAGGAGCCGAGAGATGATGCAGCGGAGGGATGAGCCGGATCGTGGTTGATAATGGAAGCCGAGGTCAGTCAAATGCCAGGTAAGTAAAAGCTAGAATCAATGTCGGAGCCGTAGAAGCAATCGAAGTCGGAGTCAAAGCCAGTAAGTTCAGTAATCGGAACAATCGGTACACGAGGAGACGAAATCAAAGGTATGAATCCGCTGTGTGAGATTGTGAGGAGAACCGGGGGACTGACTCCCAAATCGCTCTCTGCCTCGCAGTCTCTGCTAACAGCAGCCTCTGCTACAGACAGCACACGGTCTCTCACCACGCTCTCACTAACGACGCCCACACAACAACCCACACCTTGGTGGGGGCTCACAGGTCTTTATACTAATTTTAGTGACCAATCAGATCCTATCCTGCAAAGAAATTTCTAGTCAGATTATGTCATGCTGCAGAAAGACTGAGCATGCGCCTGGTCAGGTTTTGTGGGCAACTGAGCATGTGCGAAGCTGAAAAGTAGGTCACGGATGACTGACAGGCCCAGGGGTCGAGCAGAGGGCATGCAGCCTAGGCTGTCTGCACATGTCAGGATCGACTCTCCTGTATTGGCAGCACACAAATCTAATAATTTTCATTGACAGGCCCCAGAACCCCCCTGCACCGATCTCCTTGACAGCTGTGTTGTGGCCACAGCAGGGGCTACCATCCCTGCAGCTGTCACCCCGCTGCGCCTTAACACACGCAGGGTCACCCATGGCACGAGTTTTGCTTATCCGCAGCTTGAGGTGCAGTTCCCCACAAACCCCTGCACCTATCTCCTTGAAACTTGGCAGACTTTGTGGATGCAGTAAGAGCTACCACCCCTGTAGTTTTGATCCCCCTGTGGTGTAACACACAGCTGTGACAGGAGTTTTGGTTTCAAGAATTTGGGGTATGGTTCCCCCAAAACCCCTGCACCAATCTTCTTGAAACTTGGGAGGCTCCATGACCTCACCAGGGGCTACCAAACTTGCAGGTTTCGTCCAAATTGGACAAAAACAACAAAGCTATAGATATTTCATTGATTCCCCCATTATACCCTATGGCTGGATCTCCGAGGTAGCTCTGAAGCTTCGGAGCCACTTCAGCCGGATCGACACAGAAACCCAGTCCAGTGCTCTGGATCAGATCGCAGCCATCCGAAGCGGCCAGATCTGAAGCCAAATTGGATTGCTGCCGACTTGCACAGATCTACATTTCAGCACCGTGTCCCTGCAGAAGCACCACTTGGATCCCAACATTTCCCTAGTGAGAGTCAGCCATGCAGATGAAGCACTTACAGACCGCCCCCTACCCCTGTCTTTCCCTTATAGGAGAGGTGTTTTAACCTTGTTTCTGTGTAGGAGTGGTACTTCACTCCTGACATTTCACTGGTGACAGTCAGCTGGGCCCTGAGGGACAAGCTTGGCCACTACTCCCAGAGGAAAGCCAGCCAATACGCATGCTTCTACTATAGGACATGGTCTCCCAGGAGGTGCTTAGGAGCTGAGAAGGGTGCATCTGATTTGATGGTATGGTGGGGAAACCTGGGTTGTCATTCAGCATGAGAGTCCACCTTGCATGCTACTTGTTATATTATGTTATGTTATGTTGATCTGACACCCCAGGATGAGTTTCCAATCACCACCACTATTGACATGCTGCTGAACCTGTGACTTGACCCTTGGAGAGGTTCCTCAAACCCTGGCTGCTTAGGAAGAGTTTTGTAGTGTGCATTGACTTTCCAATGCCATTCCTCTGCTTTAAATATTACGTTAGAGTGCAGGTGAGGATTGCTCTGCTTTCAGGGGTTAGGGCCGGGGGACAGTCCTGGATGAGGATGGAGCCATGATTCCAGAAGCAGAGGATGGGGTTTGCCCTGAGGGGTTGGTATGGTGACTGCCTGCACTGTGAAATTTGGAGTCATCTGGCACCCTTTCCTTAGGGATCAAATCAGAGTGGAAGGGGGGGAAGTGCTGGAGTGCCATTTGCCAGCATCTCCAGGTACACAACTCAGGAGTCAAATGAGCATCAGGATTAGATTAGCCAGAATAATGGTTCCCATGTGGGACTGTTGCCATCACATCAGTGCTTTTCTTTCACTGGGAGGGAGAGGCGATGTTTGGCAAGGGAAATTTTTTCTTGTCCCTGCTGTACTGAAACTCTAGTAGTTCTCATAGACAGCTGCATGTTTTCCTGTCCCTGACCTCACTGTCCTCTCTGCAACCCAGGCCTGTTGCACTGTCAACTGGGATGGGGTGCCAAGTGCTGGCATTTATATCTGATTTTTTACACTGTCTACAGAGCTCAGTAAATTATTTTATTGCCTTTCCATTAGTGCAAAGTGTGGGGTGCAGGAGTTGTTTCAGCACCACTACTCTAGCAAGCTGGGAGGAGGCTTGACTTCTTTCAGGAGTTGAGTATTGCCCTGAGAGAAAGGGCAGGGAGGTGTGAAATAGGCAGATTTATGATCCCATAAAATGGGAGATGAGTTGTTAATCACCCAAGGCCAGGGGGATTGATGCCTCAACTGTGGTCCAGAGTGGGAGGGAGGGAGTGACTGGTCTGCCCAGTGCTCAAAGACAGGAACCTCTCAGTCATTTAGCAGCTGGAGCCTTGCACATTGGGCAGTCAGGACAAGGCAACTTACCCTCTCCCCAAGCCCCTCTATTGCTGCACCACCCTCAATCCCTTTCTGGGTTTCTTGGCCAAAACAGCCTGAGAGAGGGATGTGACCATGAGGATGGCCTGTAGTGGCTGTAGGTCCCCCCACTCTCTCTTCCTGTCCCCTCCCTTCTTCTCAGGGGCTTCATGTTTTCCTCAGTGCCTGGGTCCTTCTCATGGATGCATGGTGCAGGGACAAACCATACCATCCTGGGTTGCCCAGTATCTTTGATCAGTTCCTGATGCAACAGAAAACATGGGCAAAGGGCTGGATGCAGGTCCTGTGGGTCATGCTGTATCAGTGGCCACTGTGCTTGAAGTGGGAGGATGGCTGGGGAGGTACAGGGGCTGCTGTGCATGTCTGGAAGGGAGGCAGTGAGGTGTCTGAGGAGTAGGTCTAGAACAACCATGGCTGCAGAGTGGGGAATAGTCCTGGGGTACCTATGCTCAGCTGCAGTCCATGGGGTCGTGGACAGGGATGGCAGGGGGCTCCCATGAGGTGCAGGGCACAAACTTGGATTCTATGTCCTGGGTCTCAGTTTTCATGGAGCCAGAGCTTTCCCCCCACCTCTGCTTCAAGAGCTGTGCTTCCTGCTCTTGCCCACGCCTAAGAAGATGTTAAGGATGCACAAGTCCACCTGTAGGTGCAACTCGTCTCCCACATCCTGTGATGATTCAGGAATTGGCATAAACAGGGTGGATTCCTCATGGACTGGTTCTGGGCAGTTGACCACTTGCCCTGTGGCTGCCCTGTGGCAGCCGACCACTTGCCCTGTGGCTGCCAGAAACCTGATCCTGGGCACCTCCCTGCACCTCCTTCTCCCTGCCAACAACTACTACTGCCCCCTCCGTGGTTCTATAGGTGTGCTGGGTGTCAACGTCCCTGTCCTTGGTAAGGAAGTGGGAGAGTCCTCGTAGAAGGATATGGTATGCCTCCAGGTCCAGAACCTTTTGCTGGCAGCGTACACACACTTATACTGCATCTTCATTCATTTAGTCTTGGTGTGGTACTGCTCCCAGTCCTTTTTGTTGCCTTGCACCTGCATCTGTTTGGTAATTCACTTGAAGATATCCCTATTCTTGTGCTCTTTATGGAGCTGTAGCTGGATCTCCTCTTCACCCCAAAGGGCAATGAGATCCCTCATTTCCCTGTAGTCCCATTTTAGTGACTGGGGTTGGGTAGTTGGGTAGTGGAGGAGGACAGGATGGGGTCTTCCATGGTCCATGTTGGTGCCTGTGGGGTCTCAGTATCCATGGGTTGGTGATGGTCTGGCTGTGAGGGGGTGGATGGAAGAAAGGCTGGCATGGTAGATGAATGGAAGGAGCAGAGGTTATACAAAAGAATCATAGAATCATAGAAGTCGGGTCAGAAGGGACCTTGTAGATCTTCAAGTCTGACCCCCTGTCTGAGCAGGAACAAAACTGGGCTCAGATGACTCCAGCCAGGTAGGCATCAAGCCTTTTCTTAAGGACCCCCAGGGTAGGAGCCAGCACATGACTGAGTCCCAGCACATGGCTCTCCCTTTCACTGCAGCTGGGTATGGCCCCTGTTCGAGAGTGACTGGGGCTCCACTTATCGGGCCACCCCACAACCTCTAACTTTCCAGGGACTTTCGGCAGACGCCCTGTGATTCTGGCAATGTCCTGGCCTGAACAGCTACAATGTCCTCTACCTGCCTGCAACATGGAGACAATCCCCCTACTACTGATGTTTCTAGGGGCATCCACCTTCTTGCCTCAGCTTGAGTGCTCAGTGTGTCTCCTCCTCCCACCCTCAGTACTCTGGGACCCTGCAGCTGCAAGCCACAAAGCCTTGTAGCACCCCTAGGTGCACATGGCATGGGTACCCGCCAGCAATGGCCAAGACACAGAAGTCCCAGAGTCATTTTTGTGCAGTCCCAGTCCTGATGTTCTTCCCCCTGCCAACCCAAGGCACCAGAGGCAAGACACCTGCATTGGTTCCTGCTCAGGGTGGGGGAGACAGTCCATGATGGGGTCCAGGTGGCAGAATGTCTGGCTCTGACCTCTGAGATGTGATGTGCCGGAGCCAAAGTCACGGTCCAAGGGTTATGCCCTAGTGCAGGGGCATGGAGGTCCCTGGCTGGGTGTGCAGGAGCCAGGGTTGGGGTCCACCAGCTCTGCCTGAGTATGGGGGTTCTACTGAGCTCAGTGTTAGGTCTGTGTATACATGGTAGGGTGCTTTATGAAAGGGTGCAGGGACATGACCTGGGGACTTGGAAGCCCAGGTCCTAGGTTTCATGCAGGGGATGCAGAAACCTCCTTTTCCTCTGCTGCTTGCCTGCAGCTGGCAGGTGGCTGGAGGCAGGAGGCAGGAGGCAGGGCTAGGGAGAAGTGCTGTGCTAGCTCAGCTCTGGGAGAGCTTGGGGGTGGGGCCCACTGGGCTCTTCACCAGAGCAGCTGAGCATGGCCTGAGTGCTAGTGCACTTCCCTGCAAGGGAGAGTTCGCAGGGGCTGTGAAGGATGCTACTGGGATGCTAGAGAACGCAGACCTAATTTGAATCAAATGGGTAACTCGTACAGAAGTACGATACATTGATCTTACCTTGATCAATCTGATTAAAGTGTACTTCGAACCAGGTCTGTCTTAGCTCCTGCTGTTTTTAGACCAGCCTTTGCGCACTAAATTTCTGTATGGTTTAGATCCATTTCTAGTCACTTAGACTGGTCTAAGTATAATGTCTGTACTTGGCCTAAGACTCAGTTCTGGGGATCTACCATTGCAAATATGGAAAATATGTTTATCTGGAGAGTCACAATTCATGGGGAATCTGAATGCTAGCAGGTCAGAAGTTAAGTGCTGTTGGTCTCTGAGGCACTTAACTTTTTCAGCTTTCCAGAGATCTGCAGTACATAGTTAAGGTGTGCTGCCCAGTAGCAATTCAGATGGGTGCTCTCCTGAATCCTCAGTTGCAGATGTTACTTTCAGCTACAAAGTAAAAAAGTTAGTCTTCTCAGATTTAAAAGGGAATCTCTCTCTCTCTCTCTCTCTCTCTCTTTCTCTTTCCCCTCATCCTCCAAAGGAAAGTATTTGAACTGTCTAATTGTACCAGAAGATGATCAGGTTCACATCAGTGTAAATAGGGCTTAGTGTGGGCTGCCACAGGATAATAAATAAAGGGAGGAAAATTAAAGGCATGGTGTCAACTTCAAGAGATGTTAATTCTTTAACTATGCTGATAGCAAGATCTACCATGAATTACTTGAGAGACAAAAGGCAGTGAACCTGAAACAATAGTATATGCTGCCAGTCAGACCAAACCTTCTTATTTTTTCCTCCCCATAACACAGCAGATAACCTAACAAGTCAGTATATAGTCACATGAATCTCCATTTAATAAGTAATTCCCAAATATTTTAGTGCCATAACAGATTCCTAAACATTGTGCTTCTCCTGAGCAGCAGGTTTCCTGAGAAGCCTTTTTGGGGACTTCTTCCCCTTCTTAAATCTCTGCTTGCTTTTATTTATAGTCAATGTTTGTTCTTTTTTGGGTTATTTCCACTCCCCAAGCCTCTAATAACTCAGTCTCTCTACTTGACCATCTCATCAATGTGAGCTGCACATGAATTGAATTTCTTAAAGCAGAACTTGGACAGCACTCTCAGGTGCATTAGCTTGCCTAATTAAAAAGCAGACCAGCAATGAAATCACCTAGACTTCCCTACTGTGCTCAATAAACCCTTCTAAATTAATAAGGTGCCAAATGGTTCATCTTATAAAAATTTTGGGTTACTTTAACTATCAACTAATAAACAAAATAACCACTAAGGAATAGAGTCCTTTCCCTAATTAAAATCCCACCTTACTTTCCCTTCCCCCCCACCCTATTAAAAATCACAATACAAAATGAAAATCACCGATCATTTATTTCAGTGCAATAAGCACAAATCCATCCCAATTGCTCATGTGAAGCAAGAAATTAAGGAAATTATCATATTAGAATAAAAAACCCCTCTGTTTTTCATACCTAGTAAAGCTACTCAAACATTCAAAAAAGCCATGAAACATAAATTGTGGATGGTAGTGAGTTTTTCCTCCACAGATCATGAAAATAAGCCCACACAGTGCCTGTGTGTTTTAGATATAGTACTTGCTAGCTTGCACTGAAAAAAAATGCTACATGCAGAATGTATATTGAGAAATGCACTAAAATGATTACTGTTCAAACCCTGCAGGAAGTGTGGGGGAAGTAAAACTATGGGCCGTTAGTGTCAGTTATGCAAGGATACAGCAAGGCAAAAACTGGACAGGGAAGAGTGTGTGCATTAGTAGCACTGCTACCAACAATGTCGTACTGCAGGAAAGGTTTTTTGTTACATGGATGTGCAAATAGGATGCTTCTTGATCACTGACAGTTTAAGATACCCAGAAAGCAACACTGGCCATGTGTTTCTTTTGTTATCTGCATTGGCCCAGGAGCTCACAGTCCTTACTTTTTAACACAGATATTTCTGTGGAAAGTAAAGCATTTGCTAATATGAGATGGGATTGCCGTAATGTACTCTATATGACACCGCATTTTAAGCTATTCTGAAAAGCTGACTTGCGCAAACTATACCTGCTTATATGTTAAGTAGGGCTACTTGCTGGAAGCACCTTACCTCTAACTTACATTGACACTTAGTTGGTTTCTAAAAGCAGTTTTACATGCTGTTTTAACACCTGAACGTGTGATTGGAAAGTAGCTAAAAGGCATGGTAGATACAGTTGTAAAATAACTAACCACTTAGGTACAAGAAAGGCCTTCATTCTGGTTGTAGAGCCCTGTAAGTGTGCCACTGTCCTTACTAAGCCAGAAAAGCATGAGCTGGTTGGTCTTGTAGCTCTGCTTCAAGGCTCAGAAGTCCAATACGGGGCCTGATTCCCTTCTTTCTGGTTTCTGTGGAGTTAATTCTCTTTCATCTTACTGTAAGTGAAAGGAAAATCAGGCCCATAATCTATGAAAAATATCCATGCAGTTTCCACTGCATGTGGAAAAGACTTTTCACCTCTGAAGATAACTAACATTTTGACCCTAAAGAAATGGATGCATTGCCAGCAAGCAGTGTATACGTTGGCAAGCCTAACTTTAATTGACATATGCAGCACTCACAAACACAGCTCAAAGTGAAATCCATAAGGTTCAGGTTGAATGGAAAATATTTAAGGCAAGTTGTACAGTTCGGCTTCATATAGCCAAGGGGTTTCCTCTACTGCAGTCCCTTCCAGAACATTTGGGAAGCATATCTCCAGATTCATCTTTTTTCCCTTTTTTTTTTTTTAAGTATGTTTAACAATACCACTGTGTTTTCAGTCCTTCCCTGTCTGTCTGAAGAGCCTGTTAAGGCCAAGCCATTCGTTTAAGATAGCAGTCTTCTGGCCCTCTATCCTACAACTGATTGTTCCAAAGGACATGCCAATGTGGGTCTCTCCCAAACTTGAAGAGTTTAAGTTGATTCCTTGGTCAGCTTCTTGCCAAGCCTACGGCTGAGGAGTACTCATTGAAGTAGTCTGGCAGCCATCCCACCATGCCTGGACTACAGCCTTTTATTCCAGCTGTTACTTGTTGGTTACTTATCCACAGCTGGAAAGGCAATTTTTCTGCCCATTAACCCCTATGTTGCTGTTATTGCATGAGCCAACAGTGTACAGTACTGCTGTTCCAGAAAAAATCCACTAGCAAACTATGCGTGTCACCTACAAATCACAGGAAGTGATTCTTCCACTTAGCACTCATAAGTCCTCACCTGGAATACTATGACCAGGTTCTGGTACTGCACTTTAAGACATACATGTGTATACTGAAAACAGTCCAATCAGAACAGTAATAATAATTAGGGGTCCAAAAACAATACTTTAAAAGGATAGCTTGGAAGAGTGGTAATTATTTTAGTCTAGAGCAGTGGTCTCCAACCTTTTTAAGGTGAAGGTCACTTTTTGAAGTAAAGGACAATCCAGGATCTACCACTCCACCCCCTGCCTCCCCAGTCCACCCTGTCCCCCTGCCTAGCAGGTCTGTTGGGGGCGGGGGGGGGAGGGAGGCAGATTGAGGTCCCTGCAGTGAGTAAGGGAGTAGGGCAGGGGTGAGTAGGGCCTCAGCTGGGCTGGAGCCTTGGCAGCTTGTCCAGGTGCGCAGGAGTGCTCCTGCCTCCACCCCAGTGGAGGCCCAGGGGGCACATGCCCCCTGATCTGTGTGTGGGGCGAGGCAGATGCTGCTGCACACTGGGCTTTGTACCCTGGGCTTCACACCCTGAGCTGCAGTGGGACTTGGGGCACAAAGCCCACTGTGCAGCAGCATCTGCCTCACCCCACAGCTGGATCAGGGGGGCACATGTGCCCCGGGCTTCTGCCGGGGTGCGTGCAGTGGCAAGAAACTCCCTGCATGCCTGGATGACCTGCCTGGGCTCTGACCTTCCCTTGGCCCAGCCTGGTTGGCATCCCACTCACCCAGTAGCAGGGGGCACAGAGGGGGATCGTCCCACTCACCCAGCCTGGCCCCGGTGGCAGGGGGTATGGCTCAGCCCAGCCATGTGCATCCTGTTGCTCCTATGGGCTAGCCCTCCTGACTGAGATCAACTGTCAGGGACTCCCTGATTGACCAGTCAATTGGGATCGAGCAGTTGGTGGCCACTGGTCTAGAGAAAGAAGATTGAAGTGAATATTTGAAAAGTCTAGAAACCCTTGAAGGATAGTTATACAGAGGGTGGTGACCCATATGTTCTCTGTATCCACAGGAATCAGGACAACAAGTATTCATCTAAAATTGCAACAAAGGAGACTGAGGTTGGATATTAGGAAGAATTTTTTAACTATGAGGGTGGATAACTGCTAGTCCATATTACCTATATAGGTTGTGGAATTTCTATCATTGGAAGCTTTCAAGTACAGGTTAGAAAAAAATATTTGGGAAGTTTATATAAAGGTATTCCTATTCTAAACATTGGTGCCTTCCTGAGGTCCCTTCTAGCTATATTTTCTACAACTCTATAATCTGGCAATTTTCTTTGTTCAAGAATAGTGTTACAATAATGTGGGCTTGTCTAACCATTTGTGATTTCTACTCAACATGTGGCAAACAATGATTTTTCTGAAGTCTGAACAAAATCTGACTTAACTAGGTTTAAAGATGTAAGCAATGGAGCTTAACTACGCACTCTGATTGTACAGTGATCTCCAGCTTTCTCATCCTAGCTACATCTTTGAATACTACTTGCAAGTCCTTGAAATGTGGTGATAGGTCCTCCTCCAGCATCTTTTTGGATTCAGTCTTTACATAGTAGAATATCAGATCTACCTGATCTCCTGACTCAATCCTTTCCATTCCTCAACATAAAAGTTTTGATCCACTGAGAACATCTAAACTGAGGGAAGGGATGATGCCTGGGGGTTTTAGTGAAGGCCTATAGGGAGGTGGGGAGCTGTGGTGAAAGTCCACTAAGGTCTTACAGTTTCCGTAGGTTGATATGGTGTATCTGCTTTGCTTCCCTGCTTGGTAACTTCATAATACATTAGTCCATTTTCTTCAGGATGTCACTTGGGCCTTGCCATCCTAAGCTCTACTCTCTCAGTTCAAGCTCAGATCCTCTTGTTGTAGGCATATTCACACTGGAACTATGACTTAAGAAGATCATTTATCTTTAGTTGTGTGCATAATTTAAAGACAAAATGTAAAGGTATAATTTTAGGGAATAAAACTCAGAAAAGCTACTTAGAAGACTTTTTTAGCGGTGGGCATGTAGAATGTTGACTGACAAAACTATTACTCCTATGAGTGAATTAATAACTGATCAGAATGAGTCAGTAAACACTAGTTAATAAAATAATTTTATGGTAAAGAGCCATTATTGGCTGGAAAGTGTGTCTTATGCATGTCAGTAAGCTACTTTTTCATATAGTCAGCTTCTGTCTTTTATAGAATTTATAGAAAGCTGTGAGCATAAAGACATTTTTGTACATACCCATAATCCATAGGGTCCTGTGGTTACAAGTCTATGAATTATGATACCCAGCTCAGCTCTGCTCATGGATAAATGTTGAAAAAATACCCATTAGCCATGAATAAATGGAAGACCAATCTAGAATGAGCTGCAGTTTATATAGACTAACTTCCTTCTGTATCAAAGAGTTATTTTGGTACAGCTCATTACAGTGAAACATCCCGTTGAAATAACTGATTATCACATTAGAAAACATTTATAAAGATATGGTTTAAAATTGAAACATGGATGTCTAAAGATAAGCATATTAAACAATATTAGACTCCTAAATAAACTTGGCGTTTTACCTTAGCCCTTCTTTGGCGCTGTTTCCTTTCTTCTCTAAGATCATTCTTTAAAAAAAACAATTGGAAAAAATTGTTTTGACTGTGCTGTTATTTAGGAATAACCTTGAGGTTGTGGAGAATGATTTGAATGGTCCTCAGACAGTCACAATACTGTGATTTACACTGTCTGTTGTTCTTGAGATACGCAAATCAATCTCCTCTTCATCAGAGTAAACTGTCCGAGTAAACTGTCCCTTTCACCTGATTTCTGTAGTGCTATCAGTGGCAGATGTTGTTGTGGCTTGCATAGAATTGCAATCAGCAGGAATGTCAAACCAGCACACTTTCCAAGTGCTAAAATTTTTTGATTCTAGTAATAGTGTCCAGAGGCCTGAACAAAGTCAACACTACTGTAATAAGTGCTCTATATACTGATAATATTCACTTAAAAATAAAGATGTATACGTGTGTATGTCCACATAGCCATCCATCAGTTACACATAAGGAGGCAGATTCTGTTTTCAGTTATAGCAGAGTAAGCTGCAGTGGTACCACAGTAATTTCAATAAGCCTGACTTCAAGACAATCAGTATCAAGGAAGTTTTTTGGGATACCTGTGCAACTGAGTTCAGATCCTGGCTCTTAATTTTCTGATTGTTCTAAAACTTACTCAGTGATATAAAATTTAGATGTCAAATTAATATTTGATAGATTATTTGATATTTTGTTTGCACTAAAGATCAGTCAAAAGTGTTCTAACTTTGAATGAATGGCACAGTTATTGCATGCCTCCCTCCAGCTATTTTTAAATGTTTCAAATATCATGCTGGAAGACATGGGTGAGAAAGTTTAAATAATGTGGTATGCACTCATGCCATGTGGAATTTTTTTTTGCTGCATGTACTTCAGTGCTTTATATTATCAAAGACTCTGTTACCATAAGTTAAAGGATAAATGCAATTTTGTAAAAATAAAGACACAAATATTAAGATCCCAAATCATTGCCTGCTTCACTGGTGTTTATTGTAATGGCCTCTTTTAGATAGACTGCACCTACTGTGTTTCCAAATGCAGTATGTCCTGGCATCCCTTGACTAATGGAATGGTTGTGGGCGATGCTTGGACAGCAGGTTTTGTAGAGGAAGAGCAGCAAGGCTTACCTTGAATTTCTTTAACCTTTCTGATAAGTGTACAGCAGTGGTTCTCAAACTTATTAGACTCAAAAGACCACTAGGAAAATGCCAGTTCTTAGTTTTCCCTCCTTTCTTTATTACAGAAAAATAGTGCAAATAACTCAAATCACACTAGGATCATAAGAAAGTAGGCCTATAACCTATCAAAGTTCTTGTAGTCCAGCCCCCCGCTCAAGGCAGGATTATCCCTAACTAAACGATCCTTGCCAAGTTTCTGTCCAAGGATGGAGATTCCACAATTTCTCTAAATAGCCTATTCCAATGCCTGACCATTCTCATAGGCAGAAAGTTCCTCCTTACTCCAACCTCAGTTTCCCCTGCTGCAACTTAAGGCCATTGCTCCTAACCTTGGTCCTTACAGCCACAGAGAAAAGCCCATCTTCATTCTCTCTATAGGTCAGGGTCAGAATGTTTTTAGTACTATGGATTCCTCTTTGAAATCTGTGGTTTTATCTTGTGAATTGTGTAGTTGCTTGCACATGTAACAGTGCTAATATCACATGGCATTCCATGACGATCTCAAAAGGTTCTCATGGCCATAGCACCTTGGTTGAAAATCAGTACTATACAGGATAGAAAAACTCTAAGGCAATAGTTTACAACTGTTATGGACTTAAGTCATCCCTTGAAAGACTCAAGTGAATCCTTGTTTGACTAAAGGGACCTCTTGGAAAATGTCAGCTTTTAGTTTTCATTTTATTTTTTTACTACATAAAAATTAATAGGACAATTCTTCTGTTACAAAGAACTCAGAAAGACCACAACACATCAAAATCAGTGTTGGACAAATGGATTGTTAGGTGGATAGAAAGCTGGCTGGATTGTTGGGCTCAATGAGTAGTAATGCATGGCTTAGTGTCTAGCTGGTAGCCAGTATCAAGTGGGGTGCCCCCAGGGTTGGTCTTGGGGCTGGTTTTGTTTAATATCTTCATTAATGATTTGGAAAATGGGATGGATTGCACCCTCAGCAAGTTCATAGATGACACCAAGCTGGAGCGAGTAGTAGATACACTGGAGGGTAGGCTAGGATTCAGAGGGACCTAGACAAATTGGAGAACTAGGACAAAAGAAATCTCATGAGGTGCAGTAAGGACAAGTGCAAAGTCCTGCACTTAGGATGGAAGAATCCCATGCACTTCTACATCCTGGGGACTTATTGGCTAAGCAGCAGCTCTACAGAAAAGGACCTGAGGGTTACAGCAGACAATAAGCTGAATATAAGTCAGCAGTACGCCTTGTTGGCAAGAAGAATAATAGTATACTGGGCTACATTAGTAGGAGTGTTGCCAGCAGATCAAGGGAAGTGATTATTCTGATCGATTCTGCAGTGGTGAGACCACATCAGAAGTACTATGTCCAGTTTTGCCCCTTTCCTCCCCCCCACTACAGAAAGGATGTGGACAAGTTGGAAAGAGTCCAGCGGAGGGCAAGAAAAATGGTGAGGAGGCTAGGGCAGGCAAGGTTTTTTGGGTAGATGTGATATCTTTTATTAGACCAACTAAATAGTTGAAAAAAAGTTCTTTGCAAAGCTTTTGGACACAGCCACCCTTCTTTGGGCAGTGGGAGACACTGCTGTTGTTCTGAGTTCTCCAACATAGAAAAGAAATGAAAAGTGCCTGATTTCTGGGGTTTGTCACATAGTGAGTGAGCGTTTTATGCAGGAATTTCTTTGCAGAAATGCTCCCAGGCACACTAGGGAGGTGGTATTGATCATGATCAAAGCACTTCTTCACTGAGTAGGAGTGCTGCAGGGGAGGGTTAGGGACAACTGCAATTTATAAGCTTAAAAAAATAGAAAGACTGCATCAACTGGTATTTTGAGCCCAGTTTTTCTCCTGCCCAGGCAGGGGGTTGGACGTGAAGATCTACAAGGTCCCTTCCGACCCGACTTCTGTGATTCTGTGATTCTGTGAACGGAGTGCTCCGCCTGGGCAGACCACCCAACTGGTAGGGCACATTGTAAAGAATACAGAATCTCTGCAGTCTCGTTTTCAGTGCCGTAACAAGGAAGTTTGGTGCCGTAACAAGGAAGTTTGGGTCAAAGCCCGCAGCGGCAGCCTGCCCTCACACCGCACACAGATCTGGGGGGCACGAATCCCACATGCTTGCCTGGGGGTGCACACAGCAGCGAGAGCTGCCCTTCCCCCATCCCCAAGCCACCACAAATGAGCCGCTCACAGTTCCGTCCCATGTCCCACCCTGGCTGGGCAGCGCCTGTTGGTGCCCCTTCACTTTGGCACCCAGGACAGTTTCATAGTTTCATAGTTTCTAGGGTTGGAAGGGACCTGAGCAGATCATCTAGTCCGACCCCTGCCATGGCAGGAAAGAGCACTGGGGTCAAACGACCCCAGTAAGGTGTTCATCTAACCTCCTCTTAAAAACCCCCAGGG
>NW_017729008.1:22899081-22919635 GCF_001723915.1 Gavialis gangeticus
CAGAGATGGTCTTTGCCTGTACTCAAAATCAAAAGAAACAAAAGAAGCTTCCCGTAGCATGATCAAGCTCAGCTTCTCTTCCTCCAAATGAATGTCTTGGAATGCCACAATCTAGCCCATAAATGTGTACGTTAAACAACTGCACATGCACTTTAAACTTGGGAACTAACCATGCTGTTCTCTGTTCCTCTATCTTTGCCAGATGATCAATTCAGAATTGGGCGTTTCCTTTATTATTGTTGGTCATATGGGAATAAAAGAACAGAGCTAGGACCAGCACTTATTTTTTTGTGAAATAAGTTCTCTGTTATTTGGTGCAGAGAAAGGAATAATAAATATTTTCAGGGGTGTAAGTTGTAGCCATGTATAAAATAATAAATAAATATATAAAAATGATATCATATTCACCCAAAGAACCCTGTCTGCCTATAAATATTTTCATGCATTTTGCTCTACAGTACATATAACTATTAATCAACACACAGATGGGCTGTTCTTGATAAATGCTATTTTATCAATGACCTATATTATTTATTGTGTATCTTATTTAGAAAGAAAAATACTATTATTAGTAGTAGGCCTAAATAACATAGATAAAATAACATGAATAATATTAGTCCTTGACAATATTATCCCACTAAAGTTATCCTACTGAAATCACTTCTTCAATTGCAGTAAGATAAAGGAGAGTTAATGTCACTGTTCATGGCTGGTGAGATGCCGTCTGGAACACATATGAAATGTCATATTCAAGAAAGATTAATTCAAATTGATATGAAAGTGAACAAACTATCTGATGAGAGCAGAAAAAAACCCCACCCAAATCCAAGACAGATTTCATTTTATTCACTGTAGCCCAGTGAAGGCTGAGAAGGGATATGATTGTGTTTTACAAATACAGAAGGAGGGGAAGGGATACATATAAGGGAGGGAGAAGACCTGTGTCACCAAAGGACAATGTCGGGATAAGGGGCATAAACTGGCCATGGAGAAATTTGAGGTGAGAAGTGGAAAAAACTTTTCTTCCGTTAGCAGAGTCAAGTGCTAGAACGGATGTCGCACAGGAGCACTGGGGCAAAAATTCTAACTGGCTTTGAGATAAAACTTGCCCAGCTTATGAGAAGGAGTCTATGCTTGCAACTCTGAAGAACTCGATTCTTAATGACCCTGTACACTCCTCTCCAATCCTATGTTCCTAATTACTGTAGTCCCACGGACCATTGCAACATTCAAAGAGAGAAGACATGACCATTTTATAATATGCACAAAGTCTTCCATACTGTGCTACTATAGAATTCAGCCAAAAATCCGTTTTTTCAGGTTTGGGTTGGTTTTCATAGCAACGTTCCAGAATGGTTAGTATTTCTCGCACTGTTATTGTTTCCTTGATAGAGAATGCCTCTTTGACATTTACATCACTGCAGGCACATATTCCTTCTAAGCTAAAAGGATGATACAACTAAATGATGATACAACATTTTGTCACTAAAGTATACAGACTGCACAGAACCCTGACAGGCTTCCAGAAAGGGTGTAATGGAGGACTCTGGTTGCTTCACATACTAAAATGTTTCTGACATGAATTGGTTGTGTCATCATTTAAGGCAAAAAGTTTTGGTATTACAGCCATCTCTATGCATGCTTAACTTTGAGCATGTGAGTAGTGTATCAGAAGCATAACACATAATTGTAGTGGGGTCAGGATCCCACTAGGTACACTGGCTGCATATGACTAAGAGTCTCAGCTGATGTAAATCATCAAATTATCTGTGACTTCACTGGGGATGGAAACAAAAACCTTAAACAAGCATATTTCCTCCTACATCATTTGTAGACATATGACTAAGTCTCCTATTTCAAATAAAGAACATATCCACTGTCATTTTACATTTCCCCCCCCCCAAAACAAGTTAGTTTATTCGTAATGGAAAATACAAAGTTGTGATGGGGATTTTATTATAGTATCAAAACCAAATTACAGATTTTTTTTAAAAGAATTTGTTTCCTTTATTATACATATGCCTGAAATGTGTTTTGATCTCTGTTTAATAAATAAATTAATTAATCTTAGGAAAGGAGTGTGGAGAAAAATGAATATTTTATTTTTTCCCCCTGTAGATTCCTGCTTAAAAGTGAATAAGTGATATTGTGCAATTTTTTTTTTAAATTCCACTGTTCACCAAATGGTGGAAATATCTGAGGTTGAATTCCAGTTCGTAGAAAGTCATATCTCATAGAAACTCCTCAGGCCAAATGCTGTGCTGCCTTCTGTCTCAGGTGATCCAACTGAAGTCAAGCACCCATGGACTCTTAATTTTTTTTTGTTTATTATGATGAGGTATCGGTACATCTCAAATGTGCAGGTGGTATGGTTTAAGATCTGTATTACATTAGGAAGAATTCAAATGTTTTACATTACATGTCACACTTGCAGCTTATTGAGATTCTCTGATATTTTTAGATTAAAAGGTTTTTTGGCATAGCGCACGTTGGAGTAAACAACTCATTGCATGTGATTTTAATTTCTGATCTAAATTGAATGAGAATAAGGCAGAAATGAGACACATTAGTGTGTGAGATCTGTTGCTGTCTGGCAACCACTTCAATAATCCTTAAGCCCAAGCTTTATTCAGTGATGTACACATCTTTCATCAATATAGATTTTTCAGGCTATCAGTTTATTAAATAATATAAAATTTCTTGATGCCATGTCAAATATAATGTGCTGCTGATGGTTCTTTCCCCACATCCTGCGTTTGTTGAATGCTCCTCCTGGGTAGAGTTTCTCAAATCATAATATAGCTAGCTGTGAGCTGAAAGCACATTTTAATAAAGTTAGTCTATTCAGTTTAATAAAAGATTTCTCATGTGAAATGCACTTCTAGCGATTGTACACAATATTGAGTGGATGAGATCCTCAAAACAGCTCAGTGCTAGCACAACTCTGTTTCTACAGAAGTTAACTGAGGCATTTTTGACAATCTTACCTTATACAAGTAAAGTTTTTACTAAGCGTTTAACTATCCAATTTTTTTCAGTTAGCTCCAGAATGGATAATTTAGGAACATTTTGTTGATAACTTTCCTGACAGGAAAAAAAGAAACCCTGGAATGTGACCACTGATTGTTTCTTTATTTGTATGCATTAGCATTAAAAAGCACATACGCTTTACTGACAAAAACTAGAAAGAATCCCTATGATGAAGCGTTTACAATTTACAATTAAGTGAGTGTTACAGATTATAAAGAAGAGAGGAGGTGTGTGTAACAACAACAAGGTTTGGTCTGGTATATAGGCTAGGTATGTGCACAAGTTGATTATTCAGAGCCCATTAAGTAATGTTTGCCTGCATTTTATGGCTCATAAAAGGCCAACATGATTAAGTGTCTCAGAAGAAGTGAGATTGGAAGAAAGTAGAATGGGCCAATGTGTAGTAGGCCTGGAATAATGTGCAGGGATTTGGTTTTGTGTAATCCTTTTTTGAAAATGTTTATCATAGTTTTCTCCATTTGCTTGCCAGAACCACTGTTCGAATGCCTTTTCACTCCACAAGCAACTTCTTTAACCTGCTTATCTATTTATTCTAATAGCTAATGCAGAAACAGTGTAGTGGGAGGGATGAGGTCCTAGAGCACCTTCTCTTTCTGTCCTTCCAGGATTGCATCAAAATGTAAGTGGACAAAATGGAGTTCATCTGAGCATGCTCAGCAAGGCAAATCTCATATAGTGCAGCCAGAAGTGACAATTTTCCAAATATAGCATCTTCTGTAACTTCTGTCTGCACTTCCTCTCAGCCTTGGAGCTGTTTTCAGAAAGGGAAGGGACTGGATGGAGTTCAGTCTGGGATTTTTTTAGCCCCCACTGGAGGGTGAGGTGGGTAAATTCACCCCCCTGCCCTTCAGCGCCAGCTGGGGAACCCCAAGAATGAGCAACCTCTGTTCCCTTCCCCCCTCCCATTCAGAAAACAGGGATAGGCTAGGAGGGAGGAGGGGCTGTTGCTAAGAGAAACTAGGTGCAGGCTGGCAGTCAGCAGCTAGATTGCCCTCACCCTGGAACAAACTGTGAACTTCTATTTGGTCCGGGGGATCCTTGTAACTCAGGACCCTTCCTGCAAAGCATTCTCAGTTACAGTGGGGAGCTGCACTTCTGTCTTTGCCCATAATGCAGGAGGAAGAAGGATCTCAAATCTGTGGAAGTGGCATTTACAGGCTACTTTAGATAGTGCAGTAGTCCTTAGAGAGCTCAAAACAGATCAGAGCCAGTGCCTTACAATCTTGTCTAATGGCCATGAGACACTACAGATAATTTATTTCTGGGATTTAGTGCAATTTAGTAGCACTTGTATTTCACCGACTTATATGTAAATCTTACAGCATAAAAACATGCCACATTGTTTCTTCGTTGTCCATAGCTAACAGAAAACTATCAGCATAGTTGGTTTGATTTCAATACCTTATCCTCTTGTAATATTGGATTGTGAAGTCAAGAATTTTTGGAGATTGATATCACAGGGAATTGCTCCTTGGTTTAGTCACCATGCTCAGAAATATAAGCCACGTAACCTGAATTATGAGTTGACCTTCTGAGTTCTAACCAAACTGCGTCAATTAAAGGAATACTTCTTTGTGTCCAATGAAGAAGTGGTCTGCCCTGCTAAATCCTCAGTGAGCTACATAAAGACAAAAGAATAATTTAAGTCTAATAGTGGTAGGGGGATAAAGAAAGTTTTAGAAAGTTGTCCAATGAAAGTGTAGGAGGTACTTGGCATCATGAAGTTGCCTTAAAAGGTATATCATAATTATGCTTAGGGTGAATATGTTTTTCAATGCTTATCCAAACCAAAAGGTCCACTGAAACCATTTCAAACTCTCTGACATTAGTTACAGCTGTGGTTCTCAAATTTTTAGACTCACAACACCCCTTGTTAGACTCAAAGCCATGCCAGGTCTTGGTTTTTACTCAGTCCTTAGCTATGGAGGAATTCTTCTGTTGTAAATAACTCAGAAAGACCACAACAATTCATAATGGTTTTGACACTATGGATTCCTGTTTTATATCTCTGGGTTTATCTTGTGAATCATGTTAGGGGTTTGCATACTTAACCAGAGTAAAGTTGTGTGGAATTCTGCCCACCCTTAAAAGTATCTCACAATACTCCAGCGTACCATGGTATTTTGGTTGAAAATCACTGAGATACAGCAACATTTTGCCTTTGCAGAAGGCTAGAGAAGCTATGATAAATGTAATACTTTCTGGGGTTTTTAACAGTGCAACCAGAAATATAACAAGTAAAAAAGTCAAGTTAGGGATAATGAAAGACAAGTCTGTTTTCTCCTGCCCTCTCCCCTACATACTGCTCAGGTTTGCAAACTGCATAGCAATCTGGCCAACAACTTGACACAAGATTTCATTCATGGTTTGTTTGGACCTTTGTAACAAAAGGTGGTTTTCTGAGATAGAAATGAGAAATGGCACTTGAGCTATTTCAGGAGTAAATGTTACAATGGAAAAGGAACCACTTGGAACTAGAAAGCAGATTACATGTCAAAGGAAATGTGTCAAACAGCGAATAAATATTGAGTGGGGTCCAACAGGTGTCACTGTTTCAAGTCTTTTTATGTTTCTAATCTGCAGAAATGATATAGACAGGGAAACCAGCTGCAAATATGATAAGTTTACTGAAACACAATACTGAAGGGAGTACTAAATACCAGACATTTATTGAGGATATAGAAGGTGGGTTTTGGATCTTCTTTGTAGAATAATTGTGCCAACACATGGTAAACTAACAGATGGTTCAAAGCGAGGCTGGATTAAAAAGGAAAGAAATTAGAGCCTTTTGTCTTTTAAATAGACAGGAAACATTTAAAAAATGTTAAAACTTTATAGGAAAAGTAAGCTGAAAAAAATGTGGACTATTTGACTCTTAAAGTATATCTCAAGGTTAGGGAAGTTAAATTGAAGCTCTTTACAGAGTGACATATAATCCATAATACTATATTGTAGCCATCAAAGTCAGAAAAGCTGCCTTTTTTCCCAAAATGGTTAAATATGAACACTGTGTAAGAATACCATAAGCATCCAGTTTTGAACAGACAGCCTTAAGCATTTATACTGTTGTAAATAAAATGACATGGTACCTTGGATGATTGAGCAAAACCAATACTGCAGTCTTTGTTGACAGTAAATGTAGGGTGGGATTTTCAAAAGCTTCCACATTTTTCCACTGGTGCAAGTGGAAGTTGTACCACTGATGTTACAGAAGCACAGGTTGTCCGATGCTATCTTCTTCAATTTTCAATCCCATTTGTAATTCTTAAAATAGCTTGGATGGCTTTGCGTGGATACAAATTTCCTCTTAAAAATCTCCCATGTCAAGGATTTGTAGTATATAAAACAACACACTGGTTCAGTGAAGAGAAGAGTGCTGCAGCTTCCATTGGCGCCTGATGCTGCCTTAGTCAGGGGGGGCATGTGCCCCCCTGCAACCAGTCCTGCTGACCGGGGGGTCCCCCCCAGGGCAATCCCACAATAGCCAAGCACTGCAATTGCTGCAGTCACTTCCACGAGTGGCTGAAGCTGCTTCTGGGAGCAAGCACCAGCCAATTGCTGCAGCCAGTCCCAGAAGAGGCTGCAGTGATTGTAGCGATCAACCAGCCCGTGCAGCAGGGGCACTGGTGTGTATTTACTCAGAAAACCAGAGTCCCTGATCCCCCGCTTATCTCCTAAGTGGCAAGTGCAGCCGGTCAGGGGGTACACCAATGCTCTCAGGGGGTGCGCATGCACCCCCGTGCACCCCCTGCACATTGCCACTGGAGCCTTCAGTTCTAGGCGGTGCAGAACAAGGACCCCCTTCCAGAGACTTCTGGGAAAGGAAAAGGCATACTTCAAAGTATTTCAGGCTGGAGGCCTGTCAGCAGATAAGTTCTGCGGTGAACTGCTTCTCTTGAAAATCCAATTTGCTATTGGAAAAATAGTTTCCAGAGAATTCTTTTTTAATCCATCATGTCATTGTGGCTGTCTAGATTTTCCTCACAGAAACATAGAATTGGAAGTGACCCTTTTGGGGCAAAAGATCAATCCCCTGCTTTCTGAAGCCACCACTGGCTCACTGGCTTCACAAGATTGTCCCCTCTGACCCCTGTCATGTTCTACAACCAAAAAGCACCTGATAAAAATAAAATAAAACAAAACACAAAAACCCTACAGTGTGCCACAGGTAAACAGCAAAGGAAAATAAGGATGCTGCTTACACCTTGTCACTGCAATGGTAGAAAATTACCTGAGGTTAATATCATATTTACTGAAATCCAAGACAAGGGTTTTTTTTCCTTCATTTAAAATGTAGAGGGCAGGGGGGAGAAGGGAGCCTCTCATCCTGGATTTGTGAAAGAAGCTGCAGGAGACAGCAGGTAGCTTTTGAGACTCTGGTTCTGGTGCTGACCCAGAGTCAGGGTTGGACCTGCAGCTGCTGTCAGCTCCCCCACCACCTCTGATATCCATCTCCTCCCACCCCACTGCCTCTGCTTCCTACCTCCCCCCAGATGTTTACCCTTGCTCCCGCCCTGCTCCAGATGGGGGCACAGAACATGTTCTTGCTCTGGCCCCAGCCTGGCCTGGTAGAACTGGCAGCTACAACTTGGGCCAGGCCCTGGAGGCAGGGCTGGAGCTGCCTTGCTGCTGCTACTGTTGCAGAGCCACAGGTGGGTCAGAGCAAATACCTGCTCCATGCTCCAGGCTGGAGCTCGGCTGGAACCCTGCTTGAGCTGGATCAGGAGTAAGCAGGAATGGGAGGGAGGGGGGCAGTGACTGCAAGGGGGAGGAAGATGTGTGTGGGGGGGTCCCAAGGCTGTGAGGAGGGCAGGCAGCAGGGGGGGGAAATGGTGGGGGAAGACAGGTGGCAGGGGGCAAGGTGTGAGGGAGAAGGCGAGGGGATCAAGCTGCTTGACCCTCCCCCACTGCTTGCCTCCCCCATTGTTGCCCCCCCAGCTAATCTTGTAATCTGGTTAATATGTTAGAAGCAAGGCCTCCAGCCAGGTAAGTGACAGGTGTCTAAGTACCAAGTACTAGTTATCTAAGTCAAAGTCATACCCCACGTGCAGCCAGTGGTAAGTGTTTCAGAGGAAGAGGTTGGTTTTTCTTTCATCCAAATCAGCTGTTTGAATTCACCTATCACATGCATTGATTATTGCTCCAGAATTCACCCCTCTTCCCTACCTCATCATACCAACTCTTTCGTAAACTTATCAAGCTCTTTCTTTAAGCAGTTCAGGTTCTTTACCTCCACTACTTTGTCCTGAAAACCGTTCCATAACTTCATTAGTCTGATCATTAGACACCCAATTTCCAGTTTTTGTTAGGGACCAATTTGTAATCATTTGATCTGGTGCTGATATAATTCTCATTTAAATAGTTTTTTTTTCTTCCCTGATATTCATGCTATAAATAGTAATCAGGACCTTCCTCAGCCTTCATTTTGCAAAATGAAATAAACCAAGCTCTCTTAACCTTTCCCACTCCCCTAACCAGTTGCTTTTCTTTCTGTATGCTTCAGTTTAAATTAATCTTTTCTGAGCATAAATGTCAAAACCATGTACAGAATTTGCAAAAGAGGGTTTTACTAATATTTTGTACAATGGTACTGATATGTTCCTGTCTCTGTATAGGGGTTCTGAACTTGAGAATACTTAGCATCCTGTCTTGTTTAACTGTACCATTTAAACAGTTAATTCTTTCCTAATGTGGCTGATGTCACCTCGTTATGTGCCTAAGCTGTTCTCTTTAGATCTTGAGATGTTTTATTTTAACATGCAGTATGCAAAATATTTTGGAACAGATGCTATTTACATTAGGAATGGTCAAAAACCCCACATGTTCATAAACAACAGAAATGGGTTTACTTAGTAGTCTCCTTCCTTCACTGTTATAATTGAGAAATGATTAAACTAATCCAGATGTGCATATCCCATTAATTCCATCTGTGATGGAGACAGCAAGGACTGTGGTAGTCAATGACTTATTGAATATTAACCTGCAGAGCCTTTGATGTTAGAACTAGCCTGATTGTATATTAACATAATCATTTGATCTTAAACTTTCTAGTAAATCATTGTTCTTTTCCCCTAACAATTATACTGCTTCAGCAATGTAAAATATTCAAGTAGTGAGGTAGGGCAGTTAAATAATTTCAGCTGCTCAATGGTAGAATTACCTTAGGAAATCCTAGTTATTGTTTTCAAACTGAGCTCAGAATAGGTTAATCTTGGACCATTTCTCCTTGTTTGCTACTCTTTTTTTTGCTTAGAATGTATTACATTGTTCTACTATTTGCTATCTTTTACTATCATTAATAATAAGGTCTGAAATATCTCTCATGATCTATAAATTAGAGTAGTTTCCTGTAAATCTGCCAACAAAACTCTTTTCTTCAAAGAGAAATGTGTCACTTCTTAAGTGGCTGCTTTATTAGATTAGAATGCTTTCTATAGACTACACAATATGGATGTGTTTCAGATGCATAATAAATAAAATGTGTCTTACTATTTTCTTACTCTGCATCATGTGGAATTACATAGATTGCAAATGCTGCTAAAGACATAGGAGGAGTAAATAAAGTTAAACATCTGTTTGATACCTTCCCAGGGTGGGGAGAGACAAAGGAATTGCCAAAGAGTTATTTCCATACATCCAATGTCCAGCACAGAAAAGCCAGACTAACTTGGCATGGTAATGTGTTGCTGGTACAGGCAGAGAGTAGAGAGGAATGGGAAGAACCACAATTCCTTTTGGACTGCTTTTGAGGTTAGCACAGTTAGGTGCCAGGCCTTTCTGTGGTTTGTATTCATAAGACAAAATGAATAGAAATCATTGCTTGTTTTTTAAAGAGAGGTCTATCCATGTGGGAAGCTTTTACATGCAGTAATGGGGTGTAGATTAAGCAAGTATGAATTAGAATGGGTATCATTGCAGGTAGATGATTGAGAAAGGCTGGAGTAGCTTTTTGCTTAAAATAGGTTGTTTTTTCCACATTTGTGTCCATCCAGTGATGATAGACTAGGTATTTTTGTGACATTATCAAGGGTGTGGTTCCCAGTGAATATGGCACAACACTTGCACTTGAGACTTTGAAAGAACAGATGAAACAGGTGGTGAAAATGTAGCTATAATGCTTCCCACAAAATGTACTTTGTGACAAGTACATACAGTTTAGTTGTAACTGGTTATACCAGCTCTTCAGAGTATGTAAGTAAATGACCCATTAGATATTTTGCTAAAGTGATTGACTGTTAGTTCTTCAACCTCATTTCTTACTGTAGTGCTCACATCATCATCTGAAAGGTACTGAGATTGCTCAAATGGATTTCTTGGCTTCAGAAAGCCTTTAAATCATCAAAGGAGCAGCCGTTTAGCCACTGAATCTTTGTCGTGAAGTGTGGAAAGACCATGTTTTTTTTCCTGTATGGCAGATATAGGTAGCCCTTTCCTGGGATCTACTCCTTGACGTAGTGGGTGGCCTTGTAAGTTTAATGCCTTGAGAGCTGCGTTTTAACTTCAATCAGGGCTACTCAAACCAGCCAGGTCAAAGGACTGGGGCCACATGGAAAGCAATTCAGTGGTCCTCCAGGCTGGGGGATGAGCCACAGGAAAATGTCCTGTGTTTAAAATAAGGTTAAATTATGGAAACACAGGAGTAGACAGGAAGGGCAGAGCCTTGTTTATGCCTTAAGAGATGTCTGACTATATGGAAAGGATTCATATGCAGTTATGGGGTGTAGATTAAGCATATATGAATTAGCATGTGTGTCATCCGGCGTCAATGTCATTTCCTCTGAGAAGGACTAAAGTAGCCTCTTGCTCAAAATCAGATGATTTTTCCACATTCATCTCCCCACGGTGATGACAGTCTTAGGAGTTCTGTGACTTCAGCAAGGGTGTGGTGGCTAGTGAATCTGACACAACTCTGGCACTTGTCAATGTGAAATGGGTGATAAAATGTACATTCCCAGTGACTGAAATATATTAATCTGGAAAATGTTAAAAATAAAACCCTAGCTCAGAGTTTAGCAAGTCACAAACTTTATTATTATTATTTATTTTTAGGAGTGAATTTAATGCCTGTGGAAGATGCCTGGTTGACACCCCTATGGATTGTTTTTTTTCTGTATACATGTGGATATGTATGTGTGCATGTGATATACAGAGGAATTTATAAAATATATATATGTCACAGTTCATTTGCAGTAAAAGTGGAGGCATTAAAAGCTTTCAGATGCTGCATAGTCAATTCAGGTTAATCCTGAATATTGAGAGACCACCTATAGGGGGTGGACCACGATTTAGTCTTCATTCCCCTTCAATCTTTGGTGTCTGCTGTGACAGGCCAACAAAGAAGCCAATTAATGAGTGTTGTGATGGTCTATGATATGAGCATGTAGCCCACTTTGCTCCAATTACTAAACAGCTAAAATATAGTCATGATGTTCATGTACTACTGACCTAGGTCTGAGTGAAATCAAATGTGAAGGATTCTCTTATTTCATTTCCAAGTTGTGCTGCCATTTAGGCCTTTTCCAGTCCCTGCTTGGTACCTTTTTTCAGTAAGTTTGCTCTTTACTCCATCTGTACAAACGCAAGGGCTGCAATTTCAAGGCAATCTATTAAGCAAATTGTAGCATTAAAATCGAAGTCTATGGGATCTCCTTGACTACTCACCCATTAAAATGGGTTGTGCCTAGATGCAGAAATTGGGTGGAAGTTTTTCAGAATCATTCCAGTAAATAGTGCCACAGCTTTGGGTCTGTAGGAGTGCTGTCTCTCTAGATTAGTGATTTGACCTCAGCAGTTTCCTTTTCCAGTTACAAACTGTTCCAGCAGTAAACAAGACAATTTTGCAAGAAAGAAACAAATCTCATTTGAGGCAGAACTGTTTATCTAAGGAAATCTTGCTTTTCCAAATTGATGATTTGTAATATATGTAGGGCCCTGCAGCATTTCACTACTTACTGGACAAATCATTTCATTATAACACCTTGTTTGAAGCTGGAGGTAAACTGCTCCCTGACTGGTTGGTGGCTTTCTTTCACAAGCCCACTGCACATTACCTACTTTTTAATAGGTGGCTTTGGGGTAGCCCAAAAAGGTCATAATTATAAATCAAAGCTTGGAGATGTGCACCAACAGAACTCAAAGTGTAGATGTGAAAGTCCCCAGAGGCTGTAATACTCTGAATATATTTTGATAACAAGTCTTGTTGTGTCCTGAAGCATTCCTATAATGCTTCTCTTTGAAATACTTCGCTACAACTGGGGAAAACTTACATTTTGTTCCCAGCTAACTGAGACAGCTTGAGCAAACTGCTTCCTCTCCATCTCCTTATATGCAAAATCAGGATAATGATACATACTGACAAAACGCTTTGAAATATGTGGGTACAATATGCTGTACAAGAACTAGAAATCACAATGACTTTATTTCAGCCTTTAAGTATAGCTGTACGAGAAGCTGTTGTTATTATCTTTATGATAGAAACAGCAAGGCTGAGACATGAGGGGGTCAAGATATGTGTCCAGGGTCATGCAGGACAAACTGGCTATAAAGCAAGGAACCAAACTTAGAATTTTTTATTCAGATCATCTTATGATCCTCTTGTACTAAGCAAGACTTTCTGCATTCCAGTAATACTGTAAGAAATTAAATTAAAAACTTCTCATTTAAACAGTAATCTTGTCACTCAAAGGCACTGCATCATCAAGAAGAAACTCTTTTTATGCTTGCCTGGTTGTAAACTAATTGATGTCAGTGGCAAGCCTCCTAATGATTCTAACGGTGCAGAATCAAACCCTCAGGAAGAAAAAAAATCCAGTTCAAATCACATAAATGTGATATTTTTTTCTTCTTATTTTACTAAATAGGTCTTAAAAACGTTTGAATCTATCAACATGCCTATCCATCATTCTATCCAAATATCTGTCAGGTCACACTCTATTCTGCATTCTAAAATAAACAATATATCTTTAATTAGCACGGAGTTTAAAATTAGTATTTTTAACTCATGAGGGCTATTTCAGCACTATATGTCTGATTCATCCAAGGCTTTAGTTTTTATATATATTGACAGTGTACCATAAATTTTGACAGATGTTGATTTGTGTGTGTAATATTGGTATTTAAAGGGCAACCAGTAGTGATCTTTTTTTTTAATTTCTCTTGTCACAAATCCAGAACCCGAACTGAAAGTATGTAGACACTGTGAATGGGGAAGGAAGGAATGTGCTCATAGCTTGTGGTTTTCTATTTATCATCTTTCCGAGAAAACTGACAGTCTTTTATCTGATTAAAAATCCCTTTCAGGCTTATTGCTTTCTGAACAATTGGTTTTACATCAATGATTCCATACTCCAGCATCATTTATGCAGAGACATAATGTAATAGGTTGCTACAGTCAATGTTATAGTCAGAGGGATGCGGCTTGCTTTCTAAGTGCACCTCTTCAATCAGTAGTACGAATGATAATCCAATTTAATGCTGTAGTAGGATGACTCTACAGAGAATTTAGGACTTACCCTCTTGCTTAGAATTACATATTTGTTACCACTCATTAAAAAAAATACTCAAGCCGTAGCTGTTGTTTTTCCATATTTATCCTCTTAGATGTCAGGTGAACAGCTACTGCCTTATCCATCTGGTTTGGATTAGATACATTCCTCCTAGAAATCATGAGTCCTCACCTTTATTGTATGAATGTGGTTTTCACATAGCCCCATGGTATATGTATGCATGTCATGAGCAGATGGAGTTCCCACACTACTTCTAACATAATATTCACATATGTACTGCATATAGTCCAGATGTAACCTCTAATAATGACAGAACATGGGACCTGGTTCAAAGAACATCAGAGTAAATGGAAAGGCTCCTATTGATTTCAGTGGTATTTGGATTAGGTCCATAAAATTCAATCTAAAGTTTCTCTCCAAACTTAGCTGTTCAAAAGTTTCTATTGTTATTAACCCCACCCATGGTTTTCTCTTAAGAGACAGAAAACCTCAACCTCTTCCTATGTCCTAATCACAGTTAATACACTAAGCCTGTCATTGTGAGACAGTGGCCATGTCTACAAGAAACACCAACTGTGCAGTAGCTTGTTACTACTGTGCAGTAGTGCCTCATGGCACAAAGAGTGATGTGATCCTACTGTGCAGTAGTGCCTCATGGCACAAAGAGTGATGTGATCCTACTGTGCAGTAGTAGCAAGCTACTGTGCAGTAGTAATGAGCTACTGTGCAGTCAGCATTACCAAAAAACAGTTTGGGCATGCTACAGTAACTCCGGTTACTGTGCAGTCAGCAACTTGTGTAGACATGGCCAGTAATACTTATCCTAAACCTTTACCCGAGTTCTGTCAGCTGAGCTTAAGATAGTCATAGTACCACAGCACTACAGTGACATCACAGTCAGTAAACCATTTGCACTTAAAAGCTTCCAATGATGGTGATTCCACAGCCTCTATAGGCAATCTGTTCTCATGTTTAAACATGGTTAGAAACCTCTTCCTACTATCTAACCCAAGGGTGGGCAAAATACAGCCTGCGGGCTGAATCCAGCCCACAGCTTCCCCCTCCCCCCCCAGTGTAGAAAATTAATATTTATCGCCCCTGGCTCCTGTCAAAGATGACAGAATACAGGCGCAATAGGACCCAGGGGAAGCCCCACCAGGCTCCTGCAACAGCAGGGCCCACCTGACCCCGCCTGCGACTGTGGGGCTGTTCGTGACTGCGCGGGAAATTCAGGTAAGAAGCGGGGAGGCAGGGGAGGATTGTAAGGATCACCCAAGTCCTTGGGGCTGGGCTAACTCCTGCTGAGCTCCACGGTTCAGCCATGCAGCCGGGAACCGGAGGATGGGCGGGAAAGCAGTGGTAGGAGCAGGAGGGAGTGGAAGTGAGTGGCGTGTGGGAACCCAGGGCCTGTGCTGGTGTCCTGGGACCAGTGCCAGTGGGGCCCAAAGCAGGGTGGGAGGAGCACAGGGCATGGGCTGGCAGGGGTCTGTGGCACCAGGCTGGACTGCACCAGCAGAGAGAGGGGGGAGCTGGCCCAGCTCCATAGTGCCCCCGCTGGCTGGGACCCTGCGCTTCTGCCACCCTGCTCTGGGCCCCAGCAACACTGGCCCCAGGACAACAGCGTAGGCATCACACTCCCACCTGGCTGCCGCTGGCACCCACATGGCCTCTTACTCCCAGTGCCCCCGCCCAAACCCTGTAGTACAGGCAGGGAGCAGCATGCAGCTCCAACCTCACACACCCCGTGCTCACCTATTTGAACTGACTGGTGGTAGGGATGGTGCTCAGCGCAGGGGAAAAGCAGCCGCTCCTCCTTCCTGCCACCGGTGCTCCCTGCTGTAGGAGTACAGGGTTCTGGCCAGCAGAGACTGTATATATGTTTTCTAAATTTTTTAGGGGCCCCATGGGCTGGATTCAGCCCACGGGCTGTATTTTGCTTACCCCAGGGTTAGAGGTAGGGAGAGGTTTCTGCCTAGTGGTTGATCCACATGGCAACTGCTGCCACACTGGTCAACATAGAGGCAGCAGTGAAGCAGCTGCACTGCAGCCTTGTGTGACGCAGTCTCTGGGTGCTCAGCCACAGAGAACACTGCCCAGTGGCAGCAAGTGGGGGGGCCACTTTCCTCCGCACTGAGCAGAAGCTTCTGCTGAGGTACCGTACCATGGTGCCAGCCAAAGGGGCAGGAGAGAGCTTTTCCTCTGCGCTGAGCACCAGCTTGTTCCTCGCGGGCGAGTGTGGGGTACATAGGGTCAGGACTCTGTGCTGATCCCTGCCTGTACCATGGGCTGACACAGGGGCCCTGGGAGCCAGTAGAAGCCAGGCAGGAGTGTGGGGCCCACATCAGTATCTCAGGGCCAGTGCTGGTGGGGCCCAGATCAGGGTGGCAGAAGTGCAGGGTCCCAGCCAGCAGGGGCTCTATGGAACCATGCCAGCTCCCCTCTCTCCTGCTGGTGGAGCCCAGCCCTGTTCCACAGCCCCATTGCCAGCCCATGCCCTGTGGTCCTACCACCTGGCTGGCTCTGGTCCCAGAATATTGGTACAGGCCCCACACTCCTGCTCACTTCCACTCTCCCCACTGCTTTTCCCACTTTCTGACCCACCCACTAGTCACTCAGCACTACATGGCTCCCATACCCACATCCATAGCCACACACACACACATCGACACATCCCCATAAACCCCCATATGCAATCACTTCTGCATATACACCACAAACACACACAAATCAGGACAAAAATTTTAAAACTAAATTAAATTAAAATGTATTATTATGGGTGTCTGATTTTTAGTATGTAATTTGTCCCCCCCACAAGATGGCAAAACCTCTTCTCCAGAGGACTACTTGCAGGAGCCAGGAGAGGGACTTCCAGTGGCAAAGGTCAGAGGTTACATAGTGTAATGTGCCAGCATTTTCTGCTATACACTTATTGTACCCGTTATCCTAGTGATATAATTTTAATTACCCCCAAACTGTTGATCTCTGCTGTAAAAGGCATCATGTATGATATGAAAAGGAAAAATAAAACAACTTTTTGAACACAGAGTACCCTTTACATTAACCAAACAAGTGAGGTGACATCAAGTTATGTGTATAGAGCAGGTGAACATAAAAATGTAGCTAGCTGACCGTAATATCTTACTGTAATAAACCACATATGGATCTCTTACAAAAATGGACATGTGTATTACTGCTGGAACATATTTACTTTTCATTCCTTTCTCAAATAAATAGACAAGGGATTTTGCCCTCAGGAATATCATGGACATTTTGAAGCAACTCCATCAAGTAAGCAGAACATGTCTGTATTTAAACTGACGTAAACTAGCAGAATTGTGACTTCAAGATCTTCAAAATATCACACTTGTCTAAAATGAAACTAACTAGTCATTCCTTTTCCTGTGCTCCTAAACTGTTTATTTTGCTGGATGATTTTGCATAAATCACAGGAGGCCAAATTAAACCCACAGTTGGGATAAATTATGTCCAAAACATAATTTCTATGGTATCTTTCCATGGGAATTGATCCAACTAAACCCATACATGACCTTCTATGTCTCTTCTACAGCATTAGGAATAGCCATCTGAAAAAGCACAAGCTTGAACTAGAAAAGCACAAGGAATATTTGAGCAATTTCTCCAAAATAGGAAGAGGGGAGGAACTAGATTCAAGACTTTTAAAACATTTATACTAGACGTTACATGTCAAAATATATATTTTGACATCTGAATTGGTGGATTGATTTTCATAAATACCGAGTAACTTCCTGCTTCTACTGTGGGAACTTCTCTGTGCTTCAGGTACCTTATCAGTAAAATAGGAATAAGTACACAAGTCATTTTATCAGTAAAATAGGAATAGAAATAAGTACACAAGTCGTTTTACTGAGCAGGAGAGCAAATTACTGCGTAGTACGCATGACTGTTTATACATGCAGACCCTTACTGCTCAGTAATTTGATTTACTCAGCAGTTATTTTACTACCTGCAAATGCAAGTAACAAATTAACTGCTGAGTAATTACTGTGCAGTAAGGCACGTGTAAATGGCTGCCTGGGAGCAAATTTGCTTCTATGGCAGAGGCGGGAGATAGCTCCCTGCTCCTGAGAGCTGCCTGCTTCTGGGGTGGGCTTTGCCACCAGAGCCTGGGTGGGGACCATGTCCGCCTGCCATGGCAGCAGAGATCTCCCTGCCTCCATTCTGCAATTGCAGAGTCGGGTCTGGGAGATTTATTGTATCATAGAGTGGGGGCAGAGAGATCCCTGCATGGAGAGAGTTTCCTGCCCAGCCTGGAGCTTCCTGGAACCTGCCCCTGACTAGGACAGTTCCTGGACAGCCTTGGGCTATGCAGAGAAGTTTGCATGTGCAGTCTGCAGCTGGATGGAAACTGTCCCATTTCAGGCAGGCACCAGCCAATTCCAGGCTGCATATAGACTTCCCCATGAAGCGCAGGGCTGGCCAAGAACTGTCCCAGTCAGGAGCAGCTCCCAACCCTGAAGCTCTTTCCTAGTCCCATGCCCCGATCAGGCAATCAAGGCATAGGGCTTGGAAAGAGCTGCAGGGGAAGGGCAGGTGCAAGCTCCCTGCCCCGATTTGCTGGAACCTGTCCCTTAGGTGCCAGTGGATCAGGGCAGGGGTCTGGGACCTCCCCTTCCCCCTGCCCTCATCTTTTTCCAAGCCTTGTACCCCTGATCAGGAAGCTGGGGGTGGGAGCTTCCTGCCTGTGGGGCAGGGGAACATTGTTTCCACCTTGGCTCTGCCACTGGAGCCTGCCCCAGCAGCAGGCAGCTCCTGGGGGCAGGGAGCAATCTTCCAGACCCTGCCTAGGAGAAAGCTGTCTCCTGGTCCCATGTTCCCTGCCAGTCCCTGGACTAGCACCCAGGGGAAGGCTAGAGTGCCCCCTGGCTGCTACAGGAGGCTGGTGCAGGGCTGAGGGGGCAGGAGCAGATTGCTACCAGGAGCAGCAAATCTGCTCCCAAATGGCTGCACGTATAGACACCTGGCCAGGGTAGGTTTACTCCAGAGTAATTAAAACCAGCCAGAAGCATTTGCATGTATAGAGTCACCCAGTGATCCTTATTGACACATGCAACATAGTGGGATTTAAGAAAGAAAAATCCTGTGCAACTGATTGCACTACTGTACTGAACAGCTCCAATGCTGAAGTCAGTAGGCACATTCATTAATGTGCAGTAGTTACTGTACATTTGATTTAGTACTTGCTGAATGAAGTACTAACTAAATGTACAGTAATTAGAGTTACTATGTAATAGTGCCAGTGCATGGATTTTTAGTGATGCCATAGGTTTCTAGTCAACATGGATTCACTTGAACCTTAATTTACAATTCAATCTGAATCTTATTTAATATGAACCAGCAGATGCTAATGACCAAGATGTTTGCTTCTGATTTGTAGCTGATTCATCATTACAAAGCATCACTGTAATTTGGAATGAGCTACATTCTAAGGCATGCCTTAACCATTATAAGACATTCTTTGTTTAGGCAAAGGGAGGTAATAATACTCATCTTGTTTTTGGTAGTCTTTGTCAGCAGAGTAAATAT
This sequence comes from Gavialis gangeticus, assembly GCF_001723915.1. Lineage (NCBI taxonomy): Eukaryota > Metazoa > Chordata > Crocodylia > Gavialidae > Gavialis > Gavialis gangeticus. The sequence continues at coordinate 22,918,203 of NW_017729008.1, forward strand.
ATGAATGTGAACAAACAAAGGTAAGTCCCCATTCTTCATTTTCTGGTCGGCCATTGGAATTCTTTAAATGAGACAACCTATTATGTATTGTTACTTTATTTCCCCAATGAATGGCACCACACCATCCTAGACAGGTTTTAATTTCTCCTTAGGAAACTAGGTATATTTGTAATAAATTCCTGACTGCATTACATACTACCAGACTTTTAACTGCTGTTCTGTATAATATTACGGGACTGGTGCCATGCAGCTCCGTTCTGTTTCTTTATTTACGATAGCTTGAGTATTAGGATTTTGGTACAGCCTTTATTTATTGATACTTTGAATGATGCAGTTTTACTTTAATACAGTTAAATCTGTGTGGTCTATGGTAGTTTACTATTACAACAGAAAGCAATCAGTATAGTCCCAAACATATCTGTCTGATGGATGCGATAAACATGGTCACGTACAGGCAATGGGTGTGCCCATGCCATGCAATGGTAATAAGATAAAAAATATGCCATGCATTTTCTTAGAACACCTTCCATACTTTTACTAACTATAGAAAGTCATTTATGAAATTGTTGTACAAGAAAAGAAAAACTATTTCTTTGTTACTAAAAACTTGATCTTTTAACACAATTTCAGATAATTTAGACTGTTCTCTCACAGTCCCCTTTCTATTGTACTTGCTCCTTTAAGCCATTTTAAAAACTCTTTTATATAAAGAAAGCTTTAACTTCACTTCTGTTCTTGCAAATTCAGACAGCTACTATTTTTCCAAAACAGGCATATCTTCAACCAAGATAAAGTAATATTTTTATGATGTAAGTCCTACAGGGAAAGAGTTTCCGTTGTTCTTCTAAAAGTTCTGGAAATGTAACTTATTTTTTATTTTTGCTTTCACTAAGTATCGGAAAAACACAAATCTGGCATAGTTTACTTCTCTTTAAGAGTCTGATTCATTGTTCATTTGGTCTGACAACTACTCTGATACACAGCTGCATTATCAATCTATACTTCTTATAAAGGGAAGGAGACACAGAAAGCAATCCATCCTAGCAGCAGTGAACCAGTGTCTGAACTGTATTGCATTTTTTTTGTATAGGTAGAAATCCTCTGTTCTTTATTTTATTTTTATTATAAAGGAACAGGACTTTTATTGTTATCTGTTAGCAATGTTTAACTAAAGTAGAATAATAGAATTTTTACCTTTTTGTGAGGAAGGCTTTTCAATCATAAAAAGAGTGCAAACACACAGCAAGTCATCATAAAATACAGTAAGCAAAGTTTTTTGCTTTTTTGTGTTTTATATCTTTGTATGACATTGAGCATAAAGGCTGGGCAAGGTCTTAAATTTCAATCCCAAATGATTAGCTCGGACCCTGGAAAATTGATTCTAAACTCCTGTACCACCCCCCCCACCCCCCACCCCACCCCCGCTCCCCAGT
>NW_017729008.1:22919951-22947537 GCF_001723915.1 Gavialis gangeticus
CACCCCCGCTCCCCAGTGTAGGTAGTCTAAACTTGGACTGGATCTGCAATAGCAATGATGGCATCTGGAAGGCATTTTATTTAACAGAAACACAGCCAAAATATCATAGGAATGCAACATGTGGACAAAGTGTGCTAAGCACTTCAGTTACGTGTCTAGGTACTTAACTGCCCTATGGCATTAATGCTTCAAACCCCCTTTGATGTACAACTAGGATCCTGGTGCAGACTGTGTTCACACTGCATGGAATTCTTTTCACAATATTAATGTAGTCAGTAATATATATCATAACCTGGTGGTAACTCTTTAATGATGATCAATGGCCTTAAGAGCTGATGAGGAGAGGATTGTGCAGAGATTTCATTTTTACATTTGGATAATACAAGCTGCTTTGTGCACAGAGCTCTGGAAATTTAAGAAACATAAATTTTTACTCATGTTGACAGTAAACTATTATTGTTTAGGCAAATGAAACCTGGGGAATTTTTATTGTATTTATTTTTAAGTAAAGATATATTTTACTGGCTTGTTTATCTTTAAGCAGACTGGATATTAGAAGTCAAGGAATAACTCAAAAAGTTCAGTTGTTTTGTGTGTGGCGATTGTGGAGATTGTCAGAACAGGTCACAACATTCGTAGAGGTTTCCTGATTTTTGCTCAGTTCTGCATGACAGGAATACTAATTTACTGTGAGACTCCAGTCTAGTCTATTATATTTGCATACTTAAGTGAGTTCTTAGTGAAATGTCTACAGCTGGGATATGCCATTACCTGGGAGGCATTTTTGTGCTTTTTACCACATTTGGCCTCATCAGCACAAGCATGGATGTTTGGTTACCCAGGACATTTTGTGCCACTGCTAGTTGTCCCTGGGAAACACCTGTTCCACTCACCCTCCAATGTGCAGCAGGTAATCCCGGATGGGGTAGAGGAGGCTGTCCCCAGCAGCTTTACCTGGGATCCTGGGGCCTCCTGGGGCTGCAGCAGCAGTGATGCTCAGAGCCTGGCTGGCAGCTGGAGCTTGGCTCAGGTCAACCAGGCTCCAGTTTTGAGTAGCACGCAATGCCCTTGCATGCGCTGCTCTGCTTTTTTTTTATGAGTGGGTCAAAAAAACCCAAAAACCCCTATGCTGCTCCCTTGCAGTATGGAGAACAGCTGAACATTTGGTATGTGGTGCTGCAGATGTGTTTGCGGCCCCACGTGCTGCACAGCTGCTCTCACTTGCGTGCAGCATTTGTGGGTCTACATAAAATCCAGGTGTGGCTTTACCTATATTTGCACATGTATAGTAGCCATTATACTGAACCATATAAGTTATATGAACTTTCAAATAACTTATTGAGTCACATGGGAGTTGGAAGTCATGAAGATTCATGTTAAGTGAGAAGAGAAGATAAAGGCTAAGGACAGAAGTTACACACAAACTGGTTTATGTGATCAGAAAGTGGTTTAAACCTGTAATAGAACAGAAGCTCAGTGCATATAAACCAGTTTTAAAATGGCTGAAACTGGTTTAAAATAAACATGGTTGAAAGTAGTATCAGATTTAAATGGGGGCCAGGGAGAGGGGTTAAACACCCCTTCCCCCATTCATACTTACCGCTGGCTGTGACTGTGGACTTCAAATCCCAGAAGCACCTGGAAGCAGGAAGAGGAAGTAATGAGCAACCCTGCAGAGACCTGTTGCCATGATTCTGGACTGCAAATTCCAGAGACCTCAGGGACAGCAGGAAGAGGAAGTGAACACATAGCCCATGCTAGCTAAATGGCAGAGAGCCATGCTCCCAGCTTCTGGCCTGAGTCACTCCTGGCATATAGCTGCACCTCCTGAATCAAAGGTAAATTTGTGTTCACTTCTGTTTCAATTTAATGTCTGCAATTTGGACTAACCTACAAAGACTGAATCAATTCAGCCTCAGGCTTTTTCACTGTTTGTACTTAGCCAAAAAGATTTGTAAAACAAGAATGTATAAAGGTCCTTTAAAAATATTGTTACTAACTGGGGAAAATAACAAAGTGCAGACATGTTGAGCACATTAGTTTTCATTGGACCTCTGAAGCTTTTAATCTGGATTAATAAATTTAAATTTAGGGACCCAGTGCACGTCTACATGTGCCCCTAAGGCATTGTCCTAAAGGAAATACTAAATGACGAGGCAGTAACAGTTGTTACTGGACCATGCTGGAGGTGCAGGATTATTTTTAGCCACTATGTCACCACAGTGACACGCTATAACAAGGAAGTGTATTGCTACAGTGATGTAGCTGCAGCATCACAGTTTGTTCCCACTGATACTACATCATCATAGCACATTGCTATGGCAACATAGCATCACGTGTAGATGTTGCAAGGGGAGAAGGGAAGGAGATGAACACTCAGTTTTCAACAAGCAAACTTCAAACATCTTGGGATGCTTTGCAAAAAGAGATGATGACATCTGGGAAATTAAATGTAGTGTTGACAAATGCAAAGTAATTTGCATTGAACCAAAGAATAATAAACACAGGTACCAAAAAACCCCACAATGAACTGCAGGATGAGTGCTTTAAAATGATTGCTGTAGAATGAGTTTACTCTACAAATGTCTGAATCGTGTGGAGAAGCAATTAAACAGGCAACCTGTCATATATCATATACCTTTGCTGTCTGGTTCCAAGTCTTAATGCTGGAAATCAATGCTTCCATTGAATAGATTGATAGACATGTCAATAGATGATGGTTTCGTGTAACACTACATAGATTTGCAATTTTATCCTTTCATCATTAATATTTTAATGAGGAACTTCTCTTTGCCTTTCTTTCTCTCTCTCTCTCTCTCTCTCTCTCTCTCTCTTTCTCCTTCACTTTAAATACTAGTACATTTTTTGAAGGACCTAAGGCTCAGTTTTCAACATTTTGACATAGGAGGGGCCAAACCCTAATCTGACTCTCAGCAGCTCCAACACAGTCTTTAGACTTCTAAATCATTAAACACAGTTCTAACACACCCAGCATAATCCCAGCCCAATAGGCAGCCTTTGCTAATGCTAGTCTGTGAAGAAAAGTACATAGCTCTCATCTTTTCTTTCAACTGGGAACACTTCTATTGCTTTATCTTATAGGGATTCTGATAGCTTTGAGACAGATGTCTAAATGGACCAGGGAGTTTGGCTCAGGCACCTTTTGCTCTAATAACCTAGTGGTTAGGACACTTGTCCATAAAATAGGAGGCCCACATTCAAGGTCCTTATCAAGCATATGGGGTTCACACTCATATCTTCCTACACTCAACAAAATGCCTTAACTTTTAGGCTCTGAGCTAGGCACGGCCAAGAGCACTCTTCACTCTACCCATTGAAATTGGCTTACTGAGCAACTAAGAGGGAAAGGGTCATGGGGCCTATTGAGATTATACAAGAGGAAGTATGGTCCAGTGAGGGAGATACTGGCCTGGGGTCAGGATATCTGGGTTCTTGCTTCTGTTTCCAGCTCTTGATTCTAGTACTGTTTATATATTTTGCATTGAATCACCATTGGATAAAATGTATGAACAGCACTGAGAACAGCTGCCCAAATCCAGGGCTTTTTCCCTTCTAGACAAGTGCTTTCCTCTTTGGGTTATCAAGTTAGTCAAAGTACTCCAAGCTGAATCCTTGACCTGGCATTTAGGTCAGTTTGCTAAGAAGTGTGCAGTGTAGGTTCTGGCTGAGGAGGACATCTATCCAGACTGGATTAGACATGGCCTCCAGGGGTGCATTGTGGTACCCTTTGAGAGGTTTGGAGAGCTCTGTCTTCCTGAATGGATTTTGATGAGCTCTCTCAAATTTGTCAACAGTTTTCTGAGATATAGAAATGTCCAAAATATACATTCTAGGTATACTATCAATACCACCTAGGGAAGGCTTACTTCCTTGAACCATAACTGTACAATTTTAGGTGTGCCTGCAATTTCTTTTATGATATGTCTCCAACTCAGCCTTTCTAAGGCAGCCTACTCCTTGTCTCTGTCAAGTCCCCCAAATCTTGCATCTCTGTAGATAGGATTATTTTTGTTTCATGTCTACGTTTTAAACCTTGCAAGCCTTGTATCTTCATATACATATGACTTACCTTACCGTATTGGCCCCTGAATATGGTAGACCCATTTTAGACCCATTTAATATTGCTTGTGAATTTAACCATCTTGCCATGTAGCCCTTCTGCCACATCATTATGGAAAATTTAAATAAGATTATATTTGATCTCTGCAGTACTCTGCTGGATACCTCTTCCCACTTGCTGTGTAATTCTTTGCTTGCAGTCCTTCAGACAATTTTTGGTCTATGTGACGGTGCTCTTACACAATCCCGTTTGAGTTAGTGTTTTATATAAGACTTTCTGATTCTGATGCATAGTTGCTAAAGTTCAAAAAACAATGTAGCCCAGGATCATTTTGCTTTCTTCCCCAGCAGCACCATAAGGCATAATCAGGTGTAATAAAACAACGTTGCAAGAACCCAGAACATGAGAAAATTTGCAGTAGTTTAGTAATTTATGCAATTCCTTTTACCTCTGCTAGAACCTACAAAAACGTTTAACAATGATCATGAGGCTTTCTGACAAATCTAAAAGCATTATCAGGAACATCTGACCAAACTGAAACTCTTACTAAGCTGGGTGAAGAGGAAAGCAACTAATATCATAGTTCCATCAACACCTGAAGTTTTCATATTTACAAAGTAGTGTTATATAGGCTTCGTGAAAAAGGATTATTTAGCTTGACATTCTGTGTAAGCGTTAACTACTACTGAATTATTTTTGTAGTATTTTTAATATATAATACATATCAGTCTCATTTTGTTTCTGATCATTCATGCTTAAAAACATATTTTTTGACTTCTCTATATTGTATGGACTTCGTCAAATTCTGCTTCAGTTGAAATCAATGATTCCAGTAAGATAAATGAGTTTTAGATTTGGCTCAGTTTTTTAAAGGGAAGAACTTTAGCATAGTTAATTACTTTAATCTTTCCCCCAAAAAAGAAGTTGTCTTATAAATGACACCTTTGGTTGCTGAACTTTTTTGTACTCTTTTCATACTTCCTCCTGTCCTCATAGCATTATTGTTCTAAAAGTGCTTACACTGATGATCACTGGTGCTGAAAAGCCTTTACAATGTTGACCTTTATTTCTTGAGTAGTATCATATATGAAATACTTAATCATTCAGGGACATATGTACATGTTTGTGGGACCCAATGTACTTTAAGCTGTGTGATCATAGACCAGTTCCCTGCTAGTAAAGACATTAGCTGGTGCTGGGAGCCATGTGATCTAAGTAGGCTGGGGTCGAGGGAAGGGTAGGTGGGATCACAGGGGGCTAGTGGATCCATAGGGATGGGAGGGGAGTTGTCCAGCTGAGGGCAGGGAGATTGGAGGGCTAAAAATAATCCATTCAGTGTGTGTGGTAGGAAAAACACAGCCCCAGGGCTGGGGCAAGCAGCCAGGTTTTCCTAGCCTTGGGTCTATGCTCTGAACATAGTTAGATCAGGCATTGGCTAACCAAGTCTATGTAGTGCACTACTTGAGGTGAACCAAGTTAGACTGGGCTGGCAAGTTTTTGCCTGATCTAAACTTCCCAAATGTATGTACAGTTCTACGCTTAGATCCACCTAACTCTAGTTAAGTCTATTTGAGCATAATGTCTGCACGCACATGTCTCTAGTACCATCCTGAATAGAAAAATAAATAATTTCTCATCTCCCACATATGAAAAGAGACCACCTTTAATAAAAATGGCAAGCAAGGTACAAGTCTAGCCTTCAAAAATAGCAATGGATTCTTCTGGGATTTTTTGGTGCCCAACTTCAGGTATCTTAGAAGGGGTTTGATTTGTTGGAGGATGGATTCTCAGCGCTTTCTGAAAAGGAGTCTGCTTCTGAGAACTCCTAGCCATTGGCAATCAGAAATACACCCAATATCACTGATTACTTTTGACGGCTTGGACCACTGTTGTTTCACTTTTATTATGTAAAAAAAATGAAATCTAGATCTTGTTCATTTGCAAAAGAGGGAGATAGATTGTCAGGATAAGGCCTTACATACCAGTTTTAGTTCAGAAATACATTTTTATGATTAAGTTCAACCTCCCTGAAATGTGTTTTTTTCATGGAAATAGTGACACCCTTAACTATAGCAGTGGGACTTGAGCATGGAATATAATGAATAGCATTAGAAGTCTACCAAGGCTTTACTAAAATCTCTTTTCCTTCACAAAATACTTTTTTAAATGAAATTGGAGACTGTGGTAGTGCCGTTCTCACTTATCTAAGATTATTGCTGCCCACTGCCTCTGCACTTGAACACTGCTTTTTGCATTACATCTCAAAAAAGGGCTTTACTTTGCATTTCTTGTCTCCTGTTGAACCATTAAAGGATCTCATTGAACTATAGCACCTCATTAAAATGAACCCAAAATATTGTATAATGTGAATGGTAAGATTCATGCATACAAATACAATTACTATAGGTTTGACATAGCCAATATATGTTAGGGTTTTAGTAAATTCATACAGCATTAGAATAAGAAGGTTTTCATGAGTGATATCTGTAACAAACTTCCCCTGAATTATGAATGCTGGTGAATGTATTCTTCCAAGTCTAGCATACTTATCTAAATAATTTAAGTTCCTTTTGCCATAGTTATTCATTTCTCATATTGTGAACTGATATGTACCCATGAGTACCACACTTAAAGCAAGCCTCCAAATTAACAATATTAAACCTCTGCAAGTGTGGTCAGAGTTCGGGGGTGACTATTAAAATTAATAATTACTACTGAGAACACAATAGCTTCTTTACTACCTAAAATTTTACAGGAGATGGGAGAAGGGTATCAATCCTGAATTGTTATGGTGGGAACTTGATATTGCATAGGCATCTCTCAGTGTGAGAGGTAGAAAAGTTGCAAATTTGGGGGGATATTTTGGATGCGGTTGTAAGTGTTTATGTTTGTGCAGTGACCACGACATGATTGATCTGTAATTGGGACCCGAGACACTACTGCAGGATGGATAATATATAATAACAATAAAAATTAAAGGAGCCAGGTATGTGTAGAGTTATTATGAAATGAAAACATAGAACTCAAGTTCTGTGCAGGTATTTTAGACCCGCCAGAACAAATTCTGTGGTGCCTTTGGCCAGTGGCATTAATTACATTCATTTCAAAAGCTACTGACTTTGAGCTACATATTTATAGCTATATGCACAAATGTATTGGGAAAAGTTAAATTTGAGTGATCATAGTTTATGAAAAAAAACCTTTGTCTCAAAGCTGCCTTCTGGAATTCAATTTGATATTTCGCTTTTTCTCCTGGACTCTGAGTCTCATTGACTTCTTGGAGATTTGTACCTGTAAACAAAGCAGAATGTCATACTTCTGGTTAGATCTGAAAGTAATATTCGCCCTTCATTTATAAATAAATAAAGTAGTTATTTTTAATAAGCCAGTCTTTATTGTCAGACAAATACCTGAGACAAACATAGTTCTTCCTATACTTAGAATTTTTTGTGTAATTGTGGTACATGGTGACAAATGCTGATATTTTAATGGGTTCTGTGTACGTTAAAAAACAAAGGATATCTAACACCTTAATGTGTCCAATGTGCTTTCATACAACCATATAATTGTAGGTGAATGAAATGTGTGCTCACTCACACCACTGCACTGCCATCGTAACATGTTTATTGACTCATAACGATGAAAGAGCTTAATTTCCCTATCCTTTCCAGGAAAATCACTTTGTCTGTGCAAGTAGCCTACTTGGACCTCTTAATTTTTTTTGTTCTCTGGTAGGTAATCCTGTAATGCATTAATTAAGTCAAGCATTACAAAGGTGTTTCTGTACCCACTTTCTCATAGCACTCTGTACAGGGTAGTGTGGCCATCATATGAAAAGCTCCTTTCATAGTACCTAGACCTTGGTACAGTTAAACACTGCTTGCAAAGAAATGTTTTCTTTCAGACACTTGACTTGCTTCTTAGCTATACTCCTTTCACAAACTGAACAGCCCATGGTTGAGGTAAGGATCTTGATAGAGACCCTGCTGGTAGGAAAGCAAACCAAGTTTGCATCTGAAAAAAGTGCAGTAATCAACAGGTTTACAATCATTGCACATATCTCTAAATACTTCATGTCTGAGCTCTGTTTATGTTTGTAAATAGACAAACATTTCTGTAAAATCAACAATGGGATCATGCAGCTTATATATGTATGGACTAGCCAATTGTGTGTTGTGAATGATGGAGTGTTTAAGGAACACTCCTGCCCTGCCGCTCACCCTTCGGAGCCAGCCATGTAAGCAGATCCTCTGCCGCCGCCGCCTCCTCCTTCAGGCTCTGGCACGGACAAGTATGCTAGGCTTGGAAGAATACATTCTCCCACAGAGAAGTGGGGCTTCCCTCCACCTGAGGAAGCAGCGGCAGCAGTGGCAGTGGCTCCCTCCCTACAGCTCACCCTCCTCCGCTTCCACCTCCACCTCCTCCCATGGAGCGGCGGGGCTTCCTCCGCCTGAGCAGGTGGCAGTGGCAGCACCCTCCCTCTTCCCTGCCCCCCCCCACCGACTCTGCCTCTGCCTCTGCCTCCTCAGTCAATTGCTGCCAGCCCTCTCAGTGGCGCATGCGCAGTTGCCCAAAACCGTTACAGACAGATAGACACGCAGACAGACACACAGACAGACTAAGCCCTTTATTATAGTACAATGCTTTCTCCCAGTAAAAACTATGCGGACATGCAAAACTGTTAGATACGTTGAAATGCATCAGTCACTTTACAAAATAGAAAAAATACACATGGAAACCTGCTCCATCATCAGTCCCTCTCTTTTCTGTGCTATTCTTAAGACTCATCTATTTGAATATAGAAATTACTTATTGTTGTAAGTATTCTTTGGAGTTTTTAGCACATTTTTTTCCCTTCTACTTGCTGCAGTGTTGTTATATGACCACTGCCAGACACATTGGCTATACTAATGCTGTGGAATCTTCCTGGCAACATCAGAACAGGAATAACAAAATGCCCACAATCATCATCCACCAGGATCAATCTAATTGCATTCTACATAGGTGCTTCTAGCTATGATTATTTTAGAAGTGGATGTGTTATGATTGCAGTATCAGTGCTTATATGTACACTGCAAAATGTGTTACCTGGAATAAAAAAATTGTGTTATTTGGGTTCCAAGTGCTGGTTTAGCCTGTCACCGTTGTCTATGGTTATGTATATGAAGTTTAGGAAACTTTTTTTTCTTATTGTGGTCTTCCCCTTTTGTAAACATTCCTATTAAGTTCGTGGTCTTTTTAGGGAAACCAGCGTATTTGTGGTACTGGGTGTGGTTATTTCCCTAGTTGGATCTGCAGTGTCCGTAATATAGAAATCTGAAATAGTGTTTTTGTTATTGTGATTATGATTATTATTATCATTATTTGCGAGGGAGTGTCAATTTGTCCAAGTGAAACTAGTCAACATTATGCATTTTGCAGCAACTCTTCCAAACATAGGATTGCACCACTAGGAGATTATGAGACTTGTCAAGATAGTTCCTTTTAAACAAATAAAATGGAACTGACTCATGTATTACAAAACCCCACTGGGCTATGCTGTTTTCATGACTAATTTCTTGCACTAACCACAGCTTCACAGTCAATGACCTTGCAACAGCAAGCGTGCTGTATGAAAATGTGGGCTTGTTGTGAAGGTTATGCTTTTTGCTCATGGTCCAAGTCCCCTGCGGGTTGTTAACCATTCACACAAATACAACTTCAATCGCCTTCAGGCTAAATTATGTTGTTAAACTGGTAGGGATTGTGCCTCCAATGGATACTGCAGTTTAAAAGCAAAATGAATAGATTTAATTTACTTTGAAATCAATATTACCATAGACTTCAGTCACTTTGTATATATAACCTAAAAGAAACAAGGGAGAATTCTTGGAGGGAAAAATTATAAATATTTGCTATTTGTTTTTACAATATCTCTTTCATATAAAAGGCTCCTGTCTCACTATCCATTTTGATATTAAATGATATTGGGGAGACACGATGTATGAAAGACACTGAGAAACAAGTAAAGGTGCCTTTGGGAGTAACCAGGCAACTAAAAGCAATAGGATTTTATAGTTTATGATATAATTAGTTATAGTCTGGGGGCCAAAGATGTATCAATTAAATGTCATATTTATATCCTGGTACAATTACAGGAAATGTTTCACTGCCACCTTTTTCATTTTGAAGACCAGGAAACTAGGATTACAGAATTTGTAAACCACATACAAAAAGGTATAATCTTCCTTTCTTTTAAAAGAACTGGCTTTATTACCTCTTGCAAATCAGTGACAATGCTTTTTCTGGGTTCCTTCTAATTGGAGTTTTAGACCAGTTATCCTGCATAATAAAGAAATTGAACTGACAACTTGATGTTGACCTCATAGAGCCTAATAAGAAGTCAGTAAAATTGGTTTTGTTTTCTGTGAGCAGGACCTCTTTATGGTGCTCCTTATGTTTTTAGCACCACTGAATGGTGCAGAGTTTGTATAAGGGGTTTCTTTTATCATAATCATCAACACTTAGTTACAATTGATGATTTTCAATCTCCTCATCTTGTTGCTTTTAGATTTTTGATGGATGACACGGGCCGGTAAAAGTAGGGTGAAGTAGCTTAATTAGATCTTAAAGAGTAAAGGAAATTCCTATCAGACAGAGCACACTGCTCACAGGATCACACATTAAATGGGTCCTTGTCTATCAGTATTAAGAGAAAATATCTAGATACTGGAGGAAGTGGTGTTAATGTAGTTGGTGGAGCTTTTCTCTGGCTTAGTACAAAATCAGTACCTCACCATGGTGCTGGGTAGGGTGGCCATCATAGAAGACATTCCAGTTGTCCTCTGTCCTCTATTGATATGAAACCAGATGTCTTTATGTCTTCTATTTTTCTCTTCAAGAGAAAAATAGAGGACATAAAGGTGTCAGGTTTTGTATCAATAGAGGACAGAGGATAGAGTAGCAGAAAACCGGAATGTCCTCTATGATGGCCATCCTAGTGCTGGGGCATGACTTACTGAGAAGTCATAAAGCTGAAGTCAAGCCCCTTGTGATGACTGAAATCCCTGAACACTTCTTGCAAACATAGATGAGCTGTTAACCCTGGCTTCTAGCCAGATTTCAACGTGGACAATTTGAATCTGTTTGGGTAATTCAGTCTGGATAATTTCCCAATGTATATCTTCAGGTTCATAAGGAGAGTTCATTCTTCACCTCTGTCCTAAATTCTGTTGTGTAGTTTTGCAGGTTAGGACCTAGATGTGAGCTTCCATGGTATATATATATTATGGCCAACTCACCAATTGGATATCATAAAATTTAACCTTTGGATAGTTTAATATGTACCTCTGCATTTGAAAGACAAATAAAGTTCTCAGACGTTGCCATCCTATTCAAACATACATAGTGGAAAATTGGTCTTCTCATGGAGTGTTCTGATATCCTTCTGGATACATATATGCCAGAAATGCTATGTAATACATTACCAGTAAGGATGGAAATATGCTATGCAGGGAATAAAAGAGAAAGTTGATGTTAGATCCTTGGCGCACATTAATTTAATGGCAGCATGGGACCTAATCCCTTATCCCAGCAACTCTGTCCCCAGATGTACCACATGTGCATAGCAGGACAAACAATTTTGGAATAAGTAATCACATCCCCATTTCTACTTGCCAGTGCAGGGAGAAACCAGGGCTACCAGGCTCCTCCCTGCACTAGCAAATTGAAAGCTGGGTGCCTGAGCGGTCCTGAGGCAGGGACTGTTAATCATCTCATTGTCAATCCAGCTCCAGTACTTCTCTGGGACCAGCTTGAGACTTCTGCATGGTCCAGGGGCTAAACCCAACAATTGGGGATTGTTGGCCCCAGCTCCAAGAATGCACCAGAGCCAGTTCCAGACTCCCAAGACTGATAATTGTCAGTCCCAGCCCCAGGATCATACTGGGATTGGTTCCAGCCTTTCATACAATCCTGGAGCTGGGACTGACAATCAGCTGATTATTGGTCCCAGTGTTTGGACTATACTGGAGCTAGTTTGAAACTCTGGTGCAGTCCTGGGGCTGGGACCAACAATTAGCTGATTTCCAGTCCCAGCCCCATTACCTCACTAGAGTCTAAGCTGGCTTTGGTTACTCCGCTACACATTCTATTTGAGGTACAATGGAAAGTTTACTTATTTTTGTGGAATAATTTTGTGTTTGGTTTTCCATTTTGTTGTGCCATTAATTCCTTGATTGTGTTTCAGGGGTATTATTAACGGTACAATTAAGAGGTTAATCACATCTTAATTGTCACATATGCCAGGGGCCTAATTTTTTCAGTTTTCTGAATGGCATAATATTCTTTGATTTTATGATAGATTTTTTGATTGACTTAACTAGGGTTCAGTTGATCTAAATGCTCATCTGTGCAGTTGTTCATAAGGATTAAATCAGGCAAAAATGGTGGACTTGATCTAACTTAGTTCATCTGAAGAGGTGAATTAACTTAGGTAGGGAAGGGGTTAACCCGATCTATCAAGCATTTGGAGCACAGCCCTGGGCTGGGAAAGCCTAGTTACTCACCCAGCTCTGGGACTGTACACACACGCACATGCACATGCACACGCGCGCGCGCGCGCGCACACACACACACACACACACACAGTTATCCTTCTGTATGTCCTGAATATATTCCACATTTTTAATGTCTTCATTAACAATTTGACAAAGCAGTTAACACTCTAATTAAATAGTAGGTAATGCTAAACTGGAAGGAATTACAAATGCCAAGCACCACAGACAACATTGGCAGAAAAATATCAGATTCAGCTTGTAAAAATGCAAAATAATATGCTTCTTGGGTAATAATATAACATAGGCTGAATCAGAGAGGACTGGAGGAACTTGAAAAGCAGTAATATGTAGAGAGATAGTAGCATTAGTGGATAGGAAGTTAGACATGCTAAATCATGTAATGTAGTTGTCAAGAAGGGCAATATGAGTTTGTTCACAGATCTATTCAGCTTCACCACGACTGCAGCTTTACTAATGATGGTATAAATCAGATTAATAGAGAAATGTATGTATAACTTGGCTAAATGATAGCTAGATTTGGGACATAATAATTAGCTGCACACACCTGAAACAGAAAACATAGCATGATACCCAGGCCACTTAGGCTAAAACAGATAAGCCTATGAACAGGAACATTTAAGTAAAAAGTTAAAAAAAGTTCATGATAGTGATATGCACGTTTGTGTAAATTCTCCCCAGGGAAATAGTAGAACCCCAATTGCTTGAGTCATTTATCACTAGCCAGGACACAACATTAGAATATTGCATTGGCAGGAAGGTTTACCAGAGTCCTAATAGATCTTTTCTGTGGACCACTTCTAAGTAAAAATTACCCTAGTGTACAGTCAGTGTTTCCATTCCTACAGCATATAAAGAGCTCGCAAATGATTATAATATTCCTATCTTTTTAAGATGACCAATTATGTCTCTACATGTAATTTTTGGAATTAAGTGGGATGATTTTTCTTTTCCAAGTAATAGTTCCAGTCATAGTTCACAAAACATTTAGTCATTTCTATAGCTTTACCTCTCGTGGGGTTTTAACAATGTTATTTCCCTTAATACTTGAAACAACTTGTATAGAAAGAGTTCTAACTGTGAGCAAATATCTTGACAGGCTGCTAATAGCATATAACTGAAATCTCTTATTTAATGTTTGAGCAAAAAGGCATCTGTTATGTAAAATAATCCTATTAAAGAGAATTTAAACAATTTCCTTTAAAATATAGCTCTGCTATTGGACAAGGGGAAATATGTTAATTGAAAAGCCATTTTCCATTTGAAAAATACTCCAGTAAAAAACTCTTAAACAGATTTACCATGGATTAAAAAAATAACATTGAAATGACAAAACACTTCAATAAATTTGAGTAAAATATTTTTTGTGTGGACATTCTTCAAGGACAGCATGCAGCTAGTCTGAAGACTGTGTCTTGCCACATTCTTTGTCTTTGCATCACACTGGAGCATTGGTTAAGTAATGATGAACATAGGAGAATGTCCCCTTACTGAGTCACCTGCACATCTTCCTGCAGGAATTTAGTGTTTTCTTGGAAATCCTTCTTTATGAATTGATCAGGCTTTTAATTCTTTAAATACAGTCCAGATAATAAGTCATGTATTTCTAATGCAAGAAGGTATGAAGTCAAGCATGTGGAATTCATAAAAATACTAGCCTCATTTAGCCCCAGTTCTCAAGAGCAGCAGTCTGTTATAATATCAAATTAACTTCTTTACTTTAGAGTGAATGCATCTACATGAGATGCTACATTACCGTAGCAACAAGCTACAATAGCTGGCTCGCTGCTATGGTGACATAGTGTCAGTGGGCACTACCTGTGATGTCACCATTACTGCACAGTAGCTTGTTGCTACTGCACAGTAAGGTCAGAAATGACCCATGCACCCCTGGGAGTGCACACTGCCAGCAGGTACTGTACAGTCATTTAGTACTTGCTTTATCAAGAATAAGAACAAAAGGAGCGGGTACATGAGCTAAAGCAAGTACTAAATGACTGCAGAGTACCTACTGCGCAGTGAAGTGCATATTTAGACGAGTCCAGTGTGCCGCCAGGACTGCACACTACCAGCTTTAGCAAGTACTAAATGACTGCACAGTACTGTCCAATAGTGTGCAGTCCTGGTGGCACACAAGCGGTTTCTGACCCTACTGCACAGTAGCAACGAACTATTGCGTAGTAACAGTGACATCACAGTTAGTGACAGCTGACGCTATGTCGCCATAGCAACAAGCCTCGTCACTCTAGCTCATTGCTACGGCAATGTAGCATCTGATGTAGATGCTCTCACTCCTAAAGTAAAGAGGTTTATTTGATATTATAACAGACTGCTGCTCTTGAGGACTGGGGCTAAATGAGCAAAGTTGATGTTAGAATGCATAAAGAATCAGATAGTGCATGATATACTGCCAATTCTAAAGTTATTCGATAAATCAGTTATGTGACCTCATGTAGAATACAATATTTAATACTGGTTGCCTGATGGACAAAAAAAGTATATTGCTTAATTAGGCAGGATTCAGTGAAGAGCAAATGAATGAGGAAGGACCTTGAATGACTCTTATTTGAAGAGTGAGGGAGAACACATGGGATACTTTACCTTAGAAGCGACAGGAATAAGAGGAGGCATGGTAAAAGCATACACATTATAAAGAATGCACTAGAGAATGCAGACCAGGAGCTTCTGCTATCTCTGTCTCATGCATAAGAACAAAGGGAATGGGTAACTCAATGGGATCCAAAGTTCAGAATTGAAAACCAGTAGGAAGAAATATTTTTTGCTCAATGATTAATTCAGCTGTGAAAAGCAGAGAGGCCAAGAACAAGGGAGGAAGGAAGGAACTAGCTACTTATCTAGACAACAATATTTGAAGTTGTTATAACTGACTGTAATTACATTTTTGGACTGCATATCACACACTTGGAATGATTATTCATTTTTCAGTGGTGTTTATTAGGCCTTCTCTACATGTTACATTTAAGGCACTAGGCTGCACATGCACCCAATGTAAGGTGTCATAAAATGGCAAAAAATATTTAAAATATGTTTATGGCTAGTTTGTATGACTTCTTTAATTGAATATATGGCAGGTCTGAGACCAGAGTTTATGCTTGGCTAATTGTCAGCCCTGGCCCCAGACTGCACCTGGGGTTCAAGACCCTTGTGTGGTCCTGAGGCAGATTGTTGACCTCAGACCCAGACCTTTGAGAACCAAAGGTTCAGCTTGCCAGGGCAGGGGGAGCCTGGGATCATGATCTTGTGATCATGCTGGTTTACCCTGCACCGCTGAGTAGAAAGAGTGTGATTTTGATCTGATCCCCAATTCCAAATTTGTGCATTGTGTCCTACACACACAGAAGCAGGATAATTGATCTGAGGGCATGTGGTCTAATACAGACTAGGATTCCTAATGTTTTTAAGGTACCTGAGAAATAAAAAGTGGTTGTCTACAAACACACAAAAATATGGGCCTGATTCCACTCTCACTTAGATATCATTGTCCTTAGAGATCTCACACTGTATTTTGTAGAAGATCTTACCATCCTGCCAGTTGTGGTCTTTCTGTCCTGTTTGTATAAAATTCCTATTACAAATGCAGAAGTAAAACATTCTCCACCATGTAGCATACTTGATTGTTCACTGTTGCTTTTTACTCTTTTAAGATGATGCGTTTAACTCATGAGCTGACTTTTTATTTGGGGAAAACTACCTTTGAGGACTAAAGGATTTGGCAAAAAAATCTGTAGCTAGAAAGTCCTCTGCTAGAAAAATGACATTATAGACATGGCTCAGTTGAGGCAAGATTTTGAAGCCTGTATTTCTATTGGTCAGTATTAACTCAGTCTGGAAATCTCAGTGAAACTAACAAAGCAACTTGCCTGAGTGAAAACTTACTGAACCATGTCAGGGTTCAAACCCATGGCCTCCCAGTCCACGTTGATAATTGTGATAGAAGAGCCATGAAATAAAATAACAATATACAGTTCATTTTCATGTTTGATTGTTTAAAGGCACACATCCACTGCATCAGTGTTGCTATTCTTTCTCATTGCTGTGAGTTTTCTTAAAGTAAGAGTTCTCACATATTGTTATCCAAATTAGGAACTATAATCTCACAAAAGATTTTTAAAAAACTTCAAAGGGAAAAAGAGGCTGCTAAGCTATCCTTTAGAATGTTACATGCATCTGGATTTTGGTATCAATGCTACAGCAAAGGCTTTTATCAGCCGTTTTCAGAATGGGCAGCACCTGCAGCCAATGGGGGATAATGTATTTCATCTCTTTTGGGAAATGCATTGTAGACTATTTGAATCCACTGAAATGTAATTATGGCTCTTTGTATCAAAGAAAAGGTTGATTTTATATGGGCTTTTTTTACATTTTTCAAGTGTATCTTGAAAGTTAACACAGTCAGTGATGGGCCTGATCCAACTTCCAGTTAAGGCGGTGGCAGAACTCTCATTGATTTTTTAGAGCTTTGGATTGGACTGTAATTGGTATATGCAGATGTGCATCTTTTCTTGCAACAAGATAGTAACAAAGTGAAAAGGTTGAAAGTAAATAACATCTTCAAAATAACAGCAGGGCTGAATGCTGAAGAGCATTTACATAGGCTGAGATCCTTTCCTGTGTTGCAATGTCAGCAAAAGCATTTAAACACCTTCACTTTATTGTTTCATTTTGTTTTTCCCTCCTTCCAGCTTTACTTTTGCCATGTAGCACATTTTATATTTTTGGGTTCAAATTCTTTCCTACTGAAAAGCTAAATACAGCATAGGAGGATATATTGATGTTTTTGAGCCTCTAGCTTGTGATAACATACACTAGTAAAGACTATGGGGATAATGAGCAAAAAGACAATCAATATCACTGTGAAAAGCTGTTTGTTTATATAAGCTGAGAGGTTTAGTAGGGCCTGATGAGACACATGATAGTTACAACTGAAAACCAAGCTTGATCCTATACATTATCAAGGACATGTTGGTTACAGGCAGACCCAACTTGATGTATTATGTGATTACCACTCTATTTTTATAATAGTTTGTTTTATCCAGCTTTTAGTTCTGCTTGATTTATGTTTGCTACCTACTTTGTCAACTACTTAGCCATGTATAAAACTCTGTATCCAGCTTTCTAAAATAAATTTTAGTATATTAATAGTGTGTACAGTAAATTATTGCATTTCTCGAAATTTTAGTCCATGTCTCTATCAACTATATTCTCTCTAGATTATTTATCACAGAATGCAAATAATGCACAGAGACAACAGCCAGTAGTTCATGCACTTGAGAAGGGATCTGGATCAGAGAAAAGTTAGAAGTCTGTAGTTTAATTCAAGAAAGATATTTTGTCTAAAGGTAATAGCATAAAAATAAGGACATTAGTGAGAGAAGCAGACAAAAAGGGTTTCAAGGCTGGTACTACAGATACAACAAGTTGAGAAACAATGTAATAAAAGACTAGAATACATAACTTAGTGATTCTAAAATAGGTTGCCTTGAAATGCATTTGAGGAAGCTACTCAATATTAAAACTGTTAGGTGTGCAACTGCCTACATGATAGGGGTGTGCAAAGTGGGCCATATTTGATTCAGATTCAGCCTGATTTGTGGGGCAGTGATTCGATTCACTGATTTAGATCACTGTCCCGATTTGATTCAGCCAAATCCAAATCTGAAGATTCGATTCTGATTTGGAGAATCAGCGATTGGGCCCTAGATACAGCTTTATATATTTTTTTATATATATACCTTGAGGTACCAGGTGCAGCTTGTGAATGCTGAGATGGTGGAGTGAATGGAGTGTCCCACAGAAGTGCAGAAGGGCCCCCTGCAGACTTGGCAATGGACTCTCACTGCGGTGGGACCCCAGGTGCCCCCCCCCAGACTCAGGAGGCACCAGCTGCTGAGCCAGGGGGTGGGGGATCCCCCATGTGCTCCGTGGCAGACCCAGAAGTGGACCAGAAGTACTTCTGTTTCACTTTCAGGTTTGCCACCAAGCTTTCCCCACCTCTCCCTTTCTCCCCCACCTCCCCAGCTCTGCCATGGGATGCTCCATCCACCCCACCATCTCAGCGTTCCTGAGCTGTGCCTGGTACCCTGAGGTATGTAGAAAAAGCATGGCCGAATCATCAAATCTCTCCAAATCAATCGAAGTCTTCCGATTTAATTCAGAGAGATTAATGGGTCTCCTAATTTGATTTGGATTGAGAGATTTGGCTGCCAAATCAGGCCGAATCTCCTCCAAATCAAATCAGCAACTGAAGTTTCACACAGCCCTACTACACGACTTACAATATAAACCCAACGATTTCAAATAGGAATCTGTAGTGTCAAAAACATTCTGACCTGCTGTGGTCTTTCAAAGTTCTTTGAAACAGAAGAATATAAGTTTTAGCATATTTTTGGGGGTGTAAAAAAAATTGAAAATTGTTTTTATATTGGGATGTCACTAAATTCAGAAAAGTTATGAAGGGTTCTAAAAGGGTTGATAACGCTGGAATAAATAGAAGGAGATCAAGGGGTTAAGGTCACTGATGTGAAGACAAGGAATTTAAATTTGATGTAGGACGTAATATGGATCCAGTGAAGGAATATAAAAAGGTGTAGATATGGTCAGAATGATAGTACAACTAGGTCTGAATGAAATATTGCTTTGCCTTACTGATTTTGCCAACTCTCCATGGATTCAGTTAAACCTCAATAATAAAACGGGAGAGGATACTGTTTATACTTGAATAGAAGATGAACTTGATTGAACCCCCTCACCCCAATAATTAGATTCTATACCTGGAAAATTTATAAATTTGTTATTATTTTCCAGGTATAGAAACTAATTATTGGATGTTGCCCTGAATTTGTTCCCCATTGCTACATTGCCCTCCCGGCAGATGTGACGGTGATTGAAGCCCCCCAGGAGAATCAGGGCCTTCGATCAGGAAACTTCCACTAGCTGTTTGAAGAAATCTTCATCCACCTCATCCTCTCGGTCTGGTGGTTTATAGCAGACCCCCACCACAACATCACCTTTTGTTGCTATCTCTTCTGAGCCTAACCCAGAGATGTTCAACAGGCCTATCTCCAGTTTCATACTGCATCTCTGAGCAATCATACAGCTCTCTTAGATAAAACGGATCTCCTCCACCTCTTCTCTCCTGCCTGTCCTTCCTGAACAGTTTGTACCCATCCATGACAGCGCTCCAGTCATGTGATCTCCCACCAAGTCTGTGTTATTCCAATCGCATCATATTTCCATGAGTGTGCGAGAATTTCTAATTCTTCCTACTTGTTTCCCAGGCTCTGCGAATGTCTTATTTAGATCGGCTGACATATCTTGTTCAGATGGGCTGCACTAAGCTTTCCTTGTGGTAGGTTCCCATCAGCATGTTGGCCCAATGTGGGCGATGTGTTTTATAGTCGCGCTCAGTGTTGACTACATTTAGTCAGCTTTATAGTTGGTTTTCATTGCTGAACACATGCTGCTTTTGGCAGCAATTTAATGATAGACAGTGTATTTAGTGAGATTTCTTTGAATGTGATTATAAGAAAAGAGGCTTTTTTCCCCTCTACAACTGGTGGGGGGAACCTCATCTTGTATTCAAGTACATAATGGTATCTCCCTCTCTGTATTGAGATTTACATTCAATAATGTAGGCAAACTAATTTTCTTCAATAATAATTATTAAACATTTTTTTTTTCATTTTAAGGTGCTGAAGGCTAGTTCTCACAACATTTTTCAAAATAGGAAAATAAGTGTCAATTTCATAGGTGCAAAAATGAAGCTTATTGAACTTAAATCACTTGCCCAATTTATGAGATCAGAACTCAGGAAACACTAGTTTCCAGTCTTTAGACCAGTCCAGTAAATCTTGCTGAGAGCCTGAGGTAAAGTAGCTCATAATTGTGCTGTCAGTCACATTTGCGCACTTCTCATCAAGAACGTTCTTCTGCACCATTTGTTTTCCCTCTGTACTACATGTTAGCAGCTCCTAAAATCTGTAAGGAGGCCAAACATCCCTCTGTTCACAGCCTCAGCATGGGAGCAAAATTCCATCCATCCAAGAGTTCACTTAATGACAGGTTGAGTGTAAAGGTGTGTTTATCAGAGTAGCACAATGTATATAAGGGGTCAGAAGCTAGAAGTTATGTGCTTCAGTTTCCTTCTCAGAAGACTGGCCAGCTGTCTCTTATGCATAATGTATGCATTGAGACAGATGGCTAGGGTATTTGGCAAACACATGTGTGATGACCTTTGCATTGTTACAGGTCATTTATATGCTCATGCTGTGGAACTGCTTATAATGGCTGCACGTGGACTTGTCCCCATGAGTGGAATCCATGATAGGTGCACATTGGGAAATCAACTGATAGGAAGGAATTCAGCTTTGCTTTAATTCATTCTTTAGCAATGTGTTTGGGAAATGGATATAGCTAGCATGAGGACTGGTCAAACAAAGGGACCAGGTGCCAGGTGACATGAGCTGGATAGATAGCCTTGGCCCCTGAACCATTCTTGTAACGGAAAAGAAAAGAAAAGAAAACCTAAAGATGTTAGGACACAAAGTATCTTTTGATGGATCTTTACAATATAATCACTTTTCCTTTTGACACTGAGGTTTTAAGTAGTTTTAGATTCTTCATCTGTCACTTTTGGCCAGGGATATTTGAGTTGGCATTTTATAGCTGGTTACACTGCTGTAGTTCTAGAAAGCAAAATGTATTTCCTGTTTTCGGTACTCACTGAGAGGCATAAATAGATCTTGCAAATATCCCTCATTCAGAGGAACACTAGTCACTTTTAGGGCAACAGTTAGGTGCATTCTACATAAATGTAGCATTATTAAAAACTAGCATTATTAAAAATATTTTTGCACTAGAAATAAAGAACTATTTATACTAGAGAAAAGAGTTGCCTGGCATTTTAAATTTCTTCCTGTAGGCCTTCTTTTGGTCTGTATCTCATACAGAACCCCCCACATTTAGACCATGGCAGGTTGGATAATGAGCATGAAATAATTATCACCATCTTGCACAGGAAAGCACATCCTATCCTGTGTTATTTCATTGATCATAAAATCACTTTGTGGTACATTTTTAAATGATCAAGATATAAAATTAATCACTTTAGAGAGAAATGGGCTTGATATAAAAAACTAAAGAAAAAATAATTGTAATATACATATTAAATCAATACTTCATTAAATTAGCCACTTTTCACAAATGAACATTTGTGAATACATGTTTTCCTAGCACCTAGCATTACTAGTATTTCTAGTTCGATAGTATTTCGATTTGTCAGATCCTTTTCAGATTTTTCTCAGCTTTTATCCCTCTTGTGGCTTTCTTGGCACAGAACTATATTGTCTGGGTTTCAAAATGTATTTCCTAATAAAGAATCATTTAATTTGGTATTGAAATAAAGCAACTGTTTTTGTTTGGCCTCTAGTTTGGACTCTCTTTCCCTTGATTCTCTGCCTCCCCCCTGTCAGTTCTTCCTCCTGTGGCCAAATGAAAATGTAATATCAATGGATTATTGAACTTTTTAATGATTCTTAGTTTAAGCCATATTGTGAGATTTTAAGAAAGAAATATCAGCAGCACCCACCTGTGGAGAAAAATTAAGTTTCTAAAAAATGGCCTCCAATTCTGTATCTTGTTCCTCAAAAACTGGATTTTACTCCTCTGAAAAGTTCATTCCATTGTACATGATCACTCCCAAGCATAAATGAAGTACATACATCAGTACTTGCAAAATATATGTCTAGCTGAATGGATGTCAAAAAATGTCTACCCTCTTGTCCTATGACTCTCTTTTCTTTTCTTTTTTTTTTTTTTTTTTTTTTTTTTTTTTTTTTTTTTTTTTTTTTTTTTTTTTTTTTTTTTTTTTTTTGGTTTGTCTGACAGTTGAAGATACAAAGGAATCTGGAAAAGAACTGAAAACAAAGAATACATTGATCTTTGAAAGATCTTTACTAAGAAAGATATATGCTAGATTATTTGGCCATATGTATAATGCTATAAAAGTGAGATATAAATACCTAAATTAATGACCACAGCTTTTAATATATTGGTGCTTGTAAGATGAAAGTATGCACTTCCTGCCTGCTCCCCCACAAAGAAGTCATACTTTTTGTCATACCTCTGGTCTTTCTCTTAAGATATCTATAATCTAAAGCATGGGGGATGGGAGAGCAATAGCACAGCACACTGAGAACATTGTGTTATCTAGAAGCAACCAAAATGAGTGTAATAACTTTTTAATGGTTAAACATAAGTATGAACAGCAGGTCCACTGGCTCTGGGTAATTATTTTTCACAGCAAGATATAGATCCTGGCCCCAGTGTCCCAGCAGCCACATCATTTACTGACTGGTTTTCAGTTCTCTCTTTCAGTTGATGATGCCAGTTTGGGGAGTATTAGAAAGAAAAGGTGTGTGAAAAGTTGCTGTGGAACTTTTCCCATGTCTGGTATCAAGTCACTACACAATATCATGTAAATGTTTACATAATCCCCAACTTTGAAACATGCCTAAATAAATAAGAAAATGAGCAATTTACATTTAGTTGACTTTTATACAAACAACATAAGGCCTATGGTTAAAACAGGGCAGACTCTGTTTTAACTGGTTATTGGTGGATCGATGAACAATGGATCAGTACATCTGCTATTAGAACTTTGAGAAATGCCATCCTGGATCCATTTGTTGCATTTCTAATTATCATCCATTATAGAGAACAATGGGGCCATAAACATTTTGGAAACAAAAAGTTTGATAATTTAATTTTTCTTTGTCAATACATTTTGGAATGTTGCCTTCTCATCTGTTTTAAAGACAACCCATAACCCATAAATACCCCTTTTTCTTTTTTAGCCTTTTTAGTTTAGGTTTTTTTTTACTCTTAACTTCTAAACAAATGTGTTCAAAATGTGTCCCTTGGTCTATATAGGCTATCTTGCTTTCACAGTGTAAATTGAGAAATCTGTAATTAATTTTAAGCACCAGAATGTTTCTCTTACAGTAAAATTTGACTTCCAATTATATGAAATACACATTCTTACTGTTAAGATGACATCTTCTTTTAATAGAAGTTCAAAGATATAATCATTTTGCCAAGAGGAAAAAAATAAAGAAAAAGCCAATTACCATGAGTAAAAGAATGCAGAAAAGCTAGTAGTCAAATGGGCTGTTGAAATTGTCCCCAGTTGTGCACTGGTTACAGAAAAGCAATTGCTAAGAAATAATGATCCTAAGTCTCTTCTCACTGGATGTGTCTACATGAGATGCTTTACTGAGCAGTAGAGCTAATTACTGCACAGTTAAGCATCCATGTCTACACATGCAGATGCTTATTGCACAGCACTAATCACAAGTAAATTTGCTACTTGCAAATGCAAGTAGCAAATTTACTCAAGATTACTTACTGTGCAGTAGTGCACGTGTAGACGCCTGACCAGAAGCAAATGTGCTTCCAGCCAGCTGGACAGCAGGGGGCTAGAGATAGTGTCCTACCCTGAGGAGCTGCCTGCTGCCTGGAAGCAGGGAGCTCCCAGAGGTGCTGCTGGGAGATAAAAATCTCTCAGCACCAGCCCGGCAACCTTGGAGTTGGTGCTGGGAAGTAAAGATCTCTGAGCTCAGGCTACCTGCTGTCAGAGCAGGGGGGTCATTGTCCCCGTGGTCTCCAGTGGCAGATCCCACCCTGGCAGAAGGCAGTTCCCACGGGCAGGGAGCAGTATCCCAGCCTCCACCAGGAGACAGCAGTCTCCTGGCCCCTAGGTAGCACCCACCAGAGCATGGAAGAGGATGATGTCCCTCTGCCCCAGCAGCAGGGAGTTCCCAGCCTGAGCTCCATGATCACAGGGCCAGGAGATACTTATCTTCCAGCCTGAGTCCCGTGGTTGGGGGGCCAGAGCTGAGAGATCCTTATTATCTCCTAGCACTATCTCTGTGGTCACAGGACCTGGGCTGGGAGATCCTTATCTCCCAGCACCAGCTCCATGATTATGGGGCCAGCACTGGCAGATCTTTATCTCTCAGCCTGAGTCCTGTGGTTGCAGAGCCAGATTGCCCAGCAACAGCTCTGTGGTCATGAGGCTGGTGCTGGAAGATCCTTATCTCCTAGCCCAAGACTTGTAGTCATGGGACCCGGGGTTGGGAGATCCTTATCTCCCAGCACCAGTTCCACAATCATGGGGCGGGTGTTGGGAGATCGTTATCTCCCAGTGCCAGCTCCACAGTCATGAGGCTGGTGCTGGGAGATAAAGATCTCCCAGTGCCGGCCCCATGGCCATGGAGCTGGTACTGGGAGATAAGGATCTCCAAACCCAGGCTCCATGATCACAGAGCAGGTGCTGGGAGCTCTCTGCTTCTGGGGAAGGCAAATGTTGTCCCTGCCTGGGCTCTGGTGACAGAGCCCACGTTGGCAGCAGGCATCTCCCGGGTGCAGGGAGCAATATCCCATCCCCTGCAAGAAAACAGCTCTCTCCTGGGCCCTGGGCTAGCCCCCAGGGGGACTAACTGCTGCAGGGCCCCATTGCAGGGCCACAGGGGGCGGGGCCAGTCTGCTGCTAGGAGCAGAAAATTTGCTGCCATGTCCCTGCACATGTAGACACATACCTAGGAGAGTTTACTCTTGAGTACTTTATTCAAGAGTGAGCTATTCCCAGATTGTTAGAATGTGTAGATGTGCCCACTGTGACCAATTTTACATTGACTTCAGCAAGATGTGGGGCCTAATCTAAGGGAGCAGACAGAAGTGATAATTTTTGCCCAATCTGGCCATAGAAATCAGTTTACAGCTGTGACCAAACACAAGTGCACTGCTGCAGACAGCTTCAAAAATGTCATGTCAGGTGAAAATATGACCCCTCATTGCAAGACGTATCAGATTAAAATGTTTCAAAATATAGTGTCTTTTGTAACTTTTGTCTGCAGAGCTCCAAGCCTGTTGTTGTTTTTAGAATAGGATGGAGGAAAGAGAGCAGAGGGAGTTCAGTCTGGAGATGTTTAAGCCCCCCTCACTTTACCCTCCCCAAGAGTGGGCAGGGTTTTCTGAGCCCTCCCAAGGTGGTGGGAGGCTCCAATTCACCCACCCCACCCTTCAGCATCAGCTGAGGAGCCCCAAGAATGAGTTTCCTCAGCTCTTTCCTCACTCCTATTCTGAAAACAGGGAGCACAGGCCCACAGCAAGATTCCCCTCCCTCATGGAACCAACAGTGAACTTCTGTTTGGTCTGGAGTAATGTTGTAAACTCAGAACACTTTGCAGATATCGTCTGTGCCCAGTATCCAGTTGAAGTCACTGAGCAGACTTCCATCGATTGTTATTTTCTTTGGAGCAAGCTCATATGCTAGTGCAAATAAAGGGAGAATTAGGTCCCATCCCCACCTTCGCCTTCCCAAGTTTTTGTTTTAATGGAGAACACAGAGTTTTTTCCAAGATAAATGTTAATTATCAGCCCCTAAATAACTTAGAGACAATACATGTGTGTATCTAATATCTGGGATATCTGCAGTACATTTGATTAAAAGATAAGGCTAACTCCACATTACTCCTGCTTTGTTATCTGAGCTCCCTACTTATACTCAAAGGGATGAGTTCTGCTGACAGTATTACAGTTTCTTCTTTATCCCTATTAACTATTTTTCTGAATTTAATGAAATCATATGTGGAATTCCAGCAGCAGTTGTGAGGTCTGCTTTTTCATTTTTGGCATATAAAGAAGTGTGAAAGTAGTGATACCAAGAAATAGGCAGCAATGGCTGAGATTAACTACATATCATGGTTACTCTGGATGCTGGGAATTGTTTGTTTTAATAATTAGAATTTAATGTTGCAGTTCTGATTTTCAGTGAGTATTTTGCTTGCATATAACAAGGGCTCTTTAGGCGTCGTGAAGCCATTATAAAATTTGAAATCAAATTTCCATTGGTCTATGCATGATGGATTAGTCATGCACTTGCTAGAAACAGCGCTGCATGTTTATTCCATTGCACACAGCATAGGAAAACACCCCTTGAGGACCAAGCACCATATGTTCTTTCACATAAAAATATGTGGAGAGGAACAAAATAATTAAAAACCCACATGGATTTTGAAACTTGGGCATCAGACTAAATTTTTCCCCTAATTCAAAGCTATTGAGCTAAAAGGAAGTAAAGGCTCAGATCTCCACACATAGATCAGTCCTATTGTTCTTTCTCTCTGATTCCTAGTCCTAGAGGTAGAATAAATTGTTTCCAAAATTTTTCTTGAGGTCCACCTCAGCAATACTATCACTGCTGATTCTGTCTATCTTAGGGATGTATGTGCTGTTCATTATCATAGTATCTGGGCATTTCTCAGACATTCATGCATTCCCCCTCTGAGAACCTCTCTGAGGAAAAAGGTATTATTATTCCCACTTCAGAGATAGGGAAGTGATGCATAGAGTGTCTTGCCGAAAGATCAAATAAGTAGTTTAAGCAGCAGTAAGGCATTCATGAAGGTATTCTTTAAGTATAGCGTTTAGTGCATAGTGTACACCCAATCCTGATGTATCAAACAGAAGTTTGTATCTCTTACCTGCCTATGACCATTTCTCTATATAGATTCCACACTGTTTTTAAAAAGAAGATCGAAGTAGATACCCAGAGGGCAGGAAACTTCTTTTGCCTCTACTCAGCCATACTGCAGAGTTTTGTATAGTTGTGCTCTTCTTCCCATCAAGGAGTGGTGACAGCACAGGCCTGAACCTAAGAGGCTGACTCTTTTAGTGACATAATTGTATAATCCCATTGGTAGTGGTAAAATTTCCATGCAGTAGAATATTTGGGATATGTTTTCTTCAGCAGGAACCAAAATTCAAAGCTATTTCTTTAAAAAAATAATGGCATAAAAAGTTCTATGAGGCTTTTCATGATATTATTAAAAGTAACAAGGCAGATTATCAAGGGCATGGAGGCAAATAA
>NW_017729008.1:22952537-22953231 GCF_001723915.1 Gavialis gangeticus
AAAATTTCCATGCAGTAGAATATTTGGGATATGTTTTCTTCAGCAGGAACCAAAATTCAAAGCTATTTCTTTAAAAAAATAATGGCATAAAAAGTTCTATGAGGCTTTTCATGATATTATTAAAAGTAACAAGGCAGATTATCAAGGGCATGGAGGCAAATAATTTTCTGATTCCCATAGAAAAGAGTTTAGAGTTGAGTTTTTTAAGTTGTATTTTTTCTTTGAATAATTTTTTTTCTCTTAATATGCAAACTAATGTTTTTTCATGACACATGATTGTGCTGGGTTTTGTGATGATGTATAGGAGGGGGAGAAAGAAGGGGCAAAGTACCAGATTTATCACCCATGTTTACCTATGTAAGGTTGGATCAGTTGCACTTTCCTGAAAACAAGAATTATCGGTTCTACCAGTGCTAACCTCTCCAAAGTGGATGGGAAATAAACACGAGTGGCACTAGGGGGAGGTGGCAGGGGCGAGGGGGGGGGCAGGTTACAGTTCAGGCCCATCTCTCACCTGTGCAGCCCCTGCAATTTTTAGCCCACCTCAGCCCCTCCACTGGGAGTAGGCTGGCACCACCCCTGGAAATAGCAAGGCTATCCCAGCCCTCTTCTCCAGAAGCCATCAGAGACAGAGGAATGAAACTGAGACCACCCAGGACAACACTGAGTTCTCATTGATATTGTGCTTGTTTGA
>NW_017729008.1:22953242-22957031 GCF_001723915.1 Gavialis gangeticus
GGACAACACTGAGTTCTCATTGATATTGTGCTTGTTTGAGGCAAAATATTGTGCAACCTTTTCTGAGGAATGTACGGCTACATCTGTGCAATACTGAGAAATACAGTATTTCGTCTAATTTTGGTGACTAATGCAAATATATGTGTACTCTGTTTCCCAGGGGTCATTACTATTACACACATATATATATGTGTAGATAGTTCCATCAATCCTTAATCAGAGGAAATGCTGAACGAGCGTTCCAACATCCATATTACAGAAGCTTTTGTGAAGAGGGGCTCTTCTACACAGGGAAAATTGGCCAATGCAGCTAACCCAGTATAATTGCTTATCTATAGTTACACTGATATAATTACCCACATGGTCACTTTATCCGTAATGAAAATAACTGTTTTTCTTAGTAGAATTACTTTTATTCCAAAGTAACTTTCCAGGAACAAATATACTGCAATAAAGTATCTTTTATACCAGAATAGTGTGTCTAAATGGAAAGTTGTAACTATAAAATAACTACAGCCATGTAATTATACTGCTGTAGGGTTGCCAGTCAATTTCCTCATGTAGGCAAGTCATGGGAAGCTGGGAACTCCCTCTTCTATTCAGTAGAGTGATTTTGATGTTGTTTCAGCCTCACTGACATGTTGGCCAACAGTCTCTTAATCTGAACTTGCTTGTCTCCCAGAATATTGCAAGCAGTCTTAGGATATCTGGAAAGGAACTTTCAGGATGGGATCTTGAAATCTTTAAGGAAGTAAAGAGTTTTATGGAGTGAGGATGAAATGATTCCTTTCAAGGGACAGTCTCTTCTATTTTTTTTTTCAAAGTGCTCTTTCTCTAACCTCATTTCCTTGTGGAGGTTGAGTCAAATATCTTAAAAATATGGCACAGTAAAAATAATTCTTGAGTTTGGAAGGAATCATGAAGTGAATAATGCACAATAGCTGAATAAAAATGGGATATATTCATTCTGGGTGTTACCAGTGTTGCTTGCCTACCCTTTTCACACGTTATGGTTATGTTGGCAAACTTCATATCCATAAAAACTGAGATAATTCACTTTTGATCAGGAAAAAAAAACGGAGTGAAAGGTTTTAACAATATGAATGTGTCAGCACAACGAAATCATAACACCTTGCAGGACTTGAAGTACTCTTTCTTATAGAGTACAAAGATTCTTTTGCTGAGACCTGCCAGACGGAATAAGAATGACTGCTATTCTTAGTGCATTCCCAGCAAAATAGAAAAAATAAAAAAACCCCAATAAGATCTATGTTGCCTTCCCAGTGGCAGCGAATTGAGAAGATTATTACCCTTCTAAGTAATGGGAGCTGGTCACATACTAATGTGATGAAGATAATACAAGTACACCTCATGGAGCATTAGAAATCTTGGACCGTATGACAAGTTGTCATGATATATAGTGTTGCATATTGGAAACATAAATTTAGCCTTGTTTCTGGAGCCAGTGTCACACTATGTCCTATGTAAAACCCACGGTATTTTTTAATATACGTAGAGCTTCACTCTTTGAGACTGTCAGTGTGGCACATCTTGTCAGTAGCAAATTCAAATATTTCTAACCAACAAAGCCACAAGAAAGTAGCAGTACAGCTTAGGGGAGAGTTTCCCAGGTGCAGTGGTATTAACTATATGTAGGCTTGACATTTAAAAAGCTAATTAAGAGTAATGAATTGAAATATTGCTTCTCATGATAACAAAACTAAAAATGAGAAATGTAAAGAATTGTCTTCAAATGAATGCACATAGGACTTATTAAGCTTGCATGGAGGTTCACATCCACATAAAATCACATTTATTTAAAAGGATGACAGGTTTGCCTACTTGAAATAATTGATGATAACTTGAAAAAACTGACTGTATTTTTAGGATTTCCTTTGTAAGTATATGTGGGCCATTCAAGTAATAAGTGCTAGCATTTCCTTGCTGCTTCTAAATAAAAAATATACATAAAGAAAAGCAGTAATTGTTTTGACTTGTTCCTTCTGGACTGCTGTATACCTTGTGACATGCAGGGAAATGCTGTGGAAGTGTTCAAAACAGAAGCAATGGAAATTTAGAAATGATCCTTCTTCAAGCACGATTTTATAAGTAAAGGCAGCCCCTTCTTTAGATTGAATGAAAAAATGTTGACAACTAAATGTTGATCTCTACAAAGTATTGAAATTGGACTCACTGCATTTGATGCCATGAAGGACTATAAGGCAGGTCAGCCTCACTCCATTAAGGGGAATGCAACAGTGAAATGTGATGTAGTCACCTTGGAAGTGAAAGCTTTAAAAGTGTATCCACTATTTGGTGCATGGCCTGTGGTGTTCTTAGGGAGCAACTAAACATCACCCTACAGAGCTGTAGTGACATGCTACATCACCGTACGGCGCACTACAGTAATGTAGCAATCATGCAGGTCTACACATGATCACCAGCTACATCACCATGGTGGCGCACTGCCCTGGTATAACACACCACTACGGTGACCCAACAGAGAAATCTAACTGTGCACCATGCACACAGCATAGTAACTGCCCGTACTGCACTGTGCTTTGGTACTTCCAAAAGGAAACACTAAAGTACAGTGCCATAACAACGTCGCCATATGGTGGTGTGTAGACGCACCCTTAGGCTGCCTATGTTGGGGTGAGCTTATTGGCTGAAACTCAGCATCGCTTTATCAGCATTTTTTATAAACATTTAGCACATATGGAGCATGACTGATTTCAGATGGTTCTTCATGGTACAGCATAGAGATAGTGGAAATATACTCCAAAGTATCAATTCAAACTGTCCTAGATATGAGCACTATTTAATGGACTGAAAACTAGCTATAAACAAAGAAAGATTAAGTTAAATTAGAAACAGGGGGCTGCTGGATTATTTTACCTTTTTAGACAGCTTTAATTATATGAACAAATAAGATATTAATAAAATGTAAATACTCAAAGGATGCAGTAAGGCTAAAAAAGAGACCTAGGATAACTAGAAAGGTGGGTAGAAAACAGCCTGAGATTCAGACAGGAGAAATCTCACATCCGTGGTTCTGGGACCATGGTTTTAATGCATAAAGGAAGCTTGCACCCATTTTAGTTCAACAGAGTTTTGCCAGATAAAAACTCCCTTTGGAGCCACCTTCCTCTCCCAGGAAATCTAGCCTGAGAGTATTAAAACTACATATAACAGTTGTTCTAAATCACTTATTCTAAATGTGAATTCTTATGCTGGTGCTGTTATAAATTAAACATGACATGTCAATTATATACTATAGCAATCTGTTAGAAGGAGGAGTTAGGTATCAAACTCTCAGCTGTTATTGACATAAATAATAAAACCTCATAATGTTCAGGTGTCTACTAATACTAAAATCTAACACCTGTATGCTCCGCTTTCTTAAAGCTACCAGCACCCCAACTGCCTTCAGAGACTGGGCAGAGCTATAAAATAGACCAGCATTAACAGTAGAACATGTGAGTTCGGACTCACGTCTCTCAACCTTCGATTTCAACCTGTAAAGTTACAGAATGTGGCAGGTTTTGCTCACTGAGCTGGAAAACACCCGATTCAGTACCTTAATTATCATGACAGTCATTGCCTGCATGAACACTAAAGTCATTGTGGACTATCATCCTCATCAACTCCCAGTTCAGATCAGACAAGAAACAGCTAAACCTTGGAATCAGACTGAAGCAAAGTGCCAACATCATTTTGCCTGACATAAAATGGACACAGGAAATGTGGAGTCCTTGCAGGACAAGACGGGGAATCTGGTTGTCACGC
>NW_017729008.1:22957042-22959596 GCF_001723915.1 Gavialis gangeticus
CAGGTCCCTTCTGACCCTAGAAACTATGAAACTATAATTGGAAGTGGAGTGGGAGTCTCTCTAGAATTAAGGTCACACAGCACACTCTCTTCTGATGATTTATGATTAACTGAATACCAGACTGGAGCTAAATCATCTAACAAGAGCTGGTAGCATTAGCCAGCAGCATCAGTAATATGTGAAACATTCTGGACCTCCTGAATACTCTGATAAAGGATGGCTATAACCTTCTGAGCTATAATGTTGTATTACACAATGGGAACAGCAGATTAGAGTTCCTTTACGTACATACATTGTGTGACTGTTTGGATATCAGAACATTTCCCAGAAACACACGTTTAGCAGTAAGTGAACCATTGCAATAGTGGAGAGGTAAATCTCTGACAACCTGCATGTCTTTCTTGTTGCCTGTGCTTAAAATTAATTTCAGGAAAATAAAAGCAAATTAAAGCCGTAGATCCTATGGTTCATTCATCAAAATAGAGTGATACAGATTATGTGTAATGTGTTTTTTTTCTAAATTATTTCAAGATCTGGCTCTCTGGCTATTGGAATTCATATCTACATTACAGAGGTGACAGTATCTCACATATGTTTCCAAGTAGATCCTATTCTGATGCATAAAAATAGACTTCTAAGGCAAAATGATGGGCACATTTTGGGTTACCTTTGTCCAATGAGCAATTCCATGTCATTTTTTGGAATGATTAATGACTTCACTGTACAGCCCATGTCAAACAAAGTTACAGTAACACAGTAAACTCCCAAGAGATAACAGTACTGAACCCTGCAGCCCTTTCCAAATAAGCGTTTTCTGAGAATCTGTACATTTGATGGCAAATGGAATACATCTGGGATAGATTTAAACCAAGTTTGTTTTTAGCAGAGCAGTCCAACTGTTCAACACTCGTTGGAAGTAATTCTTGCTCCATAGATAACGATGACCTATTTATTACTGACAGCTATGAGGAGAAATTGATTAAAAAGAAACTGACTGCTCAGGAATTTGAAAAATAAATTGGAGGTCTTGAAAGTGAGTGTTGAACTGGAAATACAAACTAAGCATTATTTTACAAGATGTCTCCTTCTGTTCATTAGTTTTAGTACTTGCATAAAGGATGAGAAATGCACATTTGGGATGAAATAATATTCCCCCAGTGCAATGTGGAATTCTAGGACTTCCTGCCTCTTTGGGATCTGTACAACTCTTCACTATGGGCAATATACAGTTTGCACAACTTAGCCCTCGGTGCTAAAATTATTTTCCCCAGCACATCTCCATGTATGGTGCTCTATCTGAGGGACAGTGGAAGTTATCTGAGGATAGGGAATGCAGCCAGAAGAGGAGCTGAGGATAGGGAATGTGTCCAGAGTGGCTGTATTTGTAAAGGAAGTTAAGGAAGCAATGGTTCTCTCCTACAAATAGTGGGTAAAGGAGGAGAACCTGCTCAGTGTTACTGTAACCAGAGCTGTGGTAGACGGGAAGAAATTGGAATTTCTTGGAAGACTTAATGATTGTTGTCCAATTGGTGGTCTATGGGCCACATCTGGTCTGAATGGAGTTAGGCTGCCATTCCCCACATTGCTCTAGCTGCTGTGGTGGCAACTGGAGTATCTGGGACAGAGCAGCAAGGCAGGAAGGGGCCTGGCAAGTTGTTGTCCATGTGACACAGGGAGACAGGGGTTGCTCCAGCACAATGGCAGTGGTGCCTGGGCTTGCTCTGCTTGTACAGAAGCAGTGGGGTAAGATGGGGGCTGTCTTGCACGGTAGCACTGGCACCGGGAGGCTCACATTTCTCAAGCAGCAGTGTGCTCACATGTGGTTCCTGCAGCATGCAGCCCATGCAGTGTTGCCCGAGGACTGCGCCTGGTGCCGTGTACAGCTGATGACCATTCTGAAGTTGAACAGCTGTGATTGAAGGGAGCACTTCAGAGTGCACAGTCAGCACAAGCCAACGCAGATGCATGTAATTTGTGACATCATTAGTTACTGTTATACATGTTTCCAGTTTTAATTATGTATTTTTTGTGCATAGACAAATATGCAGTCTTAGCAAGAACTGGGGGTTTATTAGTTTGCGTTAAGCAGGATTCTGTGGAAAAGTTGTGTGAGGAATAGGACACTTTGATGTCTGCCTTGGTCTCTGATTGGAATATATTCTTGAGGCAAAATTCTTCCCTGGGAACCAGGAGTTGGTTTAGGGCTTCCATTTCTGAAAATAGGCATTTACCTGAATGGTTTAGTCTTAACTCCCTTCATAATCCAGGATCTGTGTGTGTGCAAGTAAAACTAGTTACATCTAGAATTAAGCAGAATGATTTTTACTTTATTGCAAAGCTGGCCTACAATCCTAGGCCCCTGTTTTCACTCACTAAAGAGTCAACCCTGGTATTAGGATACCATACTGGGGGCATGTCTACACATGCTATTAGCAAACAGCAATAAACTTTGGCACATATTGTGCCAGAGTTGATTGCTTCTGAGTGCACCATTTGAATGTGTACCCGGGACAGCAGCAGGTTGGAGCAGTCCTAGCTGGTAGGAGGTCCAGGG
>NW_017729008.1:22964596-22967496 GCF_001723915.1 Gavialis gangeticus
AACAGCAATAAACTTTGGCACATATTGTGCCAGAGTTGATTGCTTCTGAGTGCACCATTTGAATGTGTACCCGGGACAGCAGCAGGTTGGAGCAGTCCTAGCTGGTAGGAGGTCCAGGGGGTCAGCCTGCCAGCCTGGGGCTGCTCTGACCCAGCTCAACATGCTGCAGAGAGGCTGCCTGGGGCACAAGGGTGCTTCAGTGTGGGGGCTGACTGCCAGCTAGTCCCATCACCATCTACATATGCAATGCCACAGAGTTTATTAGTTAATTCCAGTCTAATAGCCCTGCATGTGTAGACACTGAGACACTCCACCATGGGAAGAAAAACCCACAGCATACTTATAGACTCGGCATTGCTACGCTTGCTAGCACCACAGCCGGAAGGGACTTGGGGGTCATGATTGACCACAAAGTGAATATGAGCCACCAATGTGATGTTGTAGCTGGCAAACAGAGCAAAACTCTGGCTTGCATCCATAGACGCTTCTCTAGCAAATCCCAGGATGTCATCCTCCCGCTGTACTCAGCCTTGATGAGGCTGCAGCTGGAGTACTGCATCCAATTCTGTGCTCCACAATTTAAAAAGGACGTGAAGAAGCTCGAGAGAGTCCAGAGGAGAGCCACACACATGATCAGAGGGCAGGAAAACAGGCCTTACGATGAGAGGCTGAGAGCTACGGGACTCTTCAGCCTGGAAAAGCACAGGCTATGGGGGGACCTGGTGGCTGCCTATAAGTATATAAGGGGTGTACATCAGGCTCTCGGGGAACGTCTGTTCACCAGAGCTCCCCATGGGATGAAAAGGTCAAACGGTCACAAACTCCTCCAAGACTGTTTCAGGCTGGACATAAGGAAGAACTTCTTTACTGTCCTACCTATTGTCAAAATGTGGTCCATATGAATCAACCTGGAAACTGAAGTGCTACATCATAGAAGAGGATATCAGAATTTAATCCAATATTAGGAACACTGAACTGGAAGGGCCTCTGTGTTAGCAGATAACAGATTACCCTAGGGTTCCTTAAAATTACCACTTTAAACACACTTGTACACAAGTACAACATATAAACATATAGAAACACCCTTCAACCTGCCATACGTTAGACATAATTTTTCTTTTTATGTATAGGATGTTGATGACACAAGCCTTTTAGTTTATCTCAAAGTAGGTATTTTCCTCCTGGTTTTGTTCCATACATATTGCTGTGAAGCAATATGAATGGCCACAGTAATATATAAATGGCAATTAAGAAGACACGAGGAACAAAATAGAAGGTACAGAAGAGGAGGTTCATGAGGGACAGACTATAAGAAAAAGAAAAGGAGCTTTCATCTTTTTTTCCTTCTCCACCTTAAATAAGTAATTCAGTAATTAAGTAGGAAGCCAGGATGCTCTGTCTATCATAAATCACTAGAAGCAATCTGCGCTGTTTTATAAAAGTACCTATGTAACCCAGAGGCTGCCTCATGGTTTGGTTATTATTTCCTTTGCAGTGGAGTCAAAAGCTAGTGCCAGATTAAAAAGTCTGAGATGAATCCAAAGAATTAAACATTTTGACTGGAAGCTCCTGGACAGGTGACAGTTTTTTAATGAGAACTGAGATATACAAGTTGAGGAATTCAGCAGATCATAACGGCCTGCTGGAAAGTTGCCATTTCTCTTTGTGGTAATAACATTTGGTTTCAGGTTGAATAAGTAAAGATTATTTTCCTTTCCCTATTCTATACTCTACCCATAAAAAGCTTCCAGAAAACTTTATGTCCTTGTAAGAAATCATAGATATTGCTAAATTTGAATAGAGCATGATTAATTTTTATACTAATTTAAAGAGAGCCTTTTTATGTGTTTGCCTAACTAAATTGATGTCTCCTTAGAAATGCTGGAAATGTTAAGCATATGTACCCTCCACATGTACTACACATCAAAAGCATTGTAAACTGCATTTAACAATAGAAGGAACCACAAGATATCACAACTAGAATTCCAAGGTAAAGATAAATACCATAATCTGTAATATTAGTCTTTTTAAAATTGCCTGTGATTGCACAAACACTGACCTCAAAAAGACATAATAATCTCATTGCTTTCATACATTAAAGTCTAATTTCCTAGCTGAATCTAATTAACCTGAATACTTAAGGATAGCTTATGAGTAATTATTGACCCAGCATGGGATGGGAAACAAGGAAAGAAGTCATTTTCTATTAAAAGCCTTTGCTAGAGCTGCTCACAATAGCAGTCCATTTGTAAAGGATTTTTCATTCCACCCAACTTAATCAGCATGCCTTGGTAGAAAATAGTTCAGTCTGGTGGGCAAATAAAACTGAAGAAATAATTAGTTCAGTCAAACTGAAGCATGATTTAAAATAATGAATGAAAAAGAGGGAGGAAGGAGGAGTTTGTTCAACTCTGACAGTTGTGTGTCACTCAAAATAAATTGTTTTATTTTTATTTTATTCAGTTTTTTAAAGATGTTTTTCTTTTCTTTTTAATTCTTTTATGTTACATCAGTTTTTTAAACAAACTGTGCATTTTGAACTGAGAAGCCCTGTTAAAAAATGACACAACAAAGCACGGACCCCTTCCCCACTTTTAAATTATGCAATATGAAATTATATGTTTAAAAAAATTCAAAAGTTCTCACCCACATTTTTTCCAGCTGATACTATTCGTCCAGTTTAGCCTCTGTTCACAAATAGTTAATATGTCCTGCCTTTCCCTGTTGCTTTGGGGAGTACAGAAGGCTCCAGCCTTCTCCAATGTAGTGAATATAACAAATACTCCATTCTATGAAAAAAAAATTATTGAGCTCTATTAATGTGAAAAAAGGATATTAACACTGTGAGGCACCTGTCAAAAGAAACCATGTCAATGCTTTTTGGTCCCCCCATGGTCCCC
>NW_017729008.1:22972496-22981030 GCF_001723915.1 Gavialis gangeticus
CCCCCACCCCAGTACTTACCAGGTCAGAGTCCAGCTACAGCTCCCTGCTGCAGCCAGTGGGGACTGCCTGAATCATCAAAGCTCTCCAAATCTTTTCCGAAGATTCGGAGAGCTTTGAATTGATTCGGACCTTTAAATTGGTCCCCTGATTTGATTTGGATTCAGAGATTCGGCCACTGAATTGGGCTGAATCTCTTCTGAATCGAATCACCACCCAAAGCTTCGCACAGCCCTATTACATTCGAAAAGAGAAAGAGGGTCCTATGATGCTTAAGTCCAATAGCCTAGTAGTTAGAGCACTTGCTCTGAAAGTTGGAGACTTATATATTCTAGGCATGTCCTCACCTAGGCTTGAATCTGTATCTTTCCTGCTTCCTAGCATAGTGTCCTGACTACCAGGTGTCTAACTCCACAGTCCTTATCTTAACGCTCAGCCACTGGACCTTACATTTAATATTAATTGGATAAGCTGGATAGAAAGCAGTGGGGAAGTTTCTTGTTTCCTCCTGACCCTATGTATCTCCTTCTCAAGACTTCCCAAACTTCAAGAAAAGGGCACTGGATAATGGTACGTGCCATTTGCGTGAGTAAAGTGAAAGAGGATTCAGTCTTTTTCTCAGCCCAGGTTGAACTTTTTATCCTTTGTAAATTCATGCTTTTGTAAATCTTTGTAATCCCACTAGACTTTTGTTAAAGACACTACTACAAAGAGTTGTTCTTTTAAACACTGGAAGTGACTTGAACCTTAGCACTGAAAAAAAAAGAGTCATTAGAAACAGATTGAGAATACAGACTAAAGTTTGGAGAGAGCCAAAAAATGAAGCCCTTGACCCTAATACACAGCTGATCGCAGTCAGCAGATTCAGGGGCTAGCCATACACCTACTAACCCAAATGACTTTTCCACATATTAAATTACCTTAGAAATTACAAGCCTTCACTTAATGTCACATGTTTATTTTTAATTCTAACACATCTCCAGCTATGAAAACACCACCTATTTCTTTTTATAAAGTATAATTAGAGATGAGCCTGAACTTGAAAGCTGGGCTTTAAATCCTAAAGAAAGTAGGGAGTTTGGGGAGATGATGGATTTGTTTAAAAAAATAATAAAGATAAAGATAATGTATATGAAAATTAAGACATAAATTATAGGGAAAATAGAAGATAAATCCAAATGTCCGAAAAGGTAAGGGAGGACATCAGAATAGGTGATCTGGGTTTTTTATGCAGGCCATTTTAATGACAGTTTTGACATATGGAGTCAATTCTTCTCTCAGCCAAAAACAGACTAAAAAAATTGCAGGCCATTGGTTGAGTTGAGTGAGAAATGGTTTTCCCCTTTCTGTGAACATTTTGCTGTTCTACATCAGGCTAAACCTCAGACTTTCAAAACAATATGCTGGGAGAGAGTATAGCTATGAATATCTCACCTGTGACTAAATTACCAGTTAGAGTGCTCTCCTGGAATGGAAGAAGCCCAGGTTCAAGTCCCAGCTCTTTTTGATTTGCAACAGAAGGTTGTAACTTATTATCCTGCATTTTACATGAGTGACCTAACCACTATTCATGGGATAAAAACTTCATGGCATTACATTTTTGTAAATCTTATTTTTACAGACAGGGCATATCAGGGATGTACAAATCATTTGGCCCAGTGGGCTGGATCTTGACTATGGAGCTCCTTGCAGGTCAGGTGGCCTACCCCTGGTAGTGGGGAAGTAGCTGCCAAAGCCATTGTGTTGGCATGGCTCTGGAACCCAGGAGGTGAATGCTGCTGCCAATCACCCTCCCTTTTCTCCTGCTGCTAATCTTAGTTGACAATGATAACCAAAGACCCCACATTTGGCAAAGTGCAAGGGAATGGTGGGGAGGGGAGCAGTGTTCGTGTGCCTTACCATCATAGTGGTTCCAGCAGCCGCACTGACAAGTCCTTCAGGCCGCAATTTAACCACAATTGGATAGCCGCAGTTTAACTGCATTTGGACAGCCCTGCTCCAGTCTATGTAAGTAGAGGAGAGAGGCTTCTGCTGATTTGGTAGCTATATGTATGTTATTTGAACAAAAATATTTTGACAAGATATTGCTGTAAGTATAGCTCGATCTTGACTTTTAAAGTTTGTGACATTGGTGTTCTGCATTACAGCTGTACAAATAATGTTTTTATACTGAGTCATTATTAAATGAAATTTGGTATTTAACCAGCATCTTCATTTTTTCTTTTAAATCATACATTTGAATGAAATGATTCCCAATTACTTATGCTGCATTCAGAGACATAAATTTATGCAGCCTGATGACAACACGCAAAAAAGGCATGCTTCCTTTTACTGATGAAAATTATCAAAAAAAGTCAATTCAGATGATGCAGTTGTGATAAACAAAGTTTGTCTCGATTACAGATAGACATCAATATGGTCTGGAAAGAAAGGATAGGCCACATCTTTAAATCATTATGGAGTCTTACTTTGTAAATGTTCCTTGAACAATCAAAAAATCATCTGGAGGACCACACAAGTTCTGATGTTTAAAAGTTTTGAGAGATCATAATGGACTGAGATTTCTAGCTGCTCCAAACTTTGAAGGTCTGCAGCAGTCTCTGGCCATTAAACCCCTCCTGTTTATTAGGATGGAGCCTAGTATTTTAAATGACTGGACTGAAATTTAATGAGTCACTTTGGGGTTAAACCTCAGGAGCACACTACAGCATTTATTATGTTTTTATGTTAAATACTTAATGATTTTGTAACAAACATTTGTAAGTATCAAACACTTTGACAATGGTTTTAAGAATGAATTTATCAGTTTAAAGCTCATCTATGGCACTGTGCTTTAGTACATCCTTTTGGAAGCACTAAAGCATGGTGCAGTAACTTCCAGTACTGTACCGCACACATGGTGCCTGGTTAGATTTCACTACTACTTCGCCGTAGTGGTGCACTAAAATGGGGGAGCTCACTGCTGCGGCAAAGTAGCTGCTGGCCATGTGTAGACTCACATGATCACTACGTCACTGTAGCACACTGTATGGCAACATAAGGTGACATGTAAACATACCCCTTAATATATAAGGTGTACACTGTGTTGGATTGAAATGAGAGCACTTTATAAAATGAGCCAAAGGCAGTTTTTTAGTTTCAGTTTTCATCAGGACATTCTCTTTTTAATATTCAAAGCCAAGTGTTGCACTAGGTTACACCCATCTAATCTCAAGGGATCTCATGGATGCAAATGAGAATGGAATTTGGCCCCTCTAAATTACAGATAGTTGAGCACACCCAAAGACAGAATTTGCTCTTTTAATAGTTGTAAATAAAATAATTGTTGGCCAATAAGTGTTCAGTGTTTAGCTTTAAGGCAGAAAATGCA
Organism: Gavialis gangeticus; assembly: GCF_001723915.1. Taxonomy (NCBI): domain Eukaryota; kingdom Metazoa; phylum Chordata; order Crocodylia; family Gavialidae; genus Gavialis; species Gavialis gangeticus. The sequence continues at coordinate 22,975,865 of NW_017729008.1, forward strand.
TTTTTGTTATTAAAGCTTAGGCAAAGAGGAAAACTATTAAATCCTGTGGGTGGGTCACTCCATCATATAAGATTTTAACAGCTCTAAATCCTGGGCTCTGTTGTTTATGCATTTACCATTAAAAAATCATTGACTGAAAACCAAAAATGACCCCAGAAGCAAGTGTAAAAACCCTGAATTTCACCCCTCTCACCGAGGTGCAGAATCATGAACTCTTTAGCTTCATTTTCTTTTGACCCAAGGAACCTTGCACTGTTGGCTGTGCAGTGCCAAGCTCGAACAGGAATAAAGTCTTCTCCCACGTACTGTTTGCTGTAGTCTGAAGGTTAGAGGTACTCTCCTAGGGAGCAGAAAATATGGACTGAGTGTGAGGAGTGATTAGAAACCAACCAGGTCTCCCGTTTCCCAGGTGAAGGTGGGGAATAGTACCGCCATCTCCTTCTTGGGTTGCAATAGAGGATAAGCAGAACTGAGGCATGTAGGTGACCAGTCTGAAATGCTTCTTGGCATCCACAGTACAAGATTCCTTGGCATCCACAGGAACAAGATTCCTAGATGTAGGTTCAGACTGAAATGGTGGTGCTTAATGAACATAGGTGCCTAAGCAGTTTGTAGCTACTGGAGCTGGTCTGTTTTCTATGAGAGTGCGTAAACCCTTATGGCCTGCTGCATGCCCACCCGGTGAATTTGAATCTCTCCAGTTCAAGTGCATTGTGGCAGGATTGATTGGATTAGTCCTATACCATATTTAATAAATGTGTCTACTCTAGCATTATCTTTCTCTGATAATGAATCTGCTAAAATATAACCTGGTAGCTCATTCTACTGCCTGCCTATTCCTTGCTACAAACCTATCATAGAATAGTTTATGACTCATAGGTGGTTGAGAATAACTTTCAAAGTCTATGAAACACTGCTCCTTTGGCTGCAGGGTATATGAAATTTGAGGAATTTTGGCTTTTCAGTTTATTGCCGATCCAAAATAACATTGCTTTGATTTGAGATCTCTTTAATTTAATTTTATTTTTCCACAAATTTCATGTTCATGTCTTTTCTTAATCAAGTTGTGTGCATGCTACAATAAAAACACAAATCATTCCATACTGCTTCAGGAATGTTATTATACATAAAAGATTACATATCCTTACATTAAAGAAAAATTTGTTATGAGACAAAGGCCAAAAATCAAAATTGTTCCTTAGATGCCTAAACAAGACTTAGGAAACACTGATTTCCAAAGAGTAATATAAATTGCCCCTCTGCCAAAATAACACAGCACTTATTGTGAACATGCATTTATTAGATACCTATGTGTCCACATTTGAGCTTCTGCCCATCATCAAAAATTATTCAGATAGAGCATGTAGGTACCTAAATCTGGCCTAACTTCTTTTGTGATTTAAATGTTTGTTGAGAGGCACCTACATTTGCCTAAGATCTCTGATAAGATCTGCCAATAGGCATACAAAAGGCACTCATATCAACAGCCCTGAATGCAGCTCAGCTATGACGATGGACCAGCTGTTTAATAACCTAGTGGTTAAAGAATTCATTCAGGAAGTGGGAAGTCTCGTTTTATACCTATCTCACCCTGAAGAGATGTGAACCCACATCCTTCATTTTAGAAGGAAACTAAAACATCAGGGTACAGAGCAGGCCATAGGCCGCAGAACGGGGTAGACCACCCAGGCCATGGCCCAACCAACTTTTAGCACAGTCATTTATATAACTCACAAATGCACAATTGTCATTCCAGTTAAAGCTGTATAGCAATTCTTTAAAACTGCATAGTTAGCTAAATTAACATGCTAAAAGTTGGTCGGGCCATGGCCCAGGTGGCCCACTCCGTTCAACAGCCTATGGAGCAGGCTATATGACAGTATTCATCACCTTTTCATAAGTGTCATTGGGGCAGCCAAGAATGCAAATCATGAGGTCAAAAATAAAGGAAGCCTACTGTTGTCTTCCTCTGTAGCCTGGTGGTTACAACACTCCACTAAAAAAGGTAGGCCCCAAGTTTCACCTCAACTAAGTCAGCAGAAAGACAAAGTGCTCACTACTTCCTATTTTCAGGAAGTGAAGAATTTCCTTTTTAAAGTGTGTCCAATAGACAAGTTAGTGTGTGTGTGTGTGTGTGTGTGTGTGTGTGTGTGTGTGTGTGTGTGAACCTTAAGTATTTCATTTCAAATTACATTGACCCAACTTGATATCTTCTTATTTAGTTAACTAAAAAGAAAATGTTTTGAATCATACAGCATTAGATTAGTGTGTTTGTCATGGGATTTGCAGTATAAGTGCATCATAGCTCCATTCTCTCCACATCAGTAGCATGTCTCATGAGGCATTACAATTTCCCTTCTCTCTTGATCAAACCAGAAGGTGCATTTCAGGAATCACATAGTTGTGGTGCACCACAAGAGAGGATTCCATTTACTACGGAAACCATAGTAAGGAACAAGGACATGAGGTATGTTAGATACAGCTCCTATAAGGCACCATAGGAACTTAATAGATACAATTTAATTTTGGGTTGGCTCAAACACATCAAGATTAAATATTTGAACACTTCCAAATAGAAATTATTTGGAACATTTTTTTCTGTGAAAATACATCAATATTTAGACATTTTACTCTGACTAGGAATGAAAGCCAATTTTGAAATAATAATTTTTCAGTGAACTATACTTCCTACTATATTACTTAAAACTAAATTCTAGCTTCAAAACCTCAGTGACAGCCCTTTTGGAGTACTGTATAAATCATCTGCCTACAGAACATGTGCCTGGCCAGGCCAAAGCTTCATGTTAATGTAGAAAGTTGAAACTGGGTGGGGAGATTGTAGATTAAAACCAATATCACCAAGAGGGATATGCCACTGAGTCATGATCAAACTCACAAATTTAATTATTTGCTAATTTTAGAAACAGGAATTCAGCATATTTCTGAACAAAAAAGATCTTTAAAGGGTTTTGTTGTCATATTGGGGCTATACATGGGCTTTGTCCCATTCATGTTACTGTACTGAGACAATACTTATTTCTTGGACAAATACTACTGGATTTGTCATATAGCATATGTCATATGGTGCTAAATACTTTCTAAAATGCCATCAATGACACTGATTAAGCATTTACTGAATAAGATTGGTATGATTTTCTCTTTGAGAAAATTATCCAGGTGCACATCTGCAAGGGACAAGCGGGGAAGTGTATGCTTAGGGGCAACCAACATGGGTTCATTAGAGGCAGGTCCTGTCAGACCAACCTGGTGGCCTTCTATGACCAGGTCACAAAATCCTTGGATGCAAGTGTCGTGGTGGACGTAGTTCTTTCTGGACTTTAGGAAGGCGTTCGACACTGTCTCTCACCCCATTCTCATTAAAAAAATTAGGAGATTATGGTGTCGATGCCTACAAAGTCAGATGGGTTGCCAGTTGGCTGGAGGGCTGCACCCAGAGAGTGGTGGTGGACAGGTCATTTTCAACCTGGAGGGATGTGGGCAGTGGGGTGCCCCAGGGCTCGGTCCTTGGGCCCACACTGTTCAACATTTTCATCAGCGACTTGGACGAGGGGGTGAAAAGCACCTTGTTCAAATTCACAGATGACACTAAGATGTGAGGAGAAGTGGGCACACTAGAAGAGAGGGACAGGCTACAATTGGATCTGGACAGGTTACAGTGGTGGTTGGACAAGAATAAGATGGGATTCAATACTGACAAGTGCAAGGTACTGCACATAGGGAGGAAGAACCAGCAGCATACCTACAGGCTAGGGAACTCCCTTCTCATCAGCACCAAGGCAGAAAAGGATCTTGGAGTCATCGTTGATGCCAAGATGAACATGGGCCACCAATGTGGGGAGGCAGTCAGGAAGGCCAACTGCACCTTGTCATGCATCCACAGATGCATCATGAGCAGGTCCAATGAGGTGATCCTCCCTCTTTATGCGACATTGGTCAGACCACAATTGGAGTACTGCGTCCAGTTCTGGGCGGCACACTTCAGGAGGGATGTGGACAACATGGAGAGGGTCCAGAGGAGGGCCACTTGCATGATCAGGGGGCAGCAGGGCAGGCCCTACAAGGACAGGCTACAAGACCTGAACCTGTTCAGCCTCCACAAGAGAAGGCTGAGAGGGGATCTGGTGGCCATCTATAAACTGGCCAAGGGAGACCAGCAGGCAATGGGAGAGTCCCTGTTCCTCCGAGCACTACTGGGAGTAAGAAGGAATAACAGCCATAAGTTGACAGAGAGTAGATTCAAGCTAGATATCAGGAGGCACTACTTCACAGTCAGGGCGGCTAGGATCTGGAACCAACTTCCATGGGAAGTGGTGCTCGCTTCTACTCTGGGGGTCTTTAAAAGGAGGCTGGATAGACACCTTGCTGGGATCGTTTGACCCCAGTAGTCTTTCCTGCTCATGGCAGGGGGTCGGACTTGATGATCTGCTCAGGTCCCTTCAGACCCTACCAACTATGAAACTATGATACAAAACTTAGGAAAAGAACATCATTTTTTCCCCAAACTGACTACTGTGTAGTTTAGTTTCCAGCACTAAATGTTCTCTTCTAATACATGCAGATAAATCCTGATATTTCTCTATACTCTCATTGAAAATATTTCCAGTGAGATTTTCTAAACATTCCTGCTCCTTTTCTGGTTTGAGGAACAAAAAAATGGAATGTGACAGCCCTAGTCATGTTCCCTTTATGGACACTCATTAGCTGCTTTGTTTTAACTGACCTTCTTATCCTTTGTTTCTCAGCTGCTCTGAGTCTGAGCAAGCTTCAATCACTATCTTTTTCAATTTCTTCTAGGATCACACTTTGAGTATAGCTTTTGGGCCTTGTTACACCTTACTCTGGAAGCTGCACAGATGTTAATCAGCTTAATATTGTTTGGTTTAATGGAGCTGCCACACCTTAAAGTGAAAATGCTTCTGACTGTCTTTCACCTGCACAACTGTGATACTCAGTGACCAGGGGCAGAACTAGGAGATGAGGACAGGACGAAGTGGCTGCTCCTCAGTGATCTACCGTGGGGGTCTAGCACCTGGGTGCCAGTGCTTGCATTTGTGCCCCCCCCCATCCTTCTCGTAGCAATATTTAAAGTCACCTTGTGCAATAAGAACTCTGGAGTGTCTGGCTGGTGCCCCCCCTCCACCCCCA
>NW_017729008.1:22981268-22981769 GCF_001723915.1 Gavialis gangeticus
ATTTTCAACCTGGAGGGATGTGGGCAGTGGGGTGCCCCAGGGCTCGGTCCTTGGGCCCACACTGTTCAACATTTTCATCAGCGACTTGGACGAGGGGGTGAAAAGCACCTTGTTCAAATTCACAGATGACACTAAGATGTGAGGAGAAGTGGGCACACTAGAAGAGAGGGACAGGCTACAATTGGATCTGGACAGGTTACAGTGGTGGTTGGACAAGAATAAGATGGGATTCAATACTGACAAGTGCAAGGTACTGCACATAGGGAGGAAGAACCAGCAGCATACCTACAGGCTAGGGAACTCCCTTCTCATCAGCACCAAGGCAGAAAAGGATCTTGGAGTCATCGTTGATGCCAAGATGAACATGGGCCACCAATGTGGGGAGGCAGTCAGGAAGGCCAACTGCACCTTGTCATGCATCCACAGATGCATCATGAGCAGGTCCAATGAGGTGATCCTCCCTCTTTATGCGACATTGGTCAGACCACAATTGGAGTACTG
>NW_017729008.1:22986769-22987826 GCF_001723915.1 Gavialis gangeticus
CCCACCCCCACCCCCATCAGTCCACCACTGCTGCTTCCGCTGGCTAGACCCACCACCGTGACAGTTGCAGAGAGACCAGAGAGTCCCAGGGAAGCCATAGGCCTGGAGCTCACTCACTCTGCCCAGCAGAGCTCTTGAGAAAGCTTCTCGCTATCTCCAGTGGCCATGATTCCTCCCACTGCTTCCTGGACTAGTTCACTGCATAAGCTCCAAAGAGCCTTGTCCTTTTTTTTCTCTGGAGCTTGTGCTCCCCCCGCCCCCCCCCCAACTAGTGGGAGCAGCAAGCTGATCTGGGTGGCACCTTGAGGCACCATGACCACTACAGGCACTCACTCTGCCCAGTGTCCCCAGGGAGTGAGGCATCCAGCCTCCCAAGCATCTCTGCTCAGCCTGAGTCAGGAGAGGCCACTGCATTCTAGGATTTTAGGGACCTCAGCTTGGGCCAAATAGCTGTCTGGAGTGGGCACACCTTAATGGAACAGGAAAAAAATTAGGCTGATTAGAAATAATCCTGCCTTGGAATGGCTTAACTATAAGCCAAATGATGAGTACTCTAAGCCACTTAAAAGGTGTTAACATGCAGCCAGTCCAGGGTTTAAGTGGTTCAGAAACTGCTGAAAATTACCATGTAACAAAGCCTTTTGCCTCATAACCCTTTTCACTGGGGTACCAGTAGGAAACTTGCACCCCTGCAGTCTGGGTGCTTTCAGGCCCCAAGAATGCCGATCTTCTCCAAGACTCTCCTATGGATTCAGAATGCTGCTTGTGGCAAAAAGCCACCTTGGTTTCTCCCCAAAAAACTCTGCCCTGTGACACTGTGATTTAAACCTCTGTGCTGTGACCATTCAATTAGGATGGGCCCAGCACACAGGGAACCACACCCTCAGCCTGTCTCTTTAGGGAACTTGAGCTGGCTGCATTCCTGAGGGAGGGGGGAAACCTGCTCCCTCTGCCTATGTGACTGGTACCTGGGTGAGGGGCATCTACCTGGGGAGCTGGAATCTGCCCGGTAACAGGTGATGCATTTCAAATTGGTTGGCTGACAGCCAACTGGGGC
>NW_017729008.1:22988547-22994135 GCF_001723915.1 Gavialis gangeticus
GCCCCCTACTGGCCTGCCTCATGTGGTGGAAATAGTGGTGGGATACAAATACCCAGCTGTTTTCCTGAGGTGGGATCTCTGCACCCGCCACACTGCTTATATAAGAAGGATTTTCATATAGGATGTGGGTAGAGGTCTACCCAACTCAAGGAGGCAGCCAGCTGATTTTGTGGGCAGATCGCAGGGCTGGCTGGGGCTTATCATGGCTGGGATTCCCCACACCTCTGATTGGCCAAGGGGCCCTGATGGCTGTCCCCTCATGGCTTATTTACTGAAAGGACAATCTATCATGCAGCCCTGCCCCTCACTGCTAATTTGTGGAGAAGGGCAGAGCTGTACAACAGGCAGCCCTCTCAGCCAATCAGCAGAGGGGCAGGGTTAGCAGCCATCTTGGACTCCCTTGTGTGCAAGCAGCCCCTCTCTCCCCTTTTTCCCCAGCAGGCTGTGTACCTGGGCCACCGTGCCATGAGGATTACTGGCTCCCTCAAGGGAGCCAACATTTTATTTTCAGTAAGTTTTCTTCCTTTTTTTTTTTTTCATGTTTTAATGTTTCAGACATTGCCTGCAAAAGTGGGCAATGCCAGATTTCACATTTTCCAATTTTGGTAGGCTCCTAGATACAGGAGAAGGCTCTGTCTCACTATTCTCATACAAGAGCCTGTTATAAGTTGGCTCTTGGTATCAAAGGGATCTGGAATAGGATATAGAGCCTTTCAGTTTGACTCTCTGGTTTATTTTCAGCCCTGACATGCCACATTCATAATCAGACATTCTTACTATCTGATGACTGTTGAATGGCCTGCATGGAAGTAATTGTTGGTCATAGTCCAGTTTCTAAATATTCTGCTATGAATGTGCAATCAATCATTTATTCAGTAGTTTACAAAGCTCTGGAGATGGGATTAAGTAATGGAATTGTGATGGAGTCTCTGTGGACAGTAGGGTCAAAGAGAGGGGAGCATGAAAGATGCCTAAATGGGATTAGTTGGAGGAACCTGGTAGTTTGGGTATGTTCTGATAAATCTCTAAGCTCTTCAGGACCATTCATAAATATTAACATTCATCTGCTTGTCAGTACACATGCAAATCAGAGCGTGTTCAATATATTTGATATTTCTCTTGCCACTAAAATAATATTGCCAAGTATATGAAGCAAAGGGAGAGATTTGAGGAAGAAAGTAGCAGAAGTAAAGGAGTAAAACTAAAGAAATATATGATACCATTCCAAATGCACAGCCATGGTGGACTGACATTATATTAGTAATAATAGCTCTTCCACAATGCCCTGCCAGTCCTATGAATGTTGCAGGCACTTCCTTGGTACTCACAGTGTGGGCATCAGGGAATGGGCACATCCTTAACATTATCATCAACTATTCTTTCAGGACAATATCATGGATTCCCCTTTTCACTACTGCAAGCACCTTTAAAAACATATAATCTAAACAACAAATAAGCATCTTTTCCTTAATTATGTTTAAGATTTCTGTAAAAATTTAAGATTTTTTACTTTTTAAGACTTTTAATGGGGCATAAGCACCTAAGGCCTGCTCATGCTTGCAAACTATTTGTCATTGAATTGTGTGGCATAAAGATGTCTGACTGATTGGGCCTGAACATAGGCATAGGTGCACTGCCATTATATGAGCTCATAATTATTTGTGACAATCAATGTATGGATGCAAAACCATAGGCAGAAGTCTCTTTGAAAGTCTGAATTTATTTATGAAAAGGAAACAAAAAATCCCCTAGAGAAATAGAAAAGGGCTCTAAGGGCTGCTATCTGAACCTTTCAAAATTATTTGTGATTTTTTCAGTATTGGATATCACAGTTTCTGGATGCTTTCTTGAAATTTCTGCATGTGTCTGGGTGTTGCCTTGATCCTTCTGCTTCTTTGCTGAATGCAAAAGTTATTACACATTTATTTCCAAAGGATGAGATTTCTACTTGTATGGAGTATGTTAATCTCAAGTCATTAATTAAACAACTGACAAGGGATAATGGAGGGAAAGGCACTAAGTTAAATGACTGCCATACAAAAATTATATACAATCCTTATCATACAGAGAATGGGACATCAGATAAGTCTGTGAAATTTCTCCAGGGCTAGTTGTGGTGAATAACCAGAACTACTGTATTTGACCTGTCACAGGTCTTTGTGCCATAGTAGGTTTAAAGACACATACGAGCTAAAACACAGCCTAGGATGCACATGTGGATGGTCATGGCAGTGACAGGACTAGGCATGTAGAAAGTAGAAGCTGCAGATAAATTCTTCTATTTTTAGGGGAGAGATTTATAAAACAATTGATAGATTAGAAAATTGCTCATATCTATGAAATAAAAAGCATCTTTTCATCATCTTTGAAAAAATGTTTTTTAGCAAAAATATGAATACAAATGTTAAGCTGTAATATTTTAAAGGCTTAAAAAATATAGTTATTCTCAGATAGTTACAAGCTATCTTTTCTCCTAATTTTCACCCAGTGCCATATGATTTATGGCCCAGATATAAGATTTCAAAACACCATTAAATCACCATTTACCCATGCAAAAAAATTAAGTATGCTTCAGCTCCATTACAGCAAGCTTGACTTGGAATTAGCAGAACAGCAGACAGAAGGAGCCAAATCCTTGACTTGAAATTTTATCTTTGGTACTGTAATTTTCTAAAAAATGTAGAGGGTGGACTAAAACTGTGCACATAATCAAGCAAAAGCATTTTAGAATGTAGTTGCCAAATTATTCTAAAAATTATTTCTAAATTGCAGATAAAATTCTTAAAGCAGTTGTGCCTGCAGACATGGTTCTCTCCATGGATGCCAGTTGTGGCATTTCATTAAACCAGGTTTCAGCTTTTGGAGATATCTTACTTTTCCAGTGGTGTAATACAATCCTGTGTGTCACTAGTAAGGCTTTCAGTTTAAACTTCTTAAGTAAATATCCAAGAATGCACATATTTGCCAAAGGCTTCAGTGCTCAGTTCAAAACAGAAATCCCATTTCTAACACAAGTCATGCAGCTTAGGTTTTTCATTTTGTAACAGGAATGGAAGCTAAATGATATTAAAGGAAATAACATGCTAGTAGCTGAGACTTTGTAGAGAGATTTTGTACAATGCTTTACCTATTGAATTAAATGCAATAAGAGCACATAAGCCTTTAATATTTGTATTATCTAGATTAGAATATCCAGAATGAGCCTTGGGCCCCCATGAGCCACATGCCATGTGGATATCCCCTTGCCGCACTGTGCAGGCACTGCCCTCTGCACTGCTGCATTGAGCTTCTATGGGCAACCTACCACTGCACTGCAAACCTGTACAGGCATCCCCCACCCCAAACATTGCACCATGCACTGGAGCAGCCCAGGCATCACCCTCAGCTACTTAGACCAGGGCCAGATTAACCCTTATCGGGCCCTAGGCAAACATATTCGTGCGTCTCTACTTTTTTTCACTAAAAATTATAATGTAACAGTCTTACCTTTCGGAGCTTTAGTTGAGTCCCAGGCTCGGAATTCTGCTGTTTTGATTGATGAAGTCCACCCACCAATCAGGAGGCAGCCAAAGGAGTGAAGCTTTACCCTTTTCCTGAAGGGAGAGGGAGAGGAGCTCCATGGACCTAATTGTAGACTGCAATCCTGTTAGGTCCAGAAGAACTTCAGGAGCAGAGCCCAGAAAGGTATATAAAGAGCAGTATGCCCAGCACTAGGAAAGATGCAACAGGGGAGCTGAAGATGGGAGACTAGAGTGAGAAAAGCTAGGGACATGCTATCCCAGTGGGGAATAGCCCTGAGTTCCTGAAGATCCCTGGGAGGGTATGAGACCCTCAGACTCAACACGGTGCGCATTTCGGTGCACTGAGCTCAGGCTGTGGGAGCCGCAAATGGTGGCTCAAGCCTGCAACCCTGGAGGGCCAGGGGCCACATGGTGCATGGGGCAGAGCACAGGGCAGAGCCTTGGGAGCAGCAGTGAGGTGGCTCCGGCCCCATCTCCCAGCAAGTGGCCAGGTCCCATGGTATGCAGGGCGGTGCACAAGGTAGCAGAGCCAGGGAGCAGCAGAAGCTGCTCGGGTTAGCTTGAAGGGCCTGGCCTTTGTTAAAAGAGCCCTCAGTGCCACAAACCAGGGCACAGGGAAATAGTAGTGCTGCGGCATAAAGCCTAGCACCCAGGAGCCAGCAGCAACAGTGCAGCAGCTGAAAGGAGCTGAGCCCTCGGTGCCCAGAGTGGGGCACAGGGTGGGGAGTAGCCCAGCGGTGTGGGGAAGGCCTGGAGTGGCACTTCAGAGGTGATGGGGGGCAGACTCCAGTGAGCTGCTCCTTGAGCACTGCCACCTGAGGGAGCATGAGTCACTGGGCCCTTGGGTCCCACAGGGGAAAAACATTTGGGGTGTGCAGGCCCAGAGAAGGGGCTGGGTGAGCAGTCCCTCACCCAGTCAAGGCTCTAAGGGGAGGGGCCCCTGGTGCTTCCTGGACAACCCCTCCCAAGGGACCCCATTGGAAGGAGGACTATCCCTTGCCATGGTTCATGGACTATATTAAGGTATAGATGTTATTAAGATTGTTTAGTATTGTGCCTTATATTAGAATGTTGCTTTATGATGTTGTATCGTGTGATGCTGCTGAAACTGTTTATTTTTCATGGGAAAATAGTGCTATCATAAGACAGAGTAATTTCTGAAAAACACCCTGCAGATCTGAAAGTGGACTGGAAGTACTTCTGGTCTACTTCCAGGTTCACCGCCAAACACGTGGAGGGCCACCTCACACTCCTGTGAGAAGCTCCATGTGCCCCAGCATTGCAGCGATCATGAGCCACACCTGCTATCTCAAGGGATATAGAAAAAAACTTTTAAAGCTGTCTGTGCCTGAACAGCTGATTCTCCAAATCAGCATCAAATCTTCAGATTTGGATTCAGCCGAATCAAATCAGGGACAATGATCCAAATCAACGAATTGAATCACTGTCCCTGATTCTGTCCAAATCCAAATAGAATAGGGCCCACTTCGCACACTTGTAATATATGGTACAATGTCTTTAAATGTAGCTATGCCATGTGCCTCCTTTCAATTTTGGTTCCTGTTCAAAACAATAAAATTACCAGACATATAAATTGTGTGGTTCTCTTTGCGCTAGTCTATTCTCCCCACCACTGTGGCAACAAGGATGCGATCTTCATTTATGTTGGTGCTTGGAGCCACAACCTAAATGATCTAGAACAGTAAGAAAACAATTTATTATTGCAATATATGCATTGAAGAAGCTTCATATGAGCACTCAGTTTGACCTACAGTGGCTGCTGTAGTCACAGCAGAAAGGTTAACAGAAAAATAAAAATAAGTAGCAAATTGATACTAAAAAGAAGTGTATGCTGTGTAATCACTCTGAAGTACAGCAAGGAAAGGTGCCAAAGAGGAGAGCAGTTATTTTGTATCACAGCCCAGAGTAACATAGTCTGCACCCTGCAGAGAAACCACCTTGCAGAAAATAACTCATATAGACAATATTGGAGAATCTGAGGAAAACCAAGAGTCATGTGTATATTGAACATTTTCATAGTTTCATAGTTTCTAGGGTCGGAAGGGA
>NW_017729008.1:22994146-23002138 GCF_001723915.1 Gavialis gangeticus
AGCATGCCTTTCACATCCTGAATCTTCGCTCCAGGTAGAACAGGTCATAGCCTGCAATTCAATTCCAGAAGGACATTGAGTTTTAAAATTGCTGAGAGTGATAGATTCTAGTGGTGCGCGAAACTGGCTGTATTCTACTCAGATTCGGATTCAGCCTGAATCAGGGACAGTGATTCGATTCGTTGATTTGGATCACTGTCCAATTTGGCCAAATCCGAATCTGAGGATTTGATGCTGATTAGAGAATCAGCGATTTGGCCATAGACACAGCTTTAAATGTTTTTCTACATACCTTGAGGTACCAAGCATGGCTTGTGAGCACTGTGATGCTGGGGCAGATGGAGCATCCCATAGGAGTGCGGGGAGGCTCTCCACGTGTTTGGGGGGCCCTGCATACTTGTCAGTGAGCCCAGAAGTGGACCAGATGTACTTCTGGTCCACTTGCAGGTCTGCTGCTGAATGCCCGGGGGGGAGGGGAGGGAAGGGGAGGGCCCGCATCCCTCCCCTGATTCGATGATTGGCCATGGGGAACCCCAGGTGCCCCCCCAAACACAGGACACACCAGTTGCTGAGCCAGGGACGTGCGGGGGGGGGGCCCTAGCGCACTCCCCAGCAGACCTGGAAGTGGACAGAGAGTGCTTCTGGTCCACTTCTGGATCTGCTGCTGAGCTTGCTGGGAACCTGCCCCCCACTCCTGTGGGATGCTCCATCTGCCCCACTATCTCAGCATTCACAAGTCACCTGGTACTTTGAGGTATGTAGAAAAAACATTTAAAGCTGTGTCTATGTCCGAATCGTCAAATCTTTCCGAATCTCTCCGAATTGTTTTGGAAGGTTCCAATTTGATTCAGAGAGATTAAAGGGTCTCCTGATTCATTTTGGATTTGGAGATTTGGCCACTGAATTGGGCTGTGTCTCCGCTGAATCAAATCAGCAACCAAAGCTTCGCACAGCCCTAATAGGTTCCAGGGTATACAGCCTCTAATGGGCTCTTTTGATGCCAACTTTGCCAAGACAGACCACCTATGCAGAAATCACTGCAGCAATAAAGGATCACTTTTCACCTGTCCCATCCATCAATGGTTACAGAATGGTACTGATTCCACCAACAACCCCAGGAGAGTGGGAGTCAGTGGCACAATCTGTGTCTGCTTTAAAGTGGCCATCAGAACTTTGTTAGTTTGGAAAGGTGTTGAGCGATGCCCTATGAGATCAGTAGTTGCTGAGTCAGACAATGAACAAACTTGGAGGAAATTATTGACTATGCCCACTCTTACATTCACAAAAGCTGTGGAAAAAGCAGTTGCCATGGAAACTGTTGAGGACTCCCAGGATTTTAGTGTGGGAGAAGATGCATCATTTGAATTGACAAGACCAAGAGGCACAGGTACTAAGGAAGTTTTCTTGCAGCTGTTGTTCACAAACCATGTACAGTGAAAGGGATTTCTGGGCACATCAGGTCAGTTGCGGGAAGTGCCAAATAAAAGGCCATATTGCTATGGCTGGTTGAACAGTGCAACAGATAGTAACACCTTGGAGACATCTACCCAGGGAAGCATCTATAAAGGAGGGACACAATAGGGTGCATAAGTCCAGAATATATAACATGGAAGTAGACCAAAGTTCTAGTACCACTGATCAAGACCTGGGCTTGCACATACTATCAAAAACAGTGGTAAGAGATGGTATCGGGGTCACACTGTTAACTAAAGATATCTGCATAAGAATGGAGCAAAATCCAGAAGTTGCTGTTTCCCTAATACCTGCATTTCTACATAACTAGTGTGTTTCACAGATACCCTTGGAGAACACCTCCATGCTTCTGAAGGCTTACACTGAAGAAAAGGTAGCCCCAAAACAGTTGTGTTGGGTGACTGTTCAACTAGATAGGCAGTCAATCCATTTACCCTTCTGTATGATTGAAATTATCCACCATTGCACAGCATATTTTGGCTACAAAAGCTGAGAGTAAATTGGAATGCGATCATGTCAATCAGAAAAGCACCTCAGGGGCTTCAAGAAATACTAGATAATTATTCCAAGGTTTTTAAAACAGAGTTTGGGCAGATGATCAACATCTTTGTGTAGCTCAAAATCAAGCCTGGATACCAACCAAAATACTATAAGCCATTATGTTGTACATTATGTTCTGCCACCCCCAATGGAAGCTGATTTGGACGGTTTGGTAAGAAGTAGAGTGTTTTCACCCGTCGCGCACAGTGAACAGGCTACGCCAATTGTTTCAGTGATCAAGAAGGATACCTGAGTTCAAATTTATGGTGACTTTACAAGGACACTGAATCTGGCTTTGTGTGCTGTCCAGTATCCTTTGCCTTGCACTGAAGGTTTGTTTGCTGCTCGTAGTGGAGGAAGACGTTTTAGTAAATTGGATCTGAGTAATTCCTACCTCCAAATAGAAGTGTATCCTGCATCTAACAAATACCTCACAAAAAACACTCAAAAGGGATTATACTGCTATAATTGATTGGTTTTTGGCATTACATCTGCTACTTTCTTCCTTCAGAAAGCCGTGAGTGAAGTCTTAAAAGGCCTGAATGAAATACAGTGCTATTTGGATGGCATACTGGTTACAGGCAAAGATCAGGAAGACAACTGTCAGAAGATTGATGCTGTCCTGCAACATCTAAAAGACACTGTTGCAAGTGCACAGGGACAAATGTGAATTTTTCAAGTCCTCCACTGAACACCTTGAGCATGTCCTGGATGCCAAAGGATTAAAGAAATCATCCTCCCTTATAAATGACAAAAATGAGGGGAATGTAGGCCTCACTGGAAAGCAGTTATTAATCAATTAACATTGATTAATATTGCTGCCCACACAAAGGCTTTCCTAAAGCATTGACCAGAGTAGGCCTTGCCAGCAAACCTGACCGATGCATGAACTCCTCACATAAGCAAAACTTGGCAGGTGAGCCAGATATGCATTCCTACCAAGAGATAGGAGGGGGAGATGGTGTTATCAGGTAGGTTAGTCCAGTACCGGGATGATAAGGCTGAAACGGGAACACCCAGGTCAGAATGTGAAACACCCATGGTACAGGATGGTTTGAGACATTCAAGATCCAGATAGAATGCAATATATAATTTGTTTTGATTATTGTATAAAAGGAGAATTGGAAACCAGGGGAATTTTGCAGTGGCCTCGGGGAGACCGCATGGTGTTGTGCTGACTACTTTGTCACAGGTACAGATGCCTTAACTCCTGGTCTGATGTACTTGTTAGGCCAAAATGTGGTAGGGCTATGCTTGTAAACAATAAACCTGTCTGAATCTTTGCTACTGAACTGAGCCTGTGCTCATTCTTTTCAACAAGATTGGTGTTGGAAACTCCTGGCTATGACTTTGCCAGCGCTGCGGTTCCTGAAACTTTATCACTGATAACACATCGATAATATCCAACAAGGACAACAGCAGCAATGACATTGATACCTCCAGACAACAGACAATACTTTGTGCACCACCACCAAGAAATATTTCACAGTTACATTCCTTTTAAGGATGACTTCACTATTATGGCAATTTTTTGCCTAATCTGGCAACAATGTTGACACTGATACATGAACTACTGCAAGCAAAAAAGAAATAGAAGTTGACTAAAGAATGTTAATGTGCATTTAATGAAGCAAGAAAATTGTTTTCGTTGACTGATGTTCCTACACACTTTGATGCTTCACTTCAGGTGATTTTAGACATGCGGGATGGCTGCTCGTATGCATTGTAATTGCAGTGTGTCAGAGCAGATTTGATTAATTGAGTCTGCTACAGCATGCTAATTAGCATGCTCCAGCAACTTTGGCATGGGGATGCATTCAGCATCCCCATGCTTCAAAACAGAGGCAAGGTTGTTTTAACAAAGCTTTAGTTAAAGCCAAACTAGAGCTTTAGTTAAAGTTGAATGAGCTTTAGTTAAAGTGCCCCCACCACCATTGTGAAGTGTGGGATGCTGAATACACTAAACGCTGTGGGCAGTTTAATTAGAGCGGCTCCCAAAAGCTGCTCTAATTAAAGCACCCCACCCCCAGAGTGTGTGTAAAGGTGCCCTTCCATTGCAGTTAGCATGTGATCTTCACATATGAAGTGGGGGCAGTCCTTTCCCATATGCTTCCTGATTGCACAGAGAAGCCAATTGCTTCTGCTTCATGAGCACTAGCTGCTTCTCAAAGGAAGTATGCACATATATAGAGAGAGGGAGGCTTTTACATTTTATCTTTGGAGTAAGGACATTTCATACTTATCTATATGGCAGACCAGCTTTCTTACCTGCATTGCCCAAGTTGCCACCAACAGGGAGACACCACACACAGAAGTATTCAATTTGAATTTGGTGGACCATTACCTGTTACCTACATACTCTCTCTGCTAGTCTAAACTCCCTACCACTGTGGAGCTACAAGATATAACAATTGGACATGCTTTAAATAGCAGGACAAAATTATTTTAATACTTTTTACTTTCTAGTTCTTTGCAGGTACCCAACAAAACAAATCAACCAACTGAAGAAAAAGCATACAATATTCACTTGTTTCTATTAAGAATAGAGTCTGATCTTTCTTCCTTTAAAGTTAATGAAAGCTTTGCAATAAACAGGTTATGGCAGAAAAATTGGAGCACAAAAACCTAGACCAGGATTTTTGAAAGGCCTATTGATTTTCACACATAAGTAGCAAACCCAAGTCCATTCCCAAGAAAAGCTAGGCTGATTTATGATTTTATAAATCCAGCAGCATGATGAAAAAACAGGTAGATTTAAGGTCTTGACTGGCTTGTACTTTGAGCTTGAATTTGTAAAACCCAATATCCAAAGCAAACCTGGGCATGTAATCCCTGGGAATGAAACTGAAGACATTTCAATATAATTGGTTCGCATGTAGCCAAGTAGTTATATAGAAAGATTCTAACAGACATCTCTTCTTCGGATACCTTCATACACTAGGATAGCCCAAGCTTTAAAATTATGCCTATGATTCATAGCACAGTTATCTAGGCTGACATAAAAACACTGTAGAGAAGCATATTTCCTAACTGGGCTTCCCTGCTCAGTATAACCCTACAAGGAGAACCTGTGTGAGAAAATGCTAAGTCACCATCAATAATACCATGTGGAACACATTTATTTTCATCTGTCAAAGCTACTATATGTTAAATTTCTATGCCAAAGCAATAATATGCTGTGCCTTGAGTTGGTTATTGGCTTTGGTCACACTTCGTGCTACTGTTTCCCAACTAAAATTAAATAAGCCACTGTTTGGCTTGTGTGTGTGTGTGTGTGCGCGCGTGCCTGCATGCTTGCATACACGTGTGTGCATATCAGTGTGTATAAAACAACACTAAGTAAAACTGCAACTAGGTCATCTATGTACATGTAGTAAGGCCTTACCCAGTCCAGCATCAAGCTCAGCTAGGTGCCACAAATTCCCCTTCTCAATCAAAACACAACATAGCAGAAACCTAAGAATTAACTTTCCCCTTCCTGGACTTGATTTTTTTTTAATGTAGTTCCTCTAAAGCCTCTAACTGGCTCGCCATCCCTACTGCAGTGTGGTCTACAGTACAGGGTGCATTTACCAATCCTTTACTCCACTCCCTGGACTATACTTCCATTCTTGGTGCAGGGATTCCCCGGAGCCCTTTTTCTCAAGCTAGGTCTAATAGCCTGCTACAGCCCTCCAGAGTCAGACTTCTTTCCAACAGGGTCTTCCTCTTGCATGCCTCACTTACCCAGGTCTCTGCCAGGGAACTAAGGAGAATCTCCATCTCACCAAGTGTAGATCCAGATCCCCAGGTAATGAGCCTACATTAATGAAGACAACGGGGTGCTTTAAATACTGGTCCATAATATTCTTTGACCTTGTATGATGAGGTTGTTAATCATTATTTTTCATTGACACTACCTGTAGACCTCAAGCTATGGTAAAGAACTGGTGGCACTTGAACTACAGAAATAAATGATTACCTGAAGAAGACAGCTGTAGAGAAGATGGAATTAATAGCTAGAAAGGGTAAAAAAGAAAGAAGTGGAGTCTGGGGCTCATTAGCAAAGATTGCTCAGAACATAATTATGTCATTCTTGAAGCAATGTGGGAGAAATGCTAAATCCATAGAGCAAAATGGGGTATCACTCCAAAGAGAAAACTCTGCTAAAAACAAAATCTGCCATGGATCCCACCTTGAGTGTCCCCTTCATTAGGCACTTAGGCTAACATCAGTTTATTGGTTCACTGGCACATGCACATGCACATAAGTAAATCATATGTGGTCAACCACTTTGACATCAGTGAGGCTGAGCCAATATAGCTGTGAGAACCAGGATGATCTCTGTATCTGTTGTGTTCAGTATAAAGAGCTTGTAAAACCCTACATGCTCTGTCGGTCTTATGTGGGAAAAAGATTATAATTTCACAGAGTATCTCGGTATCTTCTACAGGTTTAATTGGAACAAGGGTTTCTTGCATCTTTACCCCCTGTAACTGCTTTTGGAATAAGAAAGCTGCTTGCTGGAAGTGATTTAGTAGGCAAAAAGGAAAGGGTACTAACAAAGTGCAGCACAGAGGTGGGGCCCAGCTATTGACAGTCAGTAAGAGTGGAAGAAAATTATTGAGACTTGGTTGAGAGCCATTGAAACCAGATTGTGAAATGAAGTAAATTTTTTGCCACAGTTCTGAGAAAAGGCTTTATAATTATGACCATGTGTCTTACTAGCTGTGCTGTTGGGTCTGACAAAGAAGACTCCATGGTTAACTGTAAGTCACTGTCACTGTGTTTTAAGGATGAAGAATAAACTCAAGTGACCCTGGAACAGGGAAAAAAGGAGTACATTAGAAAAAAAACATGGAAAGGGAACAGAGAACTGGCCCTAAGATACAGATATCTATTTTCTTCTGTTGCCAGTAGTCATGCTCTAAAATGCTAAAGTGAGAAGGGCAGGTGGAATAGAAACCAGGTAGAGTACTGGCTATGGATTCAGAAGATCCAGGTTTACATTGCTGCTCTGCTAGAGAATTCTTCGATAACCTTAAGCAAGTCCACAGTTCCCTAGCTTCAAAATTGAGAAATTCCACATCTATAACTCAGGGATGATAAATACATTAAATATTGGGAAGAGGTCAGATGCTACAGTAATATAAATAGCCATGAAGCATAGAGCCATACTGACTGCTGCCTTTTTAAACAACTAACTATGTTTGAAACCTTGCAAGTTTAGACTTGATATTAATCACTAATGTCCAGATCCTTAAAACACTTACACACGTATTTTACATTACAACTGTGAACAAATCATTGAGATTAATCAGTGTAGGGGTGTTCAGAATACACAGAAATGCTTGTAGGATCAAAGCCAAAGTATAAAACATTAAAAATGTAAGACAGAGGAAAAGGGCTAGAAGAAATCTTACAACTTTTTTGTGAAAAAATTCTTCACCCTCCCCTCTATTTTCTTCTCTCTTCACCTTTATCCTTCCATAGTTTTTGTATATAGCTCATGTTACAAAGGCATGAGCATAAGGGCTTTCTTTAAGGCAACCAAAGTGCAGAGACAGCCTTAGGGATGGATAACGTAGGTGATTGCCCAGGGTACTAGGGTCAGGGGGTGCCAAACACACATGCACACAAATGCACATATATATGTGAGCACCCCACACTCACAGCAGTGCTTTCTCCCTGCCCCACCCTGCCTCAGCTGATTCCCACCCTAGGCAGGAGGAGTAGTGCCCAGCCCAGCCTGCCCCTTGCATGTAGAAATTGCTGAGATGACTGTGCTCCAGCTAGGTCTTTTAAAGTCTGCTTTCGAAGTGTTTTTTTTCATGGTAATTAGAGTGAATTAGTGTAAAGTAGGCTCTTTTTGACATGCTCAGTTGTGGTGTGAACATCTGGTTACTCCAAAGAAGAGTGCCATGTACCTTTTCATATAAATTACCCTGGCTGAAGCACTTTTACTCAGTTTATTTTCTTATGACCTCATGTGACCTCAGA
>NW_017729008.1:23007138-23029813 GCF_001723915.1 Gavialis gangeticus
CTTGCTCCCAGACGATGCTCAGAAGGAGCCTGGCTGGGCACACCATGCCACTCTGTCTCCCCACTGAACTGTGCCCCATGTCCCTGCCCTCCTGCCTCTGCCTGCAGCAGCAGCACTGACTTGGGAGGGGGTGCCAAAATACAAAGAGGGCATTAAAATACAGGGGAATGGGGGGCACCAAAATACAAGTTCACCCTGGGTGCCATTTTCCCTAAGGCCAGCTCTGCCAAAGCAGCTATCTACTCCCCCTTAGGCAACCCCAGGACTTTTTGAGCGATAAATAAATTGCCTCCACTGCTCATTGCAGTAGCAAGAAGTCTGGGAAACACTATCCCATGAATCCCATGCTTTCTGTCCTATAATGCACAGGTCCTGCTAGGCAGAGTGGGAATCCCTTCTCTGAATGCTGCATGAGATTTCAAATACCACTGAACATAAGAACATTAAAATTGCCAAAATGAGGTAGACCAATGGTCTGTCTAGCCCTATCCTGTGTCCATTGTGCCTGGCATAACAGATAGGCCTGTGTTCAACCATAGCAAATAGTAGATACTTTATAGAGAACGTATATACAGGGCATAGCTAGTGTAAATCATCATTGTCAGACTGTCCCTGGCATCTACCAACTTTGGTGTAGGCCTTTCAAAGGCCTAACAATCTTTGATTGTTATATTAAATAGCTTTCAATGGACACATCCACCATGAATTTGTCTAATCCCCTTCTCATTCTGTTTATACCACATACCTTTACAACCTCCTTTGGCAAGAAATTGCACAAGTTTACTATGCACTATGTAAAAGTACTTCCTCTTCTTTGCTCCTGAATACATTGTTTGTAGAAGATGAAAAAAATCCAGTCATAATTATGCAGTCAGATTAAAAAACAATAGCACACTGTGCTAAAAAGATGAGCCACTAACTATTCAGTAGCATTGTTCAGTCTGAGATGGAGACTGACTGCCATTGCTGTTCACTTAGGGCTTCTTTGGGATACAGCTTTTTGATTCATTCATGCATTTTAAGGCCAGAAAGGCCCATTGATGATGATCTGGTCTGACCTCCAGTATAACACAAGCCATAGTACTTCACCAAGTAACTCCTGCTTTCAAGCCCAATAAGTGTGACATTTGGCCATTACAACTCACATTCCTTATTCAACATAGATTGCCCAGAAATATTTCTAATCTTCTTCCTGTAAAGCAGGTTTGTCCAATTTCCAGACAGTGGGGGAATGTATACCCCATGGGATGTAGACTCCCAGGCTGCATGCAGCAGGGGCCACACGGGGGGGATGGTCCTCCTGGGACCCCCGCCCCTAAACTGCACAGGCAGTCTGTGGCCCCACTCATAGTTTGTGCAGCCCAGACAACCCAGCTCCTCTTGTGGCGGTATGTGGAGTCTGGCTCCCCATAGCCACATGCACCGGGTAGGCAACCCAGCTCCTCTCCTGGCCATACAAAAAGCTTGGCTCCCCCACACTCTCCAACTGCCCTGTCCCATTTCCAAGAACAGGGGAAAGAAGCAAAAGCCAAAGGAGAG
Source organism: Gavialis gangeticus (assembly GCF_001723915.1). Lineage (NCBI taxonomy): Eukaryota > Metazoa > Chordata > Crocodylia > Gavialidae > Gavialis > Gavialis gangeticus. The sequence goes on from NW_017729008.1 coordinate 23,008,678, forward strand.
GGAGCCTAGACACCCCAGACACAATAGCAGCAGGAGCAATGACAGGAACAGTGGCTGGTCAAGAGCCCTGCTGTAAAGTATATGATCCATCAGCAGAAAGTGATCCCTAGGCAAGGACTACTCCTTAGACTTTTAAATAGCAGCCATGGTAGGGCAAGTTTGTTATGGGTTATTTCAAGTTTTAAAGCAGCTTACTCTCTCCATGTACTCAGCAGAAATACAAGTTATGAACAATTTGGGCAAGCATGCAGTATCTTGAACAAAGTGAAATTAATGGTGTGACATGTTGAGAAAACAAGCCAAAATTATTTTTTAGCTGTAAATACTTGGAATAATGATTTAACCAACCTACCAAGTGTTCGCGTGGAGAGAGTGCGCCGTTTGGCTGGTGATCCTCAAAGAAGATACATAAATCTTTGCAAATACAGACATGCCAGTTGATTTATGTGTTTCAGCATGCTAAGTGGAACACTGGCGCAACCCCACATAAAAAATCTTATTTCACTTTTTTATAGACACATTTATGAAAGCAGTATGCAAACCAAAGGAGTGAGATAATTACAAGATGAAGGCTTTTTTTGGCTGTACTTTATGCTTCATTATGCCTTAGAGATGCATTTTCATAACCACACCTCTGATTTTGTATGCTTGCCTGAAAAATGTTTGTGATCAGAGAGGCTTGATGTGATGTATCATATTGGTGTGATCTTGCAAATATGTTATATATGAGCTGATTCCATTCCTCCCTCTCCATAAAATTAGATGATACAGCTCAAGGGATTTGGCAGGTGAAGAAAGACTTATTTAGATTAAATCATCCACATTTTTGGCTCACATTTGTGGCCTGAATTTCTGCAGTTAGTCCTCACTCAGGCCACCTGCAGGCATTATGTTTCAACCACAAGAATCACCCCTTTTCTGGTAGATACTAGGAGCATGGAAGTGTTAGTCATTTTCTCCCAGTGGAAACATGCCCCCTCTAGCAGAAAGGTCTTCCAAGTTGAAACCAGGAAAAGTCTACCTGTGAGAGTTTTTCTCATCTCCTTCTTTTCTCATCTCCCTGTGAGAGAGTTTTTCTCCCAAGAATGAGTGTTGTATGCTGCTCCATTCCTCCCCTCACTGAGATCAAGTCCAAGTCTTCCCAGTCCATAGCCAGTCACCCTACTGACTGACTGATCTATGCAGCTGCTGCCATCAGGAGTGTGCAAACTCTTGATCTATAATCAATAAATAAATAGCATTTTATTGTCAGCTAGATATTATAGAAAAATAGGAGGATATTTAATAAGGAACCACTTCTGCAGTTTGTTCTGGATTATGAAGAGCACACACGTTTGAAAGCTTCCCCGTCAGATTTTCCAAGTGTGGAGCAAGAAAAATAATAATAGGCTACAGAACCCAACTCTGTTCTATGGGGGAACCCCACCCAATTTATGATGTAATATGTTAATATTTGTACAGGGAGCAGCCAAGATTTAATGCATTACATATATATTTCACTGAGTCAGATTTTTTTTTTCTGATGGAGAATAGGAAAACACATTACCACCATATGCATCACCTTTCTGATACTGAGAAAAGATGCCACAGAGCATCCAATTACTACTTGAGGTTTTCATCACAACATCTCTTTTTTAACAACATGGTGAGGAGGAACATCAGGATATTTAACATATTTCTCATACACACACACATACACACATTTATCGGAGTTGTGTCGTGAGTGTGTGTGTGTGTACACGTGTGTGCTAGTGTTAATGTTTCTGTACTGGAAATGAGTTATCTTTCCAATACCAGGCTTTGACTGATGGCATTTTTTATTTTTAATATGGACTCTAGTAATCAATGTCAGCTGTGAAAAGAACTATATTGAACTGTATTTTAGTGATTTTGGATCAAATTGAAAACAAACTTTGAACTTTATATCATGGGATAAATTAAATATTTCATAACTTCTGATTACATTCTAGACATGATACATCAATCACCCAGAACTTAATCTTTTTCTGTGAATTATGGGCCTCTTTTCCATCACATTACCAGGTGACCTTTCACTGTATTCAAAGGCTAGTATAACAAAGTAGCACTACCTAGATTGTTTTACATTCTCCTCTTATTTTATATTTCCACAGCCCACTGAAATGGAAATGTATATGTCTAAAAAAAGGCACCCCAGCAATTGTACCAAATAATATGAGCTTGATTAATCAGGCAGTTGTCAAAGTGAATAAGCAGCAGGAGTGTAAAAATACAAGCTACAACTCCTATAAACTACTAACACCACTGATGATAATCTCAGCCTGAATAACCGGAGCCTGGGGATTGAAACACAGGCAGATTTAGTTATTGAGGCTGTAAGAGTATCCTTCCATAATATAGGCAGGGAGTTCTGGGCAACTGTTGACACAGGCATTTTTAAAATGCATGAAAAAGATGAGTCTCCAACCCAGTTTTTCTTTTCTGATTTACTGCTAATAAAAAAGATGATTAAAATGAAACTGCTGCTGCTGAACCAGGCTTTTCTGTCCTTTAGTGTTGCAATATGAATGGTGGACAAGCATGGTGTCTCTTTTTTCCTATCCAACAATCAAGAATCTCTTGGAAGTGGTATTAATGCTATTCTGCCAAGTCATTTAGTTCATCTGCAGGTTTTACTAGCGTACTTAATGCCACTTGGATAATCTGTGACTTGGAAGAAATTAGAGTAACAGCAATACTGGTTCAAAGAACAAAACAAAATCAGTATAAAAGAATAAGCCTTCCAGTAAAGGATGACTAGAAGCGTAAGGAAGAGCCTATTTACTAATATGTTTCCACTTTCCCTCTTGTTTTTTTATTTACTTGATTGGTTGTTTGGGTTTTCTTTGTTTGTTTGTTCGTTCTGTATCTAGGAAATACCACTTTAAACATGAAGCTTGAACTTAAGCCCATTCACATAACAATGCACTGCAGGAAGCTGAGTGCTCAGTAGCCCACCACCACCAGTAGCTGCCTGTCCACCCTGAACAGGTGGGTGAAATTGCACAGGCTGGTGGGCATGGCAAGCTGAAGAATGGCGATGGCCACGTGGGTCTCTGTGGGGAGAGGCTGGTGCATGGCGGTGTGCTAGCACTCCAGGTGCAAGCCAAGCTGCTGGACTAGCTCCTGGAATGTGGTTTGGGTCATGCAGAATGAGTCCAGCCACCGGTCGTCATCCTAGGTGTGCAGGGCAATGTGGTGCCACCGGTGGCAATGTGGAGGGGTAGGCCCTGAAGCAAATTCTGACACTGATTCTGCTGTTTATTTTTTTCCTCATCTCTGCACTCAACACCTGCAGCAGGCCCCAGCAGCACCCTCAAGGAGTTAGTGCAGCGCCTGCCAGCTGCAGGCACCCTAGAGTTAAACCATGGCCCCTGAACCTACGGCGGCACTTCCTGTGGCCAGGGTGCTGGTCACCTGCCACCAGGCTCTCCACCCTGGGTGGCCCCACCCCTGAGCCCCTGCCAGATGAACTTAGGGATGGAGTCAGATGGATTATCTGTTTTTGCAATTTGGGGAATGGGGTTTTTTTGTCGGTACAGGGGGAGGGTGGTGGAGGGGCACTGTGTAGGGGGGGAGGAGAAGGTAGGGATGGCGGGGGGCATTTGTTCTGGTAATAAAGTTTGTACTGTTTGACCTACATGTGTGCCCTGGAATGCGGCTGGGTGTTGGGGATGTGGGGGGAGAGAAGTGCAGTGGGAAGCGCAGGAGGAGGAGGTCAGCCAGAGCCTCCTGATGAGTTCACAGTTGTCCTGGGGCCTGGGCATGGGGGAGGGGGCAGCAACTTTTGAAAGTTTGTTCACAACCCTTTCACATAGTCTTGCAACCTACTTTTGGCTTGCGACCCACAGGTTGAGAAATACTGATCTAGTCCAATCCCCTGCTCAAAGCAGGACCAGTTCCAACCAAATCATCTCACCCCAAGGCCCTGTCTAGCTGATCTTAAAAACCTCCAAGGATGGAGAGTCCACAGCCTCTCTGGGTAACCTGTTCCAGTGCTTTACTACCCTCCTAGTGAGAAAAATTTTCCTAATATCTAGCCTAAACATCCCTTATTATCTAGCCTAAACTTTCCATTTTAAGATAATGATGTCTAAAAGAGTCAAATAAAATCAATATTGCCTCTTTAAAAATACCAAAGGTGCTAAATTCTTAAAAGCACCACATAAAATCAGTTACCCTATAAAAGACCACAGGCCCTAAGATTTTAAGTGTTAGCTTTTAAAAATAAATGGTCCTATAAAGCACGTTAGATTACCATTAGTCCAGAAACAGATAATTGTCTTGTTAAAAAATCTCTGGAATCATTCTTAAAATGACTTGATAATATATCTCCAGTAAATAACTGTACAATGCTATTTTTTTTTTATTTCAGTAAAATAACTTGGAAAATTATTTGTTCATATGTATTTGCTTCTGGCAAGAAACAAGGTTAATTATAGAAAAATATGTTTATATTGTATTCCAGTGGAATCCAGATAACAGGGCAACACAATGTCAGTTAAATACAGGTAAACACACTTTCAAACACAATTTCAAAGTATAGGAAAAATCCCAAACTGAATACAGTCCTGTTCTGTAATAAGTTGTGAGTTTTTTAGTGTCAGTGATTATGAGAGTGTCAGGTTCTCTTTATGATTGACTTCCTTTTTTATATACAGTCTACTGAATACATAGATTCATAGATTGTAAGACTGCAAGGGACCTTGGAAGGTCATCAGGTCCAGCTCCTTGCACCAAGCGGGACATGATATTTGAAGTGCATGTTTTGACTATATTATCTATATTATTTACCAAAAATCTGCATTATGTATTTCTTATGGAGAAGTGCACTGTATTTTTGTTAGTGTTAAAAAATGTTGGAAATAAATCCCTTGAATAGGAAATGGGAAACTAGAATCACCTAGTAATGTTGTTTTGTCCCCATCAAATTCCAGCTGGCAAGTTAGTGGTGAACACTAGGGCTGTGCAAAACAGCACCGTTCCAATTCAACTTCCGTTTCGATGATTCAATGGAACAGTGTTTTATTTTGAGTTTTGTTTCATTTCAAAAGCATTGTTCCGTTTCATTTGACCAAAACTGTTTTGATGTTGTTTTGATGTTTCACCCATAAGATATTATGGGGAAACATAAAATGCAGCAGGCAGGCAGATCAGGGGCTCCCCCGCACCCACAGGAGGGCTGCCAGGGCTGTGCCTGAGTTCTCCCAAGGGTGTGCGCCCCCGATCTGGCTGCCAGGTGAGAGAAGCTGGATGCTGCTGCCTAGGACCAGCACAGGGAAGATCACTGCTGCCACCGGTCCCCGGCAGCAGCACCCAGCTCTTCTCATGTGGCAGGCAGATCAGGGGCTTGCCTGCACCCGTAGGAGGGCTGTAGGAGCTGTGCTGGAGTCTTCCCGGGGGTACTGGCCCTCAGTCTGCTTGCTAGGTGACAGATCGGCATGAGCACAGCCCGCACCTAGTGCCAGGAAGATCCGTGCTGCTGCTGGCCCCAGGTGGCAGCACCCAGCTCCTGTCACCTGGCACGCAGATTGGGGGCACACACCCCTGGGAGGACTCTGGCACAACCCCCGCTGCCCTCTCAGGAGCACTGGCGGGCCCCAGATCTGCCTTCCAGCTGACAGGAGACAGGTGCTGACGCCTTGGCCCAGCAGAGCTGAGGCAAATCAGCTCAGGTGGGGACCCACCACCCCGATCCCTGGGCAGTGGAGCATCTCTGCACCAGCTGATCTGCCCCAGGCCCCCACCTGGCTGGCTCCGGTAGCAGGCAGGGCAGATCAGCTGGTGCGGGGACCCATTGCTCTGATCCCCAGGTGGAAGAGCATTCCCACACCAGCTAATTTGCCCTGGGCCCCCACTACCAGAGCCCATTACCAGAGCCAGCCAGGTGGGGGCTTGAGGCAGATCAGCTGCTGTGGGGATGCTCCCCTGCCCGGGGATCGGGGTGGCGGGTCCCTGCTTCAGCTGATCTGCCCTGCTCCCTATTGGAGCTGGCCAGGTGAAGGCCCAGGGCAGATCAGCTGGTGCAGGGACCCTCCCACATCTCAGTCCATGCCTGAGCTGATCTGCCCCTGCCCCTGCCCCTGGCCTGCTGACCCCAGGCAGCAGCATTCGGTTCTTGTCAGCCAGCAGGCAGATTGGAGCCCACCCACACCCCTGGGAGGGCTGCATGGGCTGTGCCAGAGTCCTCCTGGGGGTGCATGCCCCCTGGTCTGCCTGACAGGTGACAAGGGCAGGGTGCTACCACCTGGGGCCAGTGGCAGCACCAATTTTCCCAGTGCTGGGTGCGGGCTGTGCCCAGCGCTGGTCTGTCATCTGGCAGGCCAATTGGGGGCCCACAGCCCTGGGAGGACTTTGGAACAGCCCCCGCAGCCCTCCCGGAGGTGACAGTGGCCCCACAATCTGCCTGAAGGATGACAGGAGGTGGGTGCTGCCAGCTGGGACTGGTGCTGAAGCCAGTAAGCCTGGCTTCGAAACTTGAAACTTTTGAAACATTTTGAGTTCCCTTGTTTCATTTCAAAGCTGTTTTGAAGGCTTTTGTTTGATTTCGATTTTGTTTTTTCGAGCTCAAAATTCATCGGAACAGCTTTGAAATGAAATGCCGGGTGAAATTTATCACAGCTCTAGTGAACACATTGTGAAACCTGGTGGAGTTTGAGGATTGATACATGTTGTGTAGGTTAAGGGCTTGAAAAAAGGTAGATAGTTGGTTTATTGACAGCTCCTTGGGTCTAGTCTTCAAATTCCAACCTTGCATTCAACTGGTTGCTCTTCTGATGCGTCCTGTCCTTCACCACCAACAACTTCTTCCTGGCTCATATCCAACAAGAGCAAAAGCAGAGATGCAGCTCACAGGAAACTTTGAAAGAGAAACTATGTTGTCTCCTTAGAGTCCTACTGCCTCATCCAACTATGCCAGACCTTTGACTGAATGACAGATCCCATGGATTCATATCTAAAAAATAAATAAACACAGATATTTTGGCTAAACTAGGATGGTTGTGAATTCTGCAGGGGATAAAACAAATCATCCTTTCTTGGCAAAGACTTGTTGGAGGGACAGGCTCACCATATGATTTGGAGATCTTTTTTCAGTTGCATGCGGATTTCTCTGTTCCTTGGTTCTCCATGTGTAAAACAGCTAATTTTTCTGTTCTGCCACCTAGGGGTACAGTTTGGAGACACAAGGATTTTAGATATGATAATGATTAAGCTATATAAATACCAGCTAGGCATTTTTAAGGAATCATTTGTTCTTCAGTTTCCCTGGTCATCCTTGCTTCCCTTTCTCATTCAGGACCTACATTCCATGAGTTCTCTTTAAAAAAAACCAGGCAGATTTGGACAGACTGCGGAAGTGGGCAGATCAGAATAGGATGCAATTCAACAAGGATAAATGCAAGGTGCTGCACCTGGGGAGAAAGAATCTCCAACACATCTGTAGACTGGGGGTACTATTCTGAGCACCACAACAGCGGAAAGAGATCTTGGAGTCCTGGTTGACGCAAAAATGAACATGAGTCACCAGTGTGATGAGGTAATAAGCAAAGCTAACTGCACTTTCTTTCATCAGCAGGAGTATCACGAGCAGGTCTAGGGAAGTGATAATTCCCCTCTATGCAGCATTGGTGTACTGCATCCAGTTTTGGGCGCTGCACTTCAAGAGGGATGTGGATAACCTTGAGAGGGTTCAGTGGAGGGCTATGCGTATGGTTGAGGGCCTGCACGTAAGACCCTATGAAGACAGACTTAGGGATCTGAATGTCTTCAGCCTCCGCAAGAGAAGGCTGAGAAGCAACCTTGTGGCTGCCTACAAACTCATCATGGGGGGCTAGCAGGAAATAGGGGACACTCTGTTTACCAGGGCGCTCCTTGGGTTTACCAGGAATAATGGCCATAAACTAAAGGAGAACATATTTAGATTGGACATAAGGAAGAAATTCTTTACAGTAAGGTTTGCCAAAATATGGAATGGGCTTCCAAGGGAGGTGGTGCTTTCCCCTACCCTGGAGGTGTTCAACAGGAGATTAGACAGGCATCTGGCTGGAGTTACCTGACCCCAGCGCTCTTTCCTTCCTGGAGCAGGGGGTCGGACCTGATGATCTACCAGGTCCCTTCCAACTCTAGGAATCTATGAAACCCATGAAAAAAACACTTTAATAGATACTTCATTAACACCTTGGCTGCCTCAGTTTGGCTGCCTAGGATATAGTCCATATTAAAAGCATGATATGGAAGTACATAGGTGTTTGTAAATCTAATTGCTGAGTCCCTGATTTTTGGGCTATGGACACACACTACATTTATAGCACTGTAAACACTAACATACACATGGTTGTGCCATTGTAGAACTACAAAAATGGCAGATCCAGCATTAAAATGTGCCTCTTAAAAAGAGGAACCTCTCTGTAGTGCTACACTTTGGGGCACTGCATATAATGCATGGACAATTACATGTAGCATTAGAGGGGTCTTTCAGATCCTCAGCATCCCAGTGCTCTGCTTTTCTTCTCCCTGCCCTGTTCCCGCTTAAAGGGGATGGGAGGGAGAAAAGCTGGCTCCTATAGAGGCTAACAAGTTTTGTGAGTTATCATGGAGCCCTGATGGGACCCCGCTGCCACCACAAGTACCATGAGGGCACCAGCAACAGTGGATGTACCCATAGTGGCTGCAGTAGTGGCAGAGAGGGGTGGAGATAGCCTCACTAATAGACTCCATAGGGGTGGGGGAAGCAAAAGAGCAGCTTTTGCCCTCTCCTCCTCCGCCCCCCCCCCCACCCCTGCACCTTATTTTGTGTGTTAAAGCTTTACAGAAGAATGCGCCTTTTAAGTAGTGCTCCAGCCAGAGGGCTGTGCATTTAGGTAAGACACCCTGCCACCCACCACTGCTTCATTTTTGTAGCACTACTCGGGAACTTTGTAGCTCTAAAAAGAGTGTGTGTCCATAGCCTTTGATTGCCAGGGGCTGGTCTGATTGTAAGAAGGAAGTACTCAGTCTTAGGAGCACTCTTAAGTTTTATCAGCTGCAACAACTCCCCTGAGTGGCCATCCAAGCAATGGGGAACTGCCAGAGCACAACCACCTCCAACTATGTTACCCTGAGGTTGCTGAGGAAAGGTGTCTACACTAACCCCTATTACACACAGTTGTGTAGGATCTTCCCAGCTAGCTTCAAATCCAAATGAACATTTGGATTCAGCTGGTTGGTAAGAGTTTCTGGTCCATAATATTTAGTAGTTATATAAAGCTTTAATTTCAGAGTGATGGCCTGACAGTTAGGTATTGTTAATTACTGCATGGATTGGGCTATTAGATGAATAAAATAGCACAGGAATGATGCAATTGCATGGTTTGAGCTCAGTATTATATAGTGAATCAGACCTTTGCATGTGATTTTTGTTTAATTTTATCTGGGGAGTTATAATAATTAGCTCATTGTAAAATGCACATGGTGCCCTTTGCAGTCTATTGAAAAAATTACAATACCCACTCTTTTATGTTAATACAGCAGGCATATGATTTCATTTTGTTTGTTTTTTATTCCTCCTTCAGAAAATAAAAGAAAAGACCTTTAAAACACAGAAAATGAAAATAAAATGTAAAACTATATTGAAGTATTATAAAGAAAGCTTCAAAAAAAATGAAAGAGTACTCGTGTGTGCTCTGTTTGATATCTCCGGAAGGAGGGAGGGAAATGATTGCAAGGAGCCAGAGTGATAGCTCAGGAAACCACAGCCCTTTTTGGCTAGGGAAAACTGTTTCTGCAGATGGTTGACAAAAGTCCGTTAAGTGCTAAAAAGACCTTTATCAACATTAAATATTCCCCCTACTCCATAGCATATGTGTAAATAGAGCAAAAATTTTCCATATTGCCTTAAAGTATGCGTTAGCCCTGTGCTGGAGAGATCACGTCAAAACATGAATAGGTATGGAAGTATCCATTTCCATTAAAACCTGCTGTCCACTGAGGCCTTCTCTTAATTAAAAGTGATGTGCTGAAACACCAATGCACATTGCATATTCTGCTCAAAAGCTTTCTGCTACTTCCTGTGTGGGTGGATTTGTTGTGGCTGTTTAAACCTCATCTGGGATGCTGCTGACATGACCATTCAATCTGAAAGATTATGATTATGGCACATCTATACATGCACTTTACTTTGGAATAGACTAATTAACTCTGCAGCAAAACATTACTGTTGACATGTGCACTGGTATTAGGGCTCAGTAAACTAATTATCTCTTCCATAAGACAGTACTGTAGGGGGAGTACTATCTTACAGCAGAGTAATTAACTGCACTGAAATGCACATGTAGACACAGACTGCAAGCATAAATTGTGCCTGGTCAGCCCAGCCAGTCAGGGGCCTGCTCCACCCCAGCTCATATTGCTGCTGTCCCAGGTACATGTACAGATGCTGCACCTGGAAGCAGTTTATTCCAACTCGAACTGCTCCAGAGTGTATTGTGTCACATTAATTACATGTGTAGATGCACATTAGAAATCTCATTAGACCAGGTTTTTCTGTAGCATTGCAGTCCTGAATATATTTGCCATTAATTCAAATTTCCAATTGGTATAAACTGGCATAACTCCACTCTACTCCATAACTCCAGAATTTTGTTTTACCTACTGAACAAAAGAGGTGCAGATTAACATGAAGTGAGTTGCCCAACCATTGTTTAGGTTCAGGGCTGCCAACTGGTGGTCCTCAGGCCACATATAGGGCCACACAGCCTGCAAGCATCTAGTATGAGTCCTGCAAGTCCCTGCAGCTGCCTCTTCTACTGCCATAGAACAGGGGAGGGCTCTGGGTGGAAGGAGTGGGGATGCACACCACAGGTATTACCCACATGGTGGGGGTCCCTGTTTATCCTGTGCAGTAGGGGCTGGGGGGGTGGAGGGCACCAAGGGGCCATATGCTGCCCATGAAGCCTGTACAGCAAGAGACAGGGGATGGGGTTGGGAAACCCAAGTTGCTGCTTACACAGCATATGGCTTGTGCATCACGAGCCCTGGTTTCACTGTGATTCATATACCCTCCCCCTCTTGGTATGTTAATGCCCTCATTCTAGGAACAGGGAGGTGTCTGGCTGTCTCCAGCTGGTGATCCTGTTCTTAGAAAGGCAGCACTATGTGCCATAAAGAGGCACTGAAATCACTCCAACATTCTGCGTAATTTGGAGTTGGTCTCTAGCTCCACTTTGGTTTTTCATCAAGTAAAACAGAAATCTGCCCAATGCATCTACTTTGAGCTGATGAGCACTTGTGGTATTTGCCTTACCCTGAAGCACCTCCTCCAACAGGTACAATCATCGTCATCATCATCTCCACTATAGGAATCTATGTGAGCCAGAAAAAATTATACATCAAGAGATGTGCTACATTACTCAGTAGGTGACAATGCTGCACACATCTGTGCTACCTGGCCTTCATTCATTAAGAGATGCTTCAAGCCGTTGTGTTAGTTGCATGCTTATATGTATGACCTTCCGTAATTTATGAGATCACAGGTCAAGTAGGTGATCTAGCACTGACACAAATTTAGGGCTTGACAGATAGGTGAAAGGTCAGAAGTCAGGTCAAAGGCTAAATACAAATGAAAGTGAATAGGTTAGATAACAAACTATCTACACACTAACATGTCCCTAGAATAAAATATATATCCCTCTAGAACCCTTGACAAAGACAAAAGCATTTTTGTCATGAAAATATCTTTCTCAAAAGTGAATAGAGATGGACAAAGTTCAAGCAGGTTCTGTGCTCAGATTTTCAAGATATATGGTGATATGGCAAATACTGTAGGAAATTTTAGGAGTTCTAATTGACTTTTTTAACACAGAAATTGGGCATCTAAAACCTCGTAGGCCTTGAAATAGCTCACTTGTACGTTTATTGTCTATGAATATGTGTGTGTACACACACACACACACACACACACACACACACACACACTGTGTTAAAATATTCTTGAGACTGCAAAATTAAATATTATGAAGTTAGGACATGTCAGAATTCAGATTGCCTGGGTAACTTTAATTTGGCCATGTGTGTGCACGAATGTGTCTGAGAGAGAGAATTATGATATAATCTTTAATTCACATACTAAGATTTCCAAAGGATCCCAGTGTCATTCAGCATGTAAGATGGATCTCTGGAAAGGAATCAGATTTTTTAACTGAAAGATATTATTGTCCATAGGATCCTTGTTTCATTTATTGCGGAAGTTATAACGTGTGTGGTGACTGAGGGAGGAGAATGCAGGAAGAAAAAGGATGGTTTCAGGGTTAAAGGTAACTTGATTCTAGCCTAGCATCTGCAATTGAGGCCAATGGGAGCTGTGCTTTGAACAACTAATCTGCCATTATGGGAAAATACTCCGGGGGAACAAAAGCCCTAGGCATCTCAAATTGAGTACCTACCTTTTGACCTTAATTTCTTTGCTCCTCAGTTACCCATCCAAAGTAATTAATGTTCATGAAATACTCAGATACTATATAGTGAGGAACAGCATAGAAAAGCCCTTGAGGAAAATAATAATTATGTCCTCAGAACTGTATTTGAATAGTATTCAGAACATAAAGCCCGGGGCCACACATTGAACATGTAAATACAAAATGCAGAATAGGGTTATAATTAGGAAAATAGGACTGAAAGACCTCTGGAGGCATCAATTCTAGTCTTTTTTCCAAGGGATCATAACAGTTTAAACAAAAGTCACATGAGGAAAGGCTTCTCTGGTCCAGAATGAAATTTCTAGTCCAAACCAGAAAGAGAAAAAATAGCTAATCATAAATAAAACTGTTGTTAGGGCACTTGAGATTTGGGAGAGACAAATTCAAGTTAACACTTTTCCTAATTTAGACAAAGGACATGATTTGCAGTTTTCCATGTCCTAGATGAGTAAATTACTGTTGGCTGTTGTGGGGCAGGTCACTCTCAGATTTTTATGCTGAAGCAATTTCACTTTTTATAATGTGATATTTGTTGTGCTAGAGAGAGAGAGAGAGTTTCTGGTTCTATAGGCTTATAGGCTAAGTACAAACAGTCAAAAAGACAGTCAAAAAGTTTGAGGCTGAATTGATTCAATCTTCACAGGTTAGTCTAAGCAGCATAGACTGAACCAATAAGCAAGTGAACAAACATCACTTCTGATCCCGGAAATGCAGCCACATGCCTGCAGTGGCCCAGGCCAGAAGTTAGAAAGTGCTAGTGCATACCTCCACTCAGCCGGAGCAGACAGCTTGGGCCAAAGCTAGCCTACCCACCCTGTGAGGGAGGTTTGCAGGGGAGGTGCAAAGCATCCTCGGATACTGGAGAACTGTGAGTTAACTTGAATCTGGAGGGGATCTGAAACAGAGATTCAATTAACTGATTTAACCTAAATCAGTGAAGTCTGATATTACATCTATCCAGGTTTATCTTAAATGAATTTTGGCCATTTTGAAAGCAATTTATGTGCACTGAACTTCCGTTTGAAATATTTTCTGATCACTTATACCAGTTTATGTGTAATTTATGTCCCTAGCCATAGTGAGGACACATTTCTGGGGCTGAAAGATAAAGTTCAAATCTGTGCCCAGTATTAATTAATACAAAGTGGAATAACTTCAACAGAGGAGATGGGAAGCTTGTTCCACAACAATCACTGTCCTCATGGTTAGACCTGTAAGAATCTGAGGTTTAAATTCCTCATTGAATCATGAAGATCAGGAGCATTAAATTAAGTCCCCTTGGTGCTTGCCTTAATTACTATTTGCTACTTAAAGTTAGGGAACTTGGAAAGGTTTTGGATTTCTCTGATGTATGAAACGGGGGGAGGGGGAGGGAATGACATTTTAAAATTTTTATAGGACTGGAAAATATTTTCCTATGCAGATCTAGAAAGAATTAATCACATATGTAAGGACTGCAAGACCAGACTCTAAATTGTGATATAATTTCACACTAAAAGGAAAGGAGGGAGGGGCGGATGTTGACAATAGAAATGAGATGCTGAGGTTGCTTTGATTGGTAATGAAAGTGTTATGGAAATCTGAAAAGTATTTTCAAAATGTGGTTTTGCTTTAAGTTGTGACTGGACTGCAAATTGAGGGGTGAGTCGAGCTCATGGGACCCTACTCAGCTAAGCTTTAAAAGAAAGTAATGGTAGTAGAGACACAGTGTTCAGTGCAGTCTGTACACAAGCACTAGCGATTCCATGTGCTTACTCAGGCTACTAAGCCCCAACAAAGCCTATGCAGCTAGGATTGCTATAGTCACCCCATTCAACTAAATTAAAGCTATCTTGGTTATCTACGTATGTGTTGCAGTCACTCCTCCCAATTGCCATCCCTGTAGGCAGCATTGCAGGAGAAGAGTAAAGCTAATCATTTTTTTGAGATTCAAAGAAGAAGGCTGAACCAAGGAGCAAGATTTAAGAGCAGGGAACCACATGGTAGAAGAATGGAAGGAAGAAAAAAAGACAGTGGTTATGAGAGACGTGTCTTAAGGGAGGAAAGCCCAAACCCACACCAGAATTTGGACAACTAAGCATTACCACATCTCACTTTTAGGTGCCGGGCTCCAGATACAGAATTCCTTAACCAATTTAAGGACATGGATTCCCTAAACGATGTATGAGGAAAAGTAGCTCTTAATGAGATTCATTATAGCTGAGATATTTTAGTGGACAGACACCAAAACCAGCCAATAAAAAACACTGAAAAGCAGTATCTGTGTTTATCTGGAACAATTCTGATTATCCACATTCAAGGAAGATGAATTCAAACAGTGCAGAGAAGGACTGCAAATAGGATCAGGAGGATAGTTGTCTAAGAGACAGGAGGCTAAAATGGAACATTTAGCTTATCTGCATGAAGACTGGGAGGTGACAGGGCAATTGATATTAGAGAATATGCACAACTATTTATGCTAAAGGACATTTTTGGCACAAGAACAAGTGTGAACAAACTGGACGTGAATGCATCTAGGCTGGACTCATTAGAGCAGTGACATTCTGAAAAGGATTTTCAATACAAATATTAGCATTAAAAAACCTAATTATCTTAAGATGGAGCTTGATAAATGTATGAAGAGATTATATGATAAATTTGCCATAGCAGGAAACTGGTCAAACTGGAGGGACAAGAAGCCTCTTCCATTTCCATGCCAATGTACCTACATGTGTTATGGTTCAGCAAGCATGTATTAGAGTTGATGCCTGATTGTGCCTAGCATTGCAAGCTCCTTAAACATTCAAATAGCTACAAATATTAGCATAAGCACGTAGGTCACTATCAGCGAGATATCATGACTTCATTAAATACAATACTTCATGGGTATGTACTGAAATGATGCTGCATTGTAACACCAAGACCTGGCTCGTCAAATTAATAGCATATTTTAAAAGTTTTCTTGCTTGCCTAAAGAGGAGACAAAACTGTAAAATCTTTTATATCCAAACAGCCTCTATCCTGCTTTCTGGTCCATTAGGCAAAATGATGCCTGGCTTTGCACAATGACAATGGTCTCCTCTGCCCAGTTGTGCAGAGTGTACAGTAGGACATACCGTAGGCATGATTTGCATCAGCTAATAAGTGCAATTTGTAGGACATACAGGTGTGCAAGCTCACCCCACCTTCCCCTTTAGAACAGTTATTGAGCCTTATTCCAGCATGCAGGGTGTGATCTTGCCTCCGCTGAAGTGAATGTCAAAGTTTTAATTACTCACAGTTGTCCAAAATCTAGTCCTCAGTAAATAAAGGCAGTGGAGTTATAGCTGTACAAAATCAATGCATGTGAGATGACAATCAATCCTATACATTTTGAAATGTTTCAGATTTTGTATGACAAGGACTATTATTGTTTTAAGGATTACTTCAATTGAAAAAGTTGTTGTTATTCTGACTTAAGAATTCTCTATGAGCCTTTGAAAGAAAAATAGATTTACTCCGCTGATCATCCTGTTCAATAAAATGCCCTTATTTCCCATGTTTCTGGTAGAGAATTTTATGATCTAATGCATGTCAAGCTCAAGGTGAGTTCGTTTTATTAACTCCTGGAAAAAATATTGGTCCCATCTGACCTTTTTATTTAACATTAGAACAAAAAACTGTGGTTTACCCTGTGACTAATATCTGATATTTGAAATATACACTTTTTGACAGGTTTGGAGTAGTTTGCCAAACCATTCTGTGATGTTTTTGGCTATAGAAGACAGTTTCCCAGGTATTTGGCTAGACACTGCTATGGAAAAAGGAAACAGGCCGACTCCAGATTTGATGGTTTAAATGAAAATAGTGTTCACTCTTTAAAGCTCATTCTTTGCAGTTTTCAAACTACAGAATTCACACAACAGAGAATTGTCACCCCGGGGGGGGGTAGAAATCACACCTGCCTTCTGTCTTTCCAGCTCAGAATGGGTTATTTTCTGGTTATATTTTTCTTAAAATATTTTGTTATGTAACAATTTCTTTATGTACATCCTTCTCCCAAAAATGTTTAGCATATAAAAAACAGAACGGTCCTCACAGACCACTAGGAAATGGTTTCTTTGGTGGCTAAATAATTTTAATATTTATTTTTATGTGAAATGGAGGCAAAGTATTAAGCAGAAGAATTTCAAGCTTCCATTGTCAATATATTGATAATACATACTTATCCTTAATGATACTAGAGATTTTAAACAGATCCAGATCTGGGTAAAATGGAAATTGAATCTCTGTATATTGTTCATTATCATATAAATTATTGTGTATATCACTTCTGTGGTGTTTGTATCCTTGTGTAAAAAAGAAGGAAAATGTGGCACACTGACTATGGACCTGGACTGAGAGATCCTTGTTCTACTTGAGGCTTTTTCTTTGGATCTTTGGCCTTGTCTTCAGTACACGGTTAGCTTGATTTATAACTTGTGTGTTTCCCCTAACCAGACTTGTCTGCACACAGAGGCCTCTGGTCAGTTAACTTAGCTGCTTTAATTTGAGCTAGCTATGGGTGATGGCTGTGGGATGAAAGTGCTTCTGAAGGGCCTGTTAGCAATGCAGTGGGGATTCACCACTCTGGGCTGATACACAATCACTCTTTGCAGTTAATCCATTCACCCAGTGCACTAAGAATGCTCATTTGCAGTCTGAAAATGTGCATAGGAACTAGAGACAGACAAGGTTCTTTGGGTAGATGTGATATCTTTTATTAGACCAACTAAATAGCTGGAGAAAAGTTCTTTGCAAGTTTTCAGGCACAAGCATGATTCTCCATGCATTGGGAGAGTCTGCAGACATCATCATTGCTGACTCTCCCAATGCCTGAAAAAGGGTGCTTGTGCCCAAAAGCTTGCAAAGAACATTTTTCCCTCATCTATTTAGTTGGTCTAATAAAAGATATCACATCTACCCAAAGAACCTCCCCTGCTTATGTCCTTAGACCAACAGGACTACAACCAACAACCTTGCAACATAGGAACTAGACTAACTCAGGAGCAGTCAACTTCCCTTACCAACACTTGAGTTAACACTGCAGAGAGAGCAAGACCATTGTGTGACCCAAATCACCTAACTTCTCCAGGCCTTCTCCTTTTCTGTGCAGATTGGTTCAAATTTTAACTGAAATTTGAGTTGCTGCTTATTTTGACTAAGCCCATTCCCTTTTGCCAGTCTTGCAATGTGTTTTTGGATATGTTGGTTAAATTTTCCCTTTCAGTGTTATGCTGTTGCTGGAAGATAGAGATGGAGGGGGGAGGGTGGTATGTAAAGAAGAGGGAGAGCAGAAAGAATTTGAAGAAAAACTCTGACTAAAGAGCCAGGAAAATTGTAAATGATGATGCGATAAACCAAGCATTGGAATGATCAAAGCTTGCCATGATTTCCTTTTTTTACTGCTTTATTCTGACTGAACATGAAAAGTTGCAGCTCCTATACTGAGTAGTGTATTTGAGGATGACGTCTTGTCTGTGGTTCTTTACAGTAATGAGCATTGCATCATTTCTCCTTTAAGCCAAAAGGAGCATTTTATACTTTCAGTAGCTGAATAACAAATATGATACATTTCCCCCTGTTCTTGATGTCTAACAGAAGTATGAGTTCCCATAACTAATCAGAAGTTAGGGTCAGATTCTAGATTCAATGTTTCTAGTTAATTTTACACTATCTACAGATTCCCCTTTGTTTTAGGAGCAAAGACAATTCAAACTTATCTGTAGTCATTTGTATTCCTGCTAAACCCTATCAGAAGTAGGTGTTGGTAGAGAGTCTTAGTATTTGAAGAACAAACAACTGACCATTTGATTGAGTGATTTCTTCGATAGTCGGGGGAAAAAAGTTTCTGCTTTTTATTTTATAACAAGAAAAATTGTACAAAAAAAATTTCAATAACTCTTCAAATCCACCTTAAGTAGAGACAAGACAGAAAATCCAGAATTAATGGTGAAACTCTGTCTCAGACACTTTCTTTGATCCTAGACACTTGCATGTATACATCACCCAGCAAAAAGCTACCTGAAGGTAAGGCTGACAGAATAAAAAGAGTACAGAAGAACTAGCTATCCTTAACTCATAGTGTTGCCTCTTGGATGATTTTACGAAGCCACTCATCTTTAGTTCGTAAAACGGGATTTCCAGAAAAGTTATTGGATTGGTAGAATCCAGAATCACCAGTCTTCATTGTTACAGGAGAATTCAAAGGCACATATATTGGATGCACACCTTGCTGGGGTTATTTGACCCCAGTAGTCCTTCCTGCCCAGAGCAGGCAGAGCTGGACCCGATGATCTTACAAGGTCCTGTCCAGCCCTAAACTGCTGTGAATCTGTGAATTTTGTATCTATTTTCCTTCAAGCTCTTGCTAGTGTGAAGGATAGATGGCTTAATCACCCATAGTTCAGTGATTAAATTGTACTGGGGTACAAAAGGATAGATTTTCCACTTCATAGTTTGTTTCCTGGCATTTCAATAGAGGACATAATTTTATCATAATTTTAATCCCACTTTTGCTAAACCTTCTCCTCCCTCAGTAGTTTCACCCTACTTTCAATTATACTGCTTTACAGCAAATTATACCTGTCTAGACACCTTTAAATGTTGGTAAAAGAAGTGAAACCAGGTCTCGTGGAAGCTCACTGTGGGTATAGATTGGACAGACATACTGCTTAAAATATTCCACATACATGTTAAACCCCGAGAGTCTAGCTGTACAGACCACCTAAAACTGGTTTAAACTTGCTGGAATGTTTCAAAAGTACACTGTGAAAATCAAGTACTATTTTGATTCAGTACTCTGTGAACTGGCTCAGTTCATGGAGACATAGCGCGTTCTGCGCCTAGTGTCTGGTCCTTAAGTCATGCCAACTGCACCCTTCCTCGTGCCTCCCCAAAACCAGGCAGGGCAAGAGGTTGCTCTGGAATACAACCAGGACTTGATGGTCCCAGATTCCTCCAGTGCTGGAGCAAACAGTTTGCAAGAGCAGAAGTGGCAACACAGTCCTCCAGTATCTGGCCACCCTCCCACCCCGACACACACACACACACACACACACACACACACCCACACACACACACACACACACCCACACACACACACACACACACCCACACACACACACACACACACCCACACACACACACACACACACCCACACACACACACACACACACCCACACACACACCCCCCCCCCCCCCTTCCATGTTGCTCTGGGCTCTGGATACTCTACCACACCCTGGTAGTGTTTTGGTAGCAATGCAGTCTGTAAAAGGTGAGGGTTCTACTTAGGGCCGTTAGCAATGTACATGTGTCCAGGGACAGCTGTGAATCGTTTCCCAATCAGAGATATTCTTGGAATGATTCAGGTGTTCTGTCTATCCACACTGAATGTAAACAGATTTTGTAATGGAGTTAAATTTATATCACATTGGATACAAACTGAATTTGGACCTAAAAAACTTTCAGAACAACTATGTGCTTGAATTTAGAGCTTTGTTGCATGGGGCATTTAGTATATGTGAAAGTTGTGCAATATTATGCAGTGTTAAAGTTAGAATGTCTTCTGAGCGGTTACATGGTAATGTTTGCTATGAATACTACATGTACAACTTGCACTCCTCTAGTAGAGGACCAATGAGCAGGCTTCCCAGCATGATGTGCTGTAGCAGCTTTTTCCTGTTTCTTTACTTGACCAGCTTAGGTCTCCAGGGGTGTCCTGGAGATGATGAGTGTCAAAACCAAGGAAATCTTTGCCCTGACCACTCTAATTCATAGACACTCTGTGCTTCAGCAGTGCATAACCCTGGACCTAGTGAGATGCTGCTTTCAGGAGTGTGATGCTGCCCTGAACATTATGCTGGCCTTCTTGCAGAAGGAACAACATGATGCTGTGCAAGCCAGGGTGCTGCCAGCCCAGTATTAGATGCCACTTTGTCACTGCTGGGCACTACCAGTGAGCTCAGACTTGTGGGAGGATCTGAAAAAATGAGTAGTGGCAGGGGGAGTTCACCCATAGTGCTCCCACCATGGATTTGGGAGGGCTACTTGTTCGCTTTTGATCATCAATGATGTGGCCTACCCTGGCTCATGAAGCCATACACTGGCTGGCTGGACCCCAGGAAGGAGTACTTCAGTTACTGACTGAACAGTTATCAGATGGTAGTAAAATGCACCTTTCTGTGACTAAAGGCTGGAGGTCCGGAGGGGGGGGTTGAGGAATATTCCCAATTTCATTGCTTCCATCTGCATCCTTCACAACATACACAAGGTAAGCAAAGAAGCCATCCTAGAAAATGGGACAGCTCCCGACAGACCCACAGCAGGGGAAGCCCTGGCACTTTTGATGGTGCCTAGGACAAAGTGGTGCTCCTAGCTGAGCATCCCAGACAGAACCACCAACAGGCAGTTCTGATCAGGAAAGCCTTGGCGGACTACTTTTTGGACAACAGACTGCTGGGCAGGAGTGAGTGCAGGGGACCTCTGAGTGATTGTGTATGTACCCTGCATTCACCACACTGTACCTTTAATGTGCTTTCCCAAAACATCTCTGTAAATATCTTTCATGACAACTGTTGTCCTTAATGTCCCCTATTGATTAGGATGGAAGTGTGTGTGTGTGTGTGTGTGTGTGTGTGTGTGTGTTGGGGGTGGGGGGGGGTGTGG
>NW_017729008.1:23030021-23033208 GCF_001723915.1 Gavialis gangeticus
CAGGAGTGCTGGAATATTTGTGGGGGAACCAAGGTCCTGTAATGGGAGTTTGTGAGGGCTGGCTGGGAGGGGAAAACTTAGGCACAAGCCACTGGGTGGGTTGAGGTTGTGATCAAGGAATTCAACTGGCAATAATTGATATGCTTAGAGTGGGGATGGCCACCCAAAATCCACCAAAGTACTCCTGTACACATGCAGTCGTCCAGAGAGGGAGGGGGTGTGGGCTGCTAGCTGCCATTGCTAGGCAAGACAACCTGGGGTGGGGGGCAAGGTCAGGTGGACTGGGTTTCCACTGACTATTTTTCATATGTAAATTAACCCATAACCCCTAACTGACCCAGCCATTGACCATCTTAACTGACCCATCAAGCCTTAACTGGACCATTGGCCCACACACAATTTTCAAGGTTCAAGCACAAGTGTGCCACCAATTCCCACATCATCTGCATTGTACAGAACACAATGTCCCCTCCCTTCTGGCTAATCCCAGGGGGAAACCCATACTGATTGCCACCCCTGCACCTAGGCACTTCACTGAGCTCTGTGTCACCTCCAGCATGAGCCCCAACTCACCTAGGAGCCATGCACCACTCCCCAAGTCACTCCATGACTCACCCTTTCCCCTGGAATTGCTGAAACTTACCCCAGAGTCGGGTGTTGAGTTGTCCATGTCTGCCTGCCCAATGAGGGTCTTGGCTGAGCTTTCCCCATCTTGCGAGCCCTCGGTCTGGGTCAGGGTCTGAGTGGGGAATAATAAGTCCACTGAGTAAGCATTCTTGTGTTCTTCATGGATGTTTCAGTAGCAGGAGGCAGAGACGGGCCCCTTGTTTTCATTGTATTTGTACCACTACTATTTGTGGGTATGCAACACAGTGCGACAGAGAGTGATGGCACGGTCTGCCTCAGGGATCTTTGACAGCAATTTGTAGTAAGTAATCACAGTCCTTGCATTACCTAACATCTTGTTGGTGTCCCTGCCCCAGACATACTGCAACTTCACAAACTTGATTTTAATGCAAATTTGCTGCCAGTCCCACTGGTGCCCCTGAGCCACCGTCTAGGCCATAGGCTACAATGTACTTGTAGACCACCTGGTGTTGTTGACTGCAATTCCCACCCTTGGCGGTGATGGTGATGGTTCTCTCTTCATCCTAAATCATGCTGAGGTCCAGCATCTCTTCACTGAGTTCAGTTCACAGCCCTCATGCAAGGGTTCTGAGGAGGCCATTCTCTGTTTTGGTTAGGTTCACGAAGCTAGGTGTTCGCTATCTGCACCAGAGTGCTCCAGCAAAAGTGTAGGCCTCTGGAAACCTTGAGGCTTTCAATGAGTGCTTAGGGTGATACCATGGAGGATGGGGTCACAGCTTCCAAAGGCACGTGGGGTGTCACCTTGGGGTTGGTACCTCTGGGTAGTAGAGTTCTGATGAATGGATAGACCAGCCCTGAACAGGAGTTGTGGCAGGGGGGACGACAAAGCATCCTGGGTTGATATCTCCATGAAGTCGCCTGCCAGTATTTGAATGCATATTACTTAATACAATATGGACATACTCCTTGTGTGAAAAGTCCTAAGTTTACTACAATACAAACACATTTAACTTCTTTTACTGCTTAAACACACAGATGCTCACATTGTAAGTGTATTTAACACATACTAAGTGTCTTGTGGGACATGGCCCTTGGAGAGTAATTCAACTCCAAAATGCTCTGAAGGAAAATACATTTTCTGTTCTACCAGAAACAAGTTTTTTCAGTTTGCGGCATAGACAAAGGGAAGGTTCAAAGCAAGTTAACAAAAAAGTAAGAGCTTTCTAATGGTCAAAAACTGGACCTTATATCATCCAGGTAATTCATGTGTACAAAATATTGTATAATGTACTTTGAGAAGTAACAATTGCACTGATTTTTTATGGATGCAGTGTTGTGATGGGCTGAAAAATGAAAAGGAACACTGACAACTATATTAACAAGACAGATGTCTCCCGTTAAGTCAAATCTCCAGCCTGTAAAAATGAGAAAGGAAAATATCAGTGATTATATCAGTAGCATTCAAAACATGAATAAGACATTGTAAGAAACACATAAAGAGAGAGACAGACCTCTTAAGATCTCCATTGCATGCTGCTGGGCATTAATAATTCTGTATCCTGCTCCACTAAAAGCTTTTTTGTATTGAGCCAGTTTTTTTCCAAGTTTACAAGTCTTGAGCAGGTCAGGGAAGGTTTATATACTGTTTTTCCAGTTATGAAAAACTCACATGTGGCAAACACACCCCAAATTACTAGATGCTTAGCTTTAATTTTTCAGAACTAACAAAAGCACATTCTTTGGGCAGAGCTAAGTTCAGGAAAACAAAATCACATCCAATTCTGAGGAGACTATAAACCAAACGTACTTTTGCTTTCTGCTATATACTTTTGCACTAGGGTTCTGACTTGCTTCAGGGAAACCACTTTTAATACATTTTTAAGACTGTTCAGGAAATGTTCTCTATGTAGTGTTACCAGATTTGCCCATTACTTCGGGGTGTGCTCATTTATTAGGGATACGTTTCTAGGGTCTTGGTAATTCTATTAATGTGCTGCTTGTGTTACTTGTGTTGCTATATGGAGCTATATGTCTCCCTTCTGCAAGACCTCACCCCCAATGGAGCTGTTTTGCAGGACTCAGTTTCCGTGAGGCTGGGTTTTTCCAGTCACCAAATCAGTCATACACACAAACACACAGAGTTTAACGTGACACGCCTGACCTGGCCGGGTTGATCAGCATGGACAGGCTGACACCCTCATATGCCAAGAATCAGTTCATCAGAGCAACAATAAACTACAGTCAGACACAAGCACACAGGTAAACAGAATACCTCTGAATCTGGCTGGGTGTCCAGATGACACCCTCATGGGCCAGCATTCAGTTCATTAAGGCACGTCTGAGCCAAACTGGGTCAATCAGCCTGTACAAGCTGATCCCCTTATGCATTTCAAACTCAACACGTCCCAATCTTTTAGCTTCTTGATGAGCAGACCCCACAGTATGTTTTTGGGCTTCACAGGGATCTTTAGCTTAGGTAAAAGAAGTATTGCTGCAGAGCAAGTGGGGAAGGAGAAGTAGAGAAGGAAAAATATACCCAGTTACCACCAGTTTGACTATAAAAGTTATTTATTGCTAAGTATATGAAATATATAATGGC
>NW_017729008.1:23038208-23044695 GCF_001723915.1 Gavialis gangeticus
GCTTTCTGTTCTCCATCTCTCATGTAAATGAATGGTCATCTGGTTCCATCTTGGATGCAAATGAGACCTAGGGCAGTTGTTTCACTCTTGTCACCCTTATCTGGAGGGTTTTAGGTGTGTCTCTCACTGCATCTTAATCAGTTTCTGTTTAGGTGGGGGCGGGGATTCTTTGTGAGTCAGACAGTCTGTGTCCTGTGTCAGGGTACCCCAAGAACATGGGGCTGAGAGCTAACAGTAGACAGATTCCTGTGTACGACTGACCTCCTGGTTTTGTGACTCTCTCTTCAGTCTTAATGAGAATTATCCAGGTTTCCACTATGGAGTGTTTTCTTTTTTCCTCCTTACATTTCTGTATACATAATCTAACCTCTCTGAATTAATCTTGTACATGAAATTGTATAAGAACTGGGCAAATAATGCAAAAAGCCTTCACATGTAGAATATTTTGTTTGATTCCTTTGTTTCATTTCTGCTATTCTAGCAAGTTCCTCCCACAAATTACTTGTCTGACAAAAATACAGGCCCAAGCAATATATTTAGGCACTAAAGAGTATTCTTTGAAAGTAAATTCAGAACTGTGTTGTGACAGGGGGCCATCTCAGGGGCCAGGTCTCATCGATGGCCCACTCACCTGTCTAGGGCAATCTTCCATGTTTCACATGCCATGACTTGATGTATAAATAACTGATGTAAAATACGGGAGGCTGCCCATTTTATGCCAAGGGTATTTATACATGGCTCCAACCTTCCCTATAATGTGCCCCATGCCTCACAGATGGCTTCCAACGTAAAAAACTGCCTCAGGCCTCCTCCTATATGCCTGGGCCTCCTGCCCTCTCCCTTGGGCTTCCAATCATGCCCCTTCACTAGGGCCTCCACTCCAGCTATTCTGGTCAGCCCATGTTCAGTCCTTGAGGCCCCCTTTGGCCCTACTTTATATGGCTAGCAGCTGCTGCCACTCTGGTTGGCCCATGTGCAGTCCCTCAAGCTCCATAAGTTGGCTCATGTGCAGTCCTTCAAGCCCCATAAGGTCCTACTCTACACAGCCACCAGATCCTACACTGCTCCCTTACTAGGGCTATAGGGCCTTGTACCCCATGAGTCTCTGGTGTCTGTAGACATACCTGTACTCCACTCATGGCCTAATGGCCCACTCAGGTCTCAGGTGTCTGCAGAAAACCTGGACCCTTCTCCAAGCCCCACACTATGGGCCTGGGTCCTGCCTCAGGCCCCACTGAGTGGGTTTGGACTCCTGTGCTTTTCTCTCATTGTGTGCTCCCCTAGCCTTTCCCCCTCCCCCATGGGGTAACCTGCAAGGCAGTGGGGACTGAGGCTTTCTGGCACCCCATAATCACCCTTCACTGGGGAGGCACAGGTGTGACAATTCCTGGAGACTGCCCTGCCTCTGGCAACCCCACCACACCATCCAGCAGGGTGTAGTTTTAGGTCATGCCCCAGGGCCAGGAACCTCCACCATTCCCATAGTTCCTGCCCTGTACCTCCAAGTTGTTATGTGACCAGCAGCGCCAACCAGGCGATTTTTCCCCTCCAGCTGCTTGCAGCAAACTGCTGGCCCTACTACTCAGGGCCTGTTCTTATATCAGGAAGCTGGTCCCACCTCCCAATCAGGTGGCCTCCTCCTGGCCATGTGACTCCTGACTGGGAGCGCAGCCATCTGCAGGCGGCTCTGCTGCCTGTTCTGGACCTTAAAGTGGTAGGCATAAAAGGTGCCCTTTCACATGTGTGATCGCAACAAGAGCCTAACTGAGATTATGGCACAGAAATATCTGTTGTGTCCATTGAAAAATCTATGTTTTGAATTCTTTGTGGAATACTTGTTAATGAGCTGTCAACCAAGAATATATATAAACAATTATCTCTGAAAAAGTACAAAGTAAATATTTGAAACAAAATCATTTGCTCACAGATGTGCAAAAAGAACAGGAATGTTTGGCAAATAATTCATAATGCATATTGTCTAACATGTGTTCATGCTGGGTGTCATGACATTCTTGAAAGTTAACAGAGACCAGGAACAGTCTTGCAGTTTTGTTTAGCAGAATATACAAGCAGTTAGTTACTGATGAAACACTTCTAATAGTTGCAGTGGAATTATTTAAAGAAGCTAAGCAGTGCTGAGGTAAGCTCTGCCTGAATCTTTCTCCCTCTTTCTCTAATGTAGTTACTTCATACCTATAAATACTCTGTACAATCTATGTCAAATAAGCAATATAAAATAAAGTTAATAAAAATAAATGCACGCATGCATGCATACACACACATATGTGCATGTATGCATTTTTGTGTATAAGTGTATGTACACAATCACATTATAGAAACTCTTGCTTTCATGACTTACTGGGATAACTACAGTAACAGTCAACACATCAGAAAGAAACATACACCTTCATTTTGGACACAATTTCAGATCCATCCACAATATAGAAAACATCCTATTGATAGTAATACAAAATGATTACACTCACAAATTCCCTATGAAATACACTTAACTTCCAGTTATGAAGACACATTCAATTCATTCCTTAGGACTTCAATGCACCAATCTCAAATCAGCCAAACAGAATATATCTAAAGAAAAGGAGATTTCTATTTTGCAGACTGTAAACTTGTTGGCTAATCCCTTATGCCTTCAAAGCCTTCCAAAATTAACACCTCTATCCACAACATCTCCATGCCATGCCATGCTGTAACTATTGAATTTGTCTGAGTTAAATGCTAAGCTTGTCTGAGGCAGCAATCTTGTTTTTACAGTTTTTGTAAAACATTGTGTGCAATTAAATACTTTGTAAAGACTAATACTCTATGTTTGCCTTTCAGGAAGGCTCAAAAACTTATGTTATTATATAAGAGGAATAAATCCTTTTAACAGGAAATCCAGGAGCTTCTAACATGCTTAATGATGCATCATTCTCTAAATAGAGCTCTTCTATTGTCTGGCATGTACATTTGGAGAGAGAGATAAGCTATGTGCCTCTTGACATCCATAAAATTTCTGACTTTCTCCTTGATGTGGGTCTATGATTTTAATTAACATTATGAAACTTTCGTTAGCTAGCCATAACAATGGATTATGGAGTCAGCGACACATAGTCACAAGTCATTCAATTCTGTAGTGTTCTGAGTGCCATCATCTCCCATTGACTGCTCTGAAAAATGAACCTGCTCAAGGCAAAGGGTAGGTGGGAAAACTGTTTCCACATCTGGCAGATGTTTGTGATTTTGAAGATTCTGTTTCATTGTTTGATTTTCAGAAAACTAGCAGGTCTGCAAGAAAATGATAGGCCTCCTTCAGAAGGTACCTACCTCCAATGTGAGAGGCTCCAATCCCTGCTGCACCTCATTCAGACCAACAACTTCGGCTTGGGTCTCCCACAGCTCTGGTGAGCAGACTGTTGGCTATTCTGAAGATGTCTTTTTTGGTTTTGAAAAGAAATGTCATCCAAAGTTCAAGAAATATTTCCTGTTGACACTGGACGTACACAAGTTTTGATTTCGACAAAGAAGAATCTTTCCATGAAAAATCACCTGAAAAGTCTCAAGTCCTGAGGTGAAGGTAGAATCCATTTCTTTCCCTCATATAGGTTACTCAACAAATAAGAAAGCATAGCTTACAGCAGAAAACATGCCAGAAAATCTGGGTCTTCTGCATAGCGTTTTGACACAGTTTTCTTTGGTGACCTTGGGGTTCTTTATTTGTCACCTTTCCCCATTTGCAAATAAATGTATGCATAACCGGGGATAATACTACCTACCTGCCTCATACAGGTATTTGGGTTTTAGCTGATAGTGAAACTAGCTAATGAAAGATGGACTCAGTGAAAGATAGAAGAAATGCAATTTGGGATTATTTTTTCTGCCCATTATTGCATTTGGATTTGTTTTTATTGTCCGTGACTTCAAGAAACGGATAGCATTTTTTTTTTGCTTGAGACAATTTGATCTCTGAATAACACATTTTCCACGGAGTATACAATTATTTCATGTGAAAATATGAACACTGATCTTTCTGTTTTCTTTCCTATGATTTTATGGTTGTCATAACAAGCTCATTCCTAAAACCCTGCTTGGCTAATGAAGGTTTTAATGCCAGTCTCAGAGGCTGTCGTCTCATAATCCACATTAGTCTCAGCAACATTGCCGACGTAATGCTTTTATATAAACATTCACACTTTCCTACTCCTTCGTCGCGTTGTCTCAATGTTTCGCACGTTCTACATTTAATCTGAATAAATAAAGTGGGCTGCTGAGTGCTCTTACTGGGATGGGATGTCTCAGATTCATTCCACATGGTGGTGTTTGCTTTTTCATTTCTTCTTCTTCTCCTGTTTGCTGTCGTGATTTGTTTGAAGTTTACAAGCCAAGACTAGCCCTCATTTATACAACTGCAATCCCGTTAACTCAAATAGGTGTAACAGAGGGCAGAATTTGGACCAGTTCCTAGATTTTGCTGAAAGTCATAGCCTTTTCTGGGTAGGTAGCTTTGTTCTTCTGCTACATCTGCCTTTTTGCTCCAAGAATGTGCAGTGGTAAACAGATACCATGGTGTGTAGTAGATCCCTGCAATCTCTTTAATAAAAAGGGCCCAGCATGGGCCTTCCACAAAGTTCTGGGTCTGCATATTGCCTTAACTACTCAGGACAAAACAGCTCCTCCGCACTTCATTTTGAGGAAAGATGGACCACTATGAAATTAAAGGCTCCCCACAGAGCTATAGACATGCATGCACAACATTACATTATTAGGAGGACAATACAACTGCCTAAGATTTTTTTCCAGGGGGATTTTTTTTCTTATTTATCTGTTAGAAATGTTCTATACATAATTGGTGGTCCTACTACCTACTGCATTTGCTAGAATGCTGATTGCAAACTATTCTTGGTGACTGAGTGAAAAATAAAAGCATCAAAGGTATCCAAGGATTTCAGTTTGGTAAGATGCCACATTCATGCTATGGAAAGATGGCACACATTAGCAGGACCCTTCCCACTAACAATTATAGAATTGTAATTATACATATAATTGTATAGATATAATATGTTTGTCAGCGTTCAGTGCTTCACTTGAGTTCTCTACCAGCATGAAGTTATTGGGCCAAACTCTAATATTTATGACAAGCACATTTTACCTTATTTTAACTGTATTTGCAGTTGATCAGGCGGATGGATTTGTATAGTCTGCTCAACTTTTCAATGGAAAGAAAAGCAGTGAGAGATATCCAGTGACAAATGAAGCAGAGTAAAAACTGAAAATAGAAACTGTGAGAAAGTGAACAGAAAAGGGGAAAAAGGAAATAGCTTTAGAAGTTTCTGGCTTCCTCTCTCTGTCCTTGTGCATCAATGAGGGACTGTCTGTGACCTGGCCTATAACTCTGCTGAGCAAGCAAACCTGCTTGCGAGAGGAATGTCACTGATAACACACCACTACCTCTGTGCTCCATGAGATTTCCACCCAACCTGTCAGGAGTAATTTCTCTTGCAATGCAGTGTTCACTACAGTAATCAAGACACAGGGCTTCAGTCTGGACATTTTGCGCAGCTTGTGTCCAGGCAAGTGCATAGCTGTGAATTCCCAAAGAACATATTTTAATACATACCAAACCCTATACCCCAATTGCTCTCCCTGTAAGCAAAGAAAAAGCATATCCCTTAGAGATGAGCTATGCTACAAATGGCATTGCAGTGGAAAGTTTTGTTTGAAATATTGTCTGAATTTGAATGTTCAAGACCTGCCTGAAGTTTAAACTAGGTTTCTATTAATTTTTTTATCATGTCTGCAATCAATTGATGCCGAACCCACCAGGCAAACTTCTTATACGTATCAATGGGAAGTTTGCCATTATTTGGATCACACGGCCTAATTCTGGAATGAAAAAGCAAGCCTTGTGGGTCAAGTTTTGATTTGTGATGCCCACAGGAGGGTCCAGGATTTCACTGTAGGGATGGCTGCACCCTCCCTCCCTCCCACACTGGGACAGGAAGACTGTGCTACACAAGCAGCCATGGGGGACTCTTTTTGAAGTCCCCCTGGCTTGCCACCTGTCCCTGCCCTCCACTGTCACTGTCCCCAGATGACGCAAAGGCAGGAATGGGAGAAGACTTCAAAGCCACTTCTACCCTGCTCCAGCTGGGCTGCATGTGTAGTCAGACTCAGGTAGAAACATCAGCAGTGGCAGTAGTTTCCCCTTCTCTTATTTCTGTTCCTGGGATGGCAGGGAACATCTTGGGCAGGGAAGAGGAAGGACCTGATGCTGCTGCCACTGCTCTCCCTGGCAAAGCCCAGCTAGAATGGGCAGGAGTGGTTCTGGCATTTCCTCCCCTACCCTCACCCCTGCCCCGAGGCCACCAAATGCAGCAGCAGCGGTGGATGAAAAAGGAGAGGGAGGGAAGGGGAGGGGAGGGGAGGGGAGGGGAGGAAACCTATTGCTGAGCATGGAAGGAAAGGAAGAGGGCAATTTTAACTTGCTTCC
>NW_017729008.1:23049695-23052285 GCF_001723915.1 Gavialis gangeticus
TCCTCCCCTACCCTCACCCCTGCCCCGAGGCCACCAAATGCAGCAGCAGCGGTGGATGAAAAAGGAGAGGGAGGGAAGGGGAGGGGAGGGGAGGGGAGGGGAGGAAACCTATTGCTGAGCATGGAAGGAAAGGAAGAGGGCAATTTTAACTTGCTTCCAGGACTTAAATAGTACTTAACCCAGCTGCTGTATGGTTGGCTGAAAGTGGGGTGAGTCTGCATCACTGCATCCTCCTGGCTCTGTGCCTGCGTATGCTTCAGTTTAGAAATGATCAGTTATTAATTATAGAGCCAAATCTGTAGAATTCACTCAGGCAAATTCTTGCTGAGGTCTGAGAAAGGTTGAATCAGTACTATCTGAGTAAAAACTGAACACAAACTGGGTAAAGACCTTTAAATTTCACTCATGCAATCAAGAAAGCCTAGTTGAGTAAAACAGATTCTGGGAATATGATACATTGACTGATGTATCCATTACTGGCCTTTCAAAATAGGCAATATTATGCTGAAAGGAATGAGAACCTTCTTCCTCAGAAACCCATTGCTGCATGACAAGAGATTAATTGCTGTATCATCTTCCTTCCGTGAACCAATAGCATTTGCCTTTCTATTAGTGCTCTATACTTCCATTGCCTGTAGGTTTCAGCCTTCCTCCTAGCAGAAAAGTGGTGCCTAAATTATGCCATATATTATTTCAGTTGTCATCAGACACACCTGAAAAAGCAGATAACATGGTAGCCTGGATTCCCAACCCAGGTGTTACTGAAATAAATCAGTAGAAGCTCATGTTTGGTTGGAACTTCTGAAAACTAGCCCATTATTTAAGTAAGGCCAAATGTAAATTAGGATGCTGCCATTACAAGTCTTTTTTTTTTAATGATTGCCAATTACCTCACCACTTATGCTTCACTTTGTTGTCCTGTGGGACCAGGCCACCTCTCAGGATCTCAAAATTGCACTGTTAGATGGGAGGGTGTGATAATTGCGTGCGCGCGCACACATACACACACACAAATCAATTAGGTGTGCACATACACGCATACTACCAACTCAGGCACACACACATCCAAAATTATCAGCCTAGGCACATGCATACCTATCACCAATTCAAGAACACTACATCAAAAATTAGACAAAATCAGTTACCAACATCCAAATCACTAATTCATATATCATGCACACAATGACACACACACACATATATATATTCTCTAGTTCACACACATAACACCCCCCTACACATGCGAGTTCCTAACTTGGATGGTATGGTGTGCATGGCATACTTGGGGGAAGGTTAAGGTGAGAGAGTGAAAGTATAGGGAGTGAAAGTTGCCAGGACTGGGATTAGAACCAGTGGACTAGAGAGAAGCTGGCTGAAGAACTGAGGCTTGGGGTTACTTAAGTTCAAGTGACCCCAGTATTACTCAGGGTCACTGGTGGTGGGGTGGAGGCAAGGGAAAAAGCCTGGTGGCAAGGTGGAGACAGCCAGGAAAGAGAGAGGCAGAAAGCTGAGAGATTGGGGAGGAGGGCTGGGAGGTCAATAAGACAAAAACCCAATTTGGGGTTTTGAAATAACAGGTTTATTAAACAGACAGCACACTACACAGCCCCACAAAGTTATTGGTTCCTAAACACACACACAAGCACTCACATACACACCCACACAATAGTAGAAGGAGATTAAAAGTCTTGGTGGAGGGATTGAAGTCAAGGTGTGTAGAGACGGAGTCCAAGTCCTTTGCTTAGGGAAGGAAGGTGGGTGATAGCTACCTATCCTGGGCTGTGAGTTGATCCTCAATGGCTAATCGGGGTCCTCTCCAGCCAGATATTGTCCAGAGGGTGTCTGTAATGGTGAGTGGGCTGGTTCCTTAGCAGTCTTTGTCTTCCAAATCTTGAGCCAGGGAGGGTCAATACAGGGTGATGGTTGGGTCATTGAGTTGATGGTTTGGTCATTCAGAGGGAGCTATTTTTAGACCTACTGCCATTGTAGGTCTTAAGCACCCACATTCATCCCCATTTATTCAGGAACCAATTTACATAGGAGGGGTAGGTATGAGTCCCAGTTGCAACATATTGTATAGGGCAGGGGACACAAGATGGAAGCTTGACATACAAAATGGAAACTTGACATTACTTTATAGACATAGGCCCAAATAATATAAATTCAATATAACACCGTAAAAATTAATACAAAAATAATAGGAACATAATATAATACAATATAAAACAGTAAAAATCAATACAAACATAATAGAACACTATTTACAATATAAAAAGGGGCTTATTACTATGTGGGAGTATCAGAACTTAGCTTACCTAGTGCTACTTGTAATCACTTACAAGGGATAGAGAGGGCAGAGAGAAAGTCAGAAATGGTTAGAGGAAGGGGAGGGAATGTAGTTTTAAATAATAAAAAAAAGGAAAACTGGCGGTTTTGCTACAGTAAAAATTGCCCACTCCAGCTTCCCACAAAAAATACAACTGAAATACAGCCTAGGATGTGCTAAAGATAAAAAGCAGAGGAAGCAAGGGTGCCACCAATGCCCGGCAACTTCAATGGCAGAGAAAATATGTAAGGTAAACATATTCTC
>NW_017729008.1:23057285-23061420 GCF_001723915.1 Gavialis gangeticus
CTTACCTTACCTAGTATTACTTGTAATCACTTATAAGGGAGAGAGAGGGTAGAGATAAAGTCAGAAATGATTAAGGGAAGTGGAAGGAGTGTATTTTTTAAATTAAAAAAAAGAAAAACTGGGGGGGTTTGCTACAACTTCTGTCAACATGCTTCAGGGGGAGGGAGGAATACAATATTTTAAAGTCATTTGTATTCTTATTTATATGGAAATGTTCTTGTCAAGGGAAAAAGCCCCACTGAAAAATTTCTAATGTCTGTTAGTAGCACCTTCTGGTCTTTCTACATAGTATTTTTAGACAACCCACAGGTGTCATTTCACATCTAGTATACTTTGTTTTATAGCCCACTGACTGCCTGCTACTTGTCTAAATAGAGATGTTGCCCTCAGACTGATCACCAAAGTACTCAGTAACTAGATGAAATGCTCCCTCTGCTGGCGAAGAGGAGTAGACAATGCAGAATTAGGCTCCTGCATTGCAAAAAAAATAGCAAGGATGACTGATTTCTTATTAAGGTAGGTTCTTAGTAGGAAGTGATTTCAGGATTAGGCCCTTCATTTTAGTTAGGATAAAACAAAATATACAAATTGTCTACACCATTCTGTTAATAACATTATGCATAAAATAAAAATGATCTGTTTCCTAGGCTGAATTCAAGCTGCCAGTAGCTTTTCACATGCAAAAATATATAAGAAGTGAAAAACATCATATTTTGCAGGCTAGCCCAAAGGTCTTTGAAGTCAAAGCACGCCTTTATTATTGATTTTGGTTCATTTTCTACTGGGCCCTTTTGTACAATTTCTGTTGTTTACTTTTAGTTCACAATCAAATTGTAATAATGGAAAATATGTACCAAGAACGATTGCCCAATAGTAACTCGGTAATTCCTCGGTCCATAAAACTGTAGTAAGCAAGAGCAAATAGATCAAATGTTACTGTTGACTTTACTGGGGTCTATATTTCACCCAAAGCATGCAACAGGATTGGAACGATTTTGTTGCCTGCTGAACAACATGTTTCTTTATTTGTGTAGTGATACAGAATCCCTGCTAGTGTTGCCTGCATCCTGCAAAATGTTCCTAAACATTTTTGTAGAATGCAC
The DNA here is from genome assembly GCF_001723915.1 of Gavialis gangeticus. Classification (NCBI taxonomy): domain Eukaryota; kingdom Metazoa; phylum Chordata; order Crocodylia; family Gavialidae; genus Gavialis; species Gavialis gangeticus. Next base: position 23,058,389 of record NW_017729008.1, read on the forward strand.
CACATGCTTTTGCTTTGATGGTGTTCAAGACTTATTTTTCAGTGCTTTGAGAGTATTGCTACAAGTTCATTTCTTTCCACAATAATATTCAGGAATATGACTGATATGAACATGCACATAAATGTGCATGCCCACAAGTATTGAAAGAGCTATCTTTAAAGGTTTCTCTGGATCTAGAAATTGGGAAGTGGAGGGAGGATTTGGCTGAGCAGAAAAGGAAAGTACCAGCAGTCCTAAATGAAGCAAAATGTTAAAGGGGTTCATTAACACCAAATGCAAAAGGGAGGTTTTTAGATATAAATGTGGCTTATACAACAAAGTTCTGATTCCTTTCCCCACTGCTGGAGGGAAAAATGTGTTTTTCCTCCACCATTGACTAACATAGGTCAGCTCAAGTGCTAGTGCAGATACAATAATAAAGAGAATACTCATTTTACCGATAAAGCTATATCATTTGGAGATTGAGTTTAAGCAGTACTGGTGGGGGGAAGCACGTCTCTTGCTAGAATGTGCTAGTATACCATAGCAGAATTGGTATACAGACACAACTTTTAAAGTGAAAAGGCCTTGTTCATAGAATTTGGCCAGAGGAAAAGACCATTAGACCATTTAGTTTGATGTTCTGTTTATCACAGGCCATTTCATTCAGTTACCCCTGCATTAAGCCTAACAACCTGTGTCTGACAATGGCATATTTTCCAGAAAGGCATCCAGTACATCTTGAGATGGAGTATGCAACCTATCCTTTGATAGTTTGCTCTGCAGTAAGTTACTAGTGCTGGTAAGAAATTGCCAGTTCATTAAGCCCAAACTGTTTCCTTCAAAACACCTTAGGTTAGACAAACTTTGGATACTTTAGGAACCCTACCTGCCTGAATTCCTGACAGATTGTCCCAGAATTCCTGATCTAGGGAATATCCATCAGGATTTTCTACCCAAGGTCCATGGCTTTCAGGTAGTCTACCAGGCCGGCCTCTTAGTCAGGGTCTCTTAAAGCCCTGGCTCCCCCAGCTCAGGAGCAATGTACCTGGCACATCTGCCCAGTAGCTGAAGACTCAGTTTCCAGGGTTGGGAGCTTAGAGCTGCCAGCACACCTAGCCATAGGGCTGCCAGCCTAGCAGGAATCCTTTCAAGGTTTGTGGCTTGATAGGTGGATAGTCTCAGGTCCAGTGAACCAATATATTCCAAGCACTCAGTTCTGCAACAATCTAGACAATGGTTTCCTAAATAAGAGAAATTCAGAATTTCCTTCCTCCACGGCCTACCAATATACCTTGTAGGCTTATGGGCTCTGCAGCTCTGGTGCAGATCTACCAGGCACCCTACCTCAGAGCTGAATCAAGACAGCCCATAGTCCATGGCTCCGAGGCAGACATCTCTGCCACAGCTTTTCAGATCTTAGCACTCAACACAAAAGCATGAGAGCCCTGAAAGCACAGGCTGTAACTGGTTCTTAGCTCTTGACTCTACAGCCGGGAGCCTTGAAGCCCTGAAAACCCCTGATGAAAAGAGAATTCTCCTTAGTCCCTGCTACAGAGGTCGTGCTGAGAGCTTAGAAGTTCATCCGTGGACTCCCAGTCTGTGGCTCCATGTCAGTACAGACCCTGCATTGCTGAGGCTACTTAGGATTCACAAATCCTGGGAGTTCTCTTGCTGCCAGATGTTCTTGTTGGTTTCACTGGTTTGAGAACATGGTTACAGAGTTTTCAACACATTATTTTTGCAAAAACATCCATATTTCTGGCTGTTGGATATTCCAGAATTTATTTTTAGTCCAATTTGGATCCTTGGCTGGTGCATAAAATGTAAGTCAGTATATATAGGTGTACCATATAGAAAGGTATTGTTCCTGTTTATTATTTCTTGCAGTGAAACCCAAAATGACAAGGGTATGTCAACACAGGCTTTGCAGTTATTACTGCAAAACCACAGGCCAGAACCCTGGCACAAAGGCAATGAATTAAATCAGAGAAAAAGATCAGGTTGCACTTTTCATAAGTAGTGTCACACAGTTACATCAGATCCAAATTACTTGAAGGGAATAAGACAATAGAAAATTAAATTGAAAGTTTTCTGTACACAGCTAATAAATCTTCCTACCAATGGATTATGTATCTCTGTCTCCATCATGAAGGATGCCAGGTGTTTTAAGTTTGGGGACCAGAGATACAGGCAGAATTATAATGCCTTAATGAAAAAGAGAAATGTAAAATATATTAAATTTCCCAATAGTCCTGTTTCTTTGTCCTTGAAAGTTCTAGTTCTGAGCCTGAGAAAGTCGAAGATGCAAAAAGGCAACATCTAAGACTGAGCTGAGCCCTGAAATCCTTGCTCTGGCATATCTTTTATCAATATCAGTATAACCATGTCTTTGTAACACAGGAAGAATAAAACTGGATAAACTTTCATGGTTCTCCATTTCAATGGTAAGCTGGCTGCCACTCAGGTTTTCATATCTGAACTGAGCAATGGATCACTTCACTGGGGATTTTGATTCGATTTATTACTACATGCAGGGCACTACAGGAGGTAAGAGAATTTTTAGAGAAAACGGGCAAAATACAAGAAGTAACTGAGTGCAATGGTCAGTGAAAAGCTTCTGCTTCAGGGGTGAAGCCATGTGAAGAAGGGGAAGACTACAAGACCCCTTGGAACAGGTGTCAGCAACGTTTTCAGGCAGAGCGTCAAAAACACCTGCACCCTTAACTTGTGAGATGTTGACAGGCCAGGGGCAGACAGCAGGGGAGCCATGAGGGGCCCAATACTTGTTGTGGCAGCACAGCCCTAGCCTCTTTCCCAAGGTGCAAGTGCCAAGCAAAATGCCTTTGCATGCATGCACTGGCACACATGCTGAGTGTTGCCTACCCCTACCTTCGAAGATTAACTCAGGGTGTGAACAAGCATTTGCAGGACCCAGCTTATAGTTTCATAGTTTCATAGTTTCTAGGGTCGGAAGGGACCTGAGCAGATCATCTAGTCCGACCCCCTGCCATGGCAGGAAAGAGTACTGGGGTCAAATGACCCCAGCAAGG
>NW_017729008.1:23061891-23074049 GCF_001723915.1 Gavialis gangeticus
TTGACTGTGTGGGTGTCTACACCACAGCCCCCCAGTTTCTTAATGAGAACGGGGTGAGAGACAGTGTTGAAAGCCTTCCGGAAGTCCAGGAAGACTATGTCCACTGCTACCCCTGCATCTAATGATCTGGTGATCTGATCATAAAAGGCCACCAGGTTGGTCTGACAGGACCTGCCACTGATGAACCCGTGTTGGTTGCCCCTAAGCATGCAGTCCCCTGCTGGCCCCTCCTGGATGTGTTTAGTTTAAGCCACCTAAACCTAAACTGAGAGCAGCGCAGACAGATGTTCACCGCTTGCCAAGAGTGGTGTGGGCAACTGGAAGTAAGTAATCTGGGAAGTGAAGGGACTTGCAGGAGTAAGGGGGTTAGTGGATCCGGAGTGGGGGGGAGAGGGGAGGGAGAGGACTGGCAGATCTATGAGGGGGCTGCCCAGTCTTGGGGGTAGTTACAGGGCTAAAAATAGCCCTGAGGTTATGGTGGGTGGTTGGTCTTCCCAGACCAGGGACTGTGCTGTTAATGTGTGCAAGCATTCACTAGGTTGGATTAACCCTGGGTAGATTGGTTTAACCCTTTATCGATCTAAAGTTAGTTCACCTCTGAAGTATGTCCCCTCTGAGATAAATTAACTTTAGATCAGGTGCACCATCTTTAGGTCAACATAAGCCCTGTGGACATCTGCACACCTGGGCATTTAGATCAACTTAACCTTGGTTAGGTAACACTTTAACATACCCATAGAAATCATGTACCCAGGACTTGTGCCAGAAGGGCCATGGAAGTAGACAATTTGCACCCAACAAAGCTTAAAAGGATATGGGCCTACAGAAATGAAGTGTAATTAATAGAGATTGATGTAAGGCCTGATCCTTAGCTCCAAATTATTTCCTGAGGGTGAGGTCTTTAAAGTTTTTGGTTATATTTGCTCAACATTGTCCAAAATTGTGGAAGGTTTTAGGAGTAAGTATATTTTGGGCAAATTCTCAAAGTTTAAGATTCCACACAGAAGGCTGTCAGCACACCTCCCGACCACATCATTACTGTTTCTCTACAATCTGGCAATTGCATTAGTCAGTGAAATACCTCATGGGGCTCTGACAGCCAGAGGCAAATATTTTCATAAGTATTTAATTTCCCTTTCTTACTGAACTCTGTGTACCTTTGCTTTGTGCATATGCATTATGGTACCTTTGAAGGCAGGATACTGTTAACCTTCAGGCAAAATAAGATAGATTCAGGGCTTGTACTGACCTCCTGGTTTCATGATGCTAAGCATTATATCAGTTGCTTTGATATTCAGGCAGGTCAGACCAGCGCAGTAAGTGTGGAAATATTGATGGGCTTCCAATCAACAAAACTACCTGCATAGTGATAGAAGGCAGGCTGACAATATGGAAAGAGTAGAGTGGTTCATTGTGGGAGCTCTTTCAACTGTCTCAGGAAGACAGGGTATTCTTTAGTCTTAGGATCCCTAATTTCTGACAACTGGCACCTCCCTTGTCTCAGCATCTAGGTTTCTCCACAGCTGACCCTACCCTTAGCTTAGGGCAGAATTCTACTTCACTGCTAGGATGTATGAGGGACACATACCCAGTCCTGGGATTTGAGGTGCACCCGATTCTATTTTGCCTTGTGTAATGGCGTAAATCATTCTAAGACAGCTAGATTTCCTTACACCAACACATTTTTCATGACAAACAGTGTAGAGTATCTGCTCCTCCACAAACAGCCTGGTGGTTAGAGCACACATAGAGCACTGAAGACCTGGGTTCAGAGCTTCAGACTCAGAGGAGTTGAACCCACCCCTCCTATGTTCCACTAGAATATTTACCCCACCCATGTCTAGGGCAGATACCCCAGAAAAGAGCCTTCCTCTCCTTTTCCTCTTGAACCTGACCAACTGGGCAGCCAATGTATTATACAGTCAGAAGTTGAGGATGCCTAACTCTGTAGGCCAGGGGAAAAGACAATGCTCTTGCAGAGACAGATTTAGGATCTGGCTTTTGCTCCTAATGACCTTATAAATCTGAATGCACCGTTGGCACTAAGATGTACCTGGAGTCATGCCACTATTCTAGATTGCATTTTAGTAATGGCAGATGTGGTTAATGAAACTGAATCAATGCAAATGAGAGAAGACTCTGGCCACACAGAGATCTGAAAACAAACTGCTCATCAGTCCTTAGTGTACCCATTCCTCCCTTCTGCATAAGTGGGATTTGTGGTGAGAAGTGTCACAGATGTGTGATTGCACAAGATATTTGTCTGGAGCAAGAAAGTGAATCAGTGTCCCGTAAGTGACGCTAGCTAATAATGTCGTTGGCTAGAGAATGTTAGTCATTATACAAGAGCAGACTTTCTTTTTCTGAAGGTTTGCTACTACTGATCCACCAGGCTTTCTCTCTCTCTCTCTCTCTATTCTCTTCTTTCCTGGCTAAGTGGCCACTTCTGGATATCTATGGGGCATTTTTTGGCCCTTCTGTGCCCAGGGGAATCCTTGTCCTGGATGAAAATGGAAAACATGTAGCTATTCAAAGCAGCAACAATAAAAGCCCCGAAGAGCTCAGTGACTAGGTCACTCACTTGGAAAGCCACAAGACCAGAGGTCTAGGACTCCCCATGAGATTTGAACCTGGGACTCTCCACAGAGCTTCCCAGCATAGCCCTCACCACACAACATCAGCCATTGTCCAGACAATTTTCTAGTGTTCCCTTTGAAACTAGTCACCTAAACAGGCACAAGAATAATTTTCCATTTCTTCTCCCTGTGCTCTCTGAATTCATTTACTGTTCTTCTTGCACAAAGGCCAACAAAGTGCTACTGGAATACAAGTGTTTAGGGCAATTAATAATTTGAAATATGATCCGTGGTTTGTGGAGCTTACAATTTAATATGTAAGTTGGAGATATACTGCTATTAATAATTACTGATGCTCAGGTATTTTTCAAAACCTTTAGAAGTGGCACAAAACAGCAGGGTATAGTAAGTAACCACTAATATCAATAACAGATATCACTAAGTATTCAGTTACATGAATGCATTGTTGGGATTATGAAAAGAGTAGTATGTTTTAAATAGAAACAAATAATAAAGGAAAAAAGTGACCCTGTCTTGATTTATCAATTGTCCACCTACTGGTATTTGGATGAAAAAGGGATTTTTAAAAAATATATGTTTCTATATATTTATATATTTACACTCTTTCTCTTGCTAATAAATACTGATTCATAGTTGTCCTGTCACAAAAATAACTGATGCAGACTATACACGAGTACCTAATTTATCCACTATGAGGCTACAATCTAAAAGTAAGACACTGTATACGGTCTGTTCAAAGGAAGCAGTTATTTAAATGTAAGTATATTTAAACAATTGCCAGACTCTTCTGTGAGACTTTGTTAAACCACTGACATCCTGCAGTTCTACCTGTATGAAGTCATTAGTCTACTTAAAACACCGATCCCAGGTTCTATCCAAATCCCATTAAAATCAGTGAGCTTTGGGTTAGGCCATTAAAAATGTGAGATTTTTTTTTTCCCCACTCAGTGTTCCCAACCACACTCAAAGCTGTTCAGTGATAGCAAGGACCAGGGAGCTGTTCATTTCCTGATGCCTCTCAAACCTCCATTTTTATGGAACCCAAAAAGACCTCTGTCGACTAAAACTGCTGCCAATACATACACCCCTCTACTTACAAGTCTACTCAGTATAACAAAAGCAAGTCTAAGATTGAATTGCTGTTCTAGAAATGTTTTCTTATGAGCTTTTTCATTTCGTTTTATTTCTTTTTCCCCTGTATTTCATTTTGATGCCAGACTGTAATACTGCCTGTCCGAAGGCGAGAGACCAAGCAATACAGGCACACTGCTTATAATGGTAATCTCCCTTGCTTCCTGGGTAGGATATTCCATAGGAAAGATAGATCCAAATTAAAGCCTCTCCTCATTATTTCATAGGACTGATCTAAAGCCCATTTAAGTCAATAGAAATCTTTCTCACCCAACCTAATCCATAGCAAGGTGGCCAGTTGGAAAGGTGGGTTTGAAACCCTGAAGAGTGAAGTAGACCTAGAAGACAGGTATTGGACTCCTGTCCCTAGGTAAAACATAGGAACTACCACTTTCTGTCTTCAAGAGTCAATAGGGGATGCTGCACTTTACACTGAATTTCCTGTAGTTGTCAGTAAGAACATTCTGGTTCAGATGTTTCCTTTCGCAGTGACCTCGATCCCAACACCACTGAAATGCCTCCCTCGCAAGCTGAGGCAGCATCTAAGCTCTGGGGAGAAGCAGGAGTTTTGACACACTCCTTTTGTCTAGCATTTCTTTTGGCTACCAGTTTGCCTTCCCACTGACTTAGCAGCCTGCATCAGTCTCCAGAAGCAACTAGGCCTCTTCATTCAGTGTATTGGAAATCTAGGAAATTAACCTGTCGATTAGGAGTGGTCTCCAGGGGCAAGACGTCCAAATTTTAGGTGTCATGATGCCTCATCGGTCAATTAAAATCTGGCTGTAGGGCTATGTGCTAGCATCAAGGGGAAGAGGTTATGAACATCCCTGGTGATTAAACGCTGGATGTAAGCTTCGAGTGGAAATAGTTAGGTTCCTGTCTCATTTACAGATCCAGTCCCAGGTGCCTCTAGAGGGGAAGTTCCTACCATTGGGAGGTTCAGGGCACCTCCTTTGGTCTGGCCATTTAGATTTGGGGGGCTCAGTATGGAATTAAATGCCTAACTTATTCATTCCATATTAAAAAAATTTCTCCATGTGTTTTCCTTCTGGAGAGCTGGGTTTCAATCTGTCACTATTATGTTAAGTTAGATTAGGCAAGGCCTTACCCTGAATAGCACTGGGCACATCTACATGTGTGCCTCACGGCACAGTTGGTATGGCACAGTCATTTAGTACTTGCTAAGTCAAGTACTACATGTTAAAGCAAAGACTAAACAATGTAAACAATCGTTTAGTAAACAATGCTAAAGCAAGTACTAAATGACTGTGCAGTCCCCGCCAGTACTGTGCAGTCCCAGCAGTCCATGGGTCATTTTTGCAGCAACGAGCTACTGCACAGTAATGGTGACCTCACAGCTAGCGCCCACTGACGATGGCAATGTAGCTCATTGCTATGGTGACATAGCACCTCATGTAGACGCGCTCACTGAGTACATTCACGTCAGTGGGAGTTCAAGGAGTGCCCAGTTCTTCTAAATATTCACAGAATTGGAGGCCCATCATCTTTTCCTTAATAGATCTTTGCCCATATAACATATCCAGCATAATGTAGCACAGGTCTTGCCCTCTTAGCAGTTTCTGCTTAGGAAAGGTCTGGAAGTGAGTAATTTGGGTGTTGCTAGTTACAACCAAAGTGCATTGGCACAGCTGAGTGTTTGGAGAATCAAGCAGTGCTCCGTCTTGACAATGTGCCTTGACTTAGTCAGGCTCTGATTTTCATGATCACTCTATTCAGACATTTTCATTTCCTAATGTGCAGAATCCAACTGTTTTACAAACCAGAGCCACAGAACAAACAGAATATGTGCTTTCAAAAACAGTTTGACAGCTGCAATTAAATCAATCATCTACTCACTGTACTGTTATGCATAACATACAGTAATATAACAAACACCTTTTATCCATAACAGTTCAAGGCATATTTGCATTAAAAGCACTGTATGAAAAATTCCATTGCTTCTCTCCCACTAAGTTCCACATATAAAGAACACTATCAAATATGTTTCTAACTGCGGAGAATGCCCAGGGCATATATGCCCTGGTGTATAATTTTCATTCTTGATCATAAACTTCTGGATGGGGTTAGGTTTTAATTTGCACAAATCAATGATGACTTCTCAAGGGAAAGTGTTTTGGAAAGACATTGAAATTGCTACAGTATTAAGTGTGAAAACATTTCTTGCAAGCATTAGCTTTCTTTTTGATTATGGTTCTGCCCTTCAATATTACATCTAACCGTCTGGTTGGAAAATAGACAAGTGCTTGGGGCTTCTCTTTCTTTGACAAGTATCTGATTAATAGAATATTTAGGCAATCTGGACAATTCAGTTGGGAAATATTAAGGTTATGTCTACATAGTGCAAGGCAATGCCATGTAAAGACTCTGTGCCAGTTTTGTGCACACTATTTCTGGAACAAGATGCAGTTTAACTATATTAATGTGGCATTGTGTATTCTGGAGCTAATTTGAGCAGAATTAGTGTAGGGTATCTCTGTATGGCACACCCTGGCATCCTACAAATATATTGTCTGTGACCTCAGGGTCACAAAATAGCTTCAAGCTACAGAGTTTGTCCATTTTATCCTCCTCTTTACACCTGGCATAGGAGACATGTTGGCAACAACCTACTTCATCAGATGCCAGGAATGGAGCTTTCTATGAGTAACCTGAGGACATAGGTTGTTGTCTAGGCAAGTGCCTGCCCCTTTGAACCAGTTAGTTATATGGCCATATCCAGACAAGTGCAGATGTCCCTGGGGAAAGCTCATACCATGTGCCCTCTGGTGCATGGCAGGTTACACCGGGTGGGGAAGGGGAGGCTGGGTCCAGCAACTGTGCCTTACCTGGAGTCCTGAGGGCTGCAGAAGCTACAGCCATGGCACTCCTGCAGCTTGAAGCCTGTCTGGTAGCTGGATCATGGCTCTAGAGGGCCAAGCTATGGTTTTGGGCGGCATGTACTGCTGCCACCTCCGAGATCTCCTGGGATCAACCCCTCCCCACCCCCACCCCTCCACCCCCATTCTGCAAGGTTGCAGTGCAGGAAACACGCAAATGTGTGGTGTGTGGCACCACATATTGCATAGCTGCACTCATTTGGGTGCAACCTATTGGTGCATATATATGTGCAATTAATATAAAGCAATAAACTCCGGAGTAGTTTGAGCTGAAATAAACGGGTCCCAGGTGCCACATTTACATGTGTGCCTGGGACAGCACCAATTTGAGTCAGGGTGGAGCAGGTCCAGACTAGCAAGGGATACGGGGGGGTTAGCCCTGGGCTCTGGTTGGTGGTATCGGACAATGGAGAGGCTGGCTGGGGCATGAGGGTGCTGAAAGTGTAGAGCCATGTGGCTATACAGCAGGCTGGCCCCTGGCTGGCTGGGCTGACCAAGTGCAATTTAGACCCACAGTCAGTATCTACATATGTGTTTAATCACAATTAATTAACCTAGGGTAAGATAGTACTATTTCCAACAGCTCTTTCTTATGCTTAATTAGTTTACTGCAGCCTAATACCATTGCATGTGTAGATAGCTTTACTCCACAGCTAGTCAGTCTACTCTGCTGTTAAACACATGTGTAGATGTGGCCTATAGTGCCACTCTGCCCTACCTTCTTCCTGACTTCAAACTAATAAGACCAACCATGTCTGGAACAGTAAATGATATAATGGCTTGGTCTTCTTTATTTTAACCATAATGGTAAAAGTCAGTTTGGGGAACAATTTGAATGAGTAGATAGTAATGAATTGGCATATCTGGTCAAAATGGCATTCTGTGTCAGGGGTTCATGGGAAAAAGTGAAGAAACAAAGCTGGGGAAAACAGAGAGCTGGGAATCAAGGTAGCGCATGCTTAGTAAAACTGAGAAAAAATGTAATACCCATTGCCTGCGTTTACTGTGTGTATGGGATAAGCAGAGAGAAACAGGGAGAGAGGAAGGAGGCTAGTTGGAGGGAGAAATATGTTAGTCTTTTATTCACTCTAGACTATAGATGAATGTAGTCAAGTCCCCATGTTTTAAAGGACAAGCCCCTATGATTGAATTTAAAGGAGCTTTTTTGCTCTACTAACCACAATAACAGGCTTAATTAGAAAGAGTAGATAGATGCATCGTAAATAAAACTTAGGGACATTGTATTACACAACTTTTTGGTAACAAATGAAAATGAATCGGTAGAAAAGCATTTTGAAATTATGTGGTGATTTTGCCAATTTTCTTGCTTGCTTGTTTTGGCAAAAATATCCCAAGAAAATTCCTCAAAGCATGCAATGGGCATTTTGTTACATTTTATAAACCAATATGTTTTATGTTTTTCAGTTTTGGCTTTATTTTCAGTATTGGCTTTATTTTAAAAGTCCAATACATTTAAAAAAACAGCACTGTGATGAACTTGAAGCTTTTTTTGAATCTTGGATATACATTTTTGTTTTCATTGAGCTAAAATGCCTCTCCTTCCACACGCAGTGTTGGAATAGCCAACACATCAAAATCATCTTTTTCACTCACTCTTAGCCCTAAATGATGATGGGATATAAGGGACCAGAAGCTAAAAGATATACAAAGTTTAAAATGCTAATTCCAGGCTCCCTCAATCTGGAACATTTCAATTACTTTTGATTACCTGATTTCATCAGCTCTGCAACGTTTAACTATTGTTAGAATAGTTCAAATCCAAGTACACGTGAAAGGTCAGAGTTCAGAAGAATAGTAATTTCTGATCACACCAAAGACCTTTGAGGCAAACACCCCTTCAGTTTTACAAAGCCAAGTGAGGTGTGAAACATATAACAGAATTACAGTCTTTATAATCTCAGAGCACTGTAGGTTCTGATGTACACATTACGAAGCTAATTTCTTGAATATATTGGAAAATATTGGTTAATGCAACTTGACTTCCCTGCATTGCTTTTCAAGGCTGCTAACAAATAAAATTCAGAACAGGAAGTTAATGACACTGCCAAATTTCATTAAGTACAATGAAGGCCCAAGTAGCAGACCACGGTACTTGGTAAACTAATCATCAGCTAACCTTCACCCAGTTTTCTGCAGCTACTGGGATCCAATGTAGGGGGTATCATGTAATGTTGATGTAAAACTAAATAACATAGTTGCTAAATATATAGTGGGTAATACATAAACACACGCACATAATGGGTAATATAATTCATTTCCAGCTGTAAGCATACAAATGAATAGGTGACTATTCCCCATGAACTATAAGATAAGGTTAAAAATGTAGGTTTTAAAATTTGGAGCTAATGTTGGTATAAAAATAACTCTCTATAAAATGAATAAAGTGCTTCAAGAAAATTGCCATTTAAAAAGGCAGCTCTTCCCCAACTAGCAGTATTCACTAATCACAGTCAAGAACGCACAGCACAGCCTTTGCCTACTCCATATATTCAGTGATCTGCCTTGACTGGTCTTTTCTATCACAATCTCTGTAAATGTAGCACACATCCTATAGAGATTTTAATGGTTGCACGAAAGAGACCATTTTTGTATTTTATCACTTTTCTTTCATTGTGTAGATCGGATTTTAAAAGTATCTTCAGGTGTTAAACACACAGGCCATATAAATATCATACAGACCTCCTGGCTGTTTGTATCTGAATAGTTAGAGGTAGCCAATCAGAAAATGTCAACACTAACAGTTGGTTCACCCTTCCCATAACACCAGCTAACATCTCACTACCTTCCCTAAGGCTCTTAAAAATAAATAGACATTACAGCATGCCTTAAAAGTTAACAGGCTTGGGCTGGGTAATGGGAGCAAGAGTTCCAAAACAAAATCTCCCTTTATATCCCCTGCTAGCAGAGACCATATTTTAAAACAATAAAGTTCCAGCTCAACTACATCTATGTTAATATAACTCAGGGAAAGACAGTGTCTCAAGGAGGCAAATCCAAAGCCTTTTGATCAGACAAAATTACAGTATATCTGCTATCACGCTGCAGATAAAATATTGAGGTTCGAGGGCAGGAACAAAGATAAGAGCCATAGAGACCTAAACACTGATATTTTCAAAAAATAAGAGGAGTAACAATCAGCAAATATTAGATGAAACTGATTTTTTTCCCCAATTTTCTTTCCATTTCAGTTCATATGATTTCACACCTAGACCCATCAAACTAAGTGCGTGCCTATAGTAGAGATTTTTACTCAGAACTGCTGCAGGTACACAGATGTTGACACTATTTTGGTACTGGTGTGACTGACCACATGGCTGGGTTTACTATTTGATGTTGATGGGTGCTGCATCCTAGTCTCCCCAGTGCAGCCTTGTTGGATAATTTTGTGGTCTACTTTAGCATATCAAAGTATCTCCAAGGAATTATGGATGTTGGGAATCAAGTTCCCACAAGTCCATTTTTCCAACATGTAATCTGAATACTTAAAAAAAAAATCTCAGTTTTTATTATGCTTCTTTCAAACTCACAATTAACCCTTCATCATTAACAAAGATCCTGCACACAGCAGCTCATTTCTCATGTCTGGTTTAGCAAAAGAGCAATTTGGTCCAGGAAAAAAAGGATCAAGTTGTGGGGTCATGCCAGGATGGAGACCTGGGATGACCCATCCTAATCCTCATATGGAAAACAGCTGCCCCTGCAGCCAGCACAGTTCTCCTGGCCATGTGGGGATTGGGATCCACCCATCCATCCCAATCCCCATGCGGCAGGGAGACAGCTGCCCCTGCAGCTGATACAGCTCCCCCCATATTGGAGCTTAGGCAGGCAGCAGCAGGCCCCCTGCTGCCTGGGCTGATCAGAAGCAAATTGCGGTGATGCCTTATTGCATATTAGATTAGTCTAATGCACTGTAAAACATCTTGTATAGACACACCCAGGAGGCCTCATTTCTGAAGTTATGTACCAAGATCACCTGGGCTTCTAAGGCATAGACACAAGAAAAAAAGCATCTTTGACAATGGGAAAATGAACAATGATTACACATTGGAAACTTGCAGATCTTGACTGCCAGTACTCAGTGGGCAGATAGTTTACTGCTTGAAAACACATGGTGGAACAATTGTTTGAGTGTGCAGATCTATTTGATATGCTCTACAGAACAGAGCTGTGAATCAGAGTATTGGAAATAACAGAGAGAACTGATGCAATGGGCTTCCCAAACTGGAAAGGAGTTGGATCTGGGATATTACTTTTATAAGTCATTAAATCTTCACTGGTGCAAAGTCACAGGGAGGTCCTAGAATGAATCAACTAAGTAACTTTCATATCTTCATGCTTTTTTTCTGACTATTTATTAATCCAACAAAGAAAGCATGACACAAGGATGAATTGAGAGATTTCCCCTAGTGGAATATCCAGGAGCCTGGTACTTAGGGCACCTGGTTGGGCAAGACCCAAGCTCAGATCTCGTAGCTATGGCATGTCTGGTTCCAACTCTTGCCCCATCTCAGGCAGGGAGCAGATTTGAACTCCACGGTGAACAATCTAGTCACTAGGATACAGAGCACATATCCTGCTTATTGGTTCTGTGAATCTAGAGAGGTAGTGTTAGAGCCATGTTAATCTGCAATTTCTTTTGTTTTATTAGAAATACCCCCAAAAAATACCAAACAATTTGTTTCTGGTTGAATGAAGCACTTCATTCAACCCAAAGAAAATTGTTTCTTATACTTCAAATGCTCAAACAAATCATTTTTGTCAATCCAAAACATCTTTTAAATTATTTTCCAGAGCATAAGTGAACAATGTATCCCTCAGATAATTAATTGCTCATGTAGTCCTACTCTTGGGAATCTAATGTGGAATGAAAAATTGTTGTCATTGCAAAAAAATTGTGGGATAGGAAAACCATATTTACTCAGCTCAGTAAAAAACAATGACAGCAAACACGCTTACATGTTATGCAGTGATAACTAACTCTCACAGACAAGTCAGATCTGGTCTGAGTTGCAGCTTAGGTAGGGAGACCCAAATGTTAGCAATTCAGTAAGTCACATCCATGATGTCAGCTAAACTGATATCTTGTTTATGGTGTTAGAAGAACTGGGTTGCTAGAAGAACTAGGCCATATTGTCAACAGATGTAAATTAACACAGCTCTACTGAAATGAAACCAGCAGGGCTATAATGATATGCCCCAGCTGATGGTATTACTTATTTAAAGCTTGGGTGAAATGTTCTGCTCCTTTTTTTCTCAAATATCCCTTTGGTCTCTCAGGGATCTTTGTCATAACCAACTTCTGTTTCAGCGTGTCTAACTATACTCCCTCTCAGTTCTATGCAAAATGTAGGAAGTGGTATTTAAACAGCAAGAACCATATCATCAATAAAACATACATCAGTAGGTGGCAAAAATGACTTTGGAACGGCAATGGCTGAAAAACATTCTGAAGGGTTTTACAAAGACAAATGTCCAAATAATGTTAATACATAGCGGCATCCCACATAGCTTG
>NW_017729008.1:23079049-23082153 GCF_001723915.1 Gavialis gangeticus
TAAACAGCAAGAACCATATCATCAATAAAACATACATCAGTAGGTGGCAAAAATGACTTTGGAACGGCAATGGCTGAAAAACATTCTGAAGGGTTTTACAAAGACAAATGTCCAAATAATGTTAATACATAGCGGCATCCCACATAGCTTGGCTTCACTCATAAACTTTTATAAAGTGAGATTCACTGACAGTGAAACTGCTGACACTGCGTTTCTTTTCTGGCACGTTTAATCTCATATGTAGATTGCCTTGGAGTCCAGATTTTCTGGGGGAATGTTTAAAAGGCAAAACACTCTAATAGTGGGCTTCCCAGCTTGCATCAACATGTCAACAGTCTTACTTGGGGGTGATAAAGAACATTTCACAGTAGGAACTAACCTACATCTATTTTTTTTTCTTAATTACTAGAGCCAAGCTTTCCATTGCAGCCTGGACAATTGGAATTTGCCAAGTCTGAAACATGCTTGTCATGAGGAATCTTCTCTCCTTGAAACACTGAAAATGCATGCAATACTTTCCCCATAGCTCCCTTTCATAAAACATGGTGAATTCATCAATAAGACATGCACAGTCATATACATGATAGTGCTCCCTCTCTTATAAATCATATCTTTTTCCTATTAAATGAACTCAAGTTTTGTTTCAGATGGAGCAGAATTGGTTTTATGTTTGCACCATTTTTTTCTGCAGTCTACCTTACTCTGACCCCACAAAGGTCCAGATATGTGCACATGGAGCAAGCATCTCAGAGAATAGCTATTCTCTATACTCCCCCTCCCCACAGTGCTACTTCCCCTAGCCTTTCTACCTTGCCTAGAATTTCTTTTCTATGCAGATGCTGATTGAGACTTATTAGCAGATAAAACATTTCTCTCTGCATTATTAACTAACAGTCTCCCACAACATTCTCACAGGAAATCTGAAGAAGTATGGGCTAGATAAATGGATTGTAAGGTGGATAGAAAACTGGCTTGAGCATTGGCTCAGAAGGTAGTAATCAATAGCTTTATGTCTAATTGGCAGCTGCTATCAAATGGAGTGCCCCAGTGGTCGGTCCTGAGATAGCACACACTCAGCAAGTTTGCAGAGGAAATCAAACTCGAGGGTTGGGCTAGGATTCAGAGAGACCTAGACAAATTGGGGGATTGGACCAAAAGAAATCTCATGAGGTTCAATAAGGACAAGTTGCACTTAGGATAGAATAATCCCATGCATCAGTACAAGCGGGGGTTGACTGGCTGGGTAGCAACCCTGCAGACAAGGACCTGGGGGTTACACTGAACAAGAAGCTTAATATGAGCCAACAGTGTGCCCTTGTTGCCAAGAAGGCTAATGGTATACTGGGCTTCATTGGTAGGAGTGTTGCCAGCAGTTCAAGGGAAGTGATTATTCCCCTCTATTCTGCACTGATGAGTCCACATCTGGAATACTGTGTTCAGTTTTGTGCCCCCCACTACTGAAAAAATGTGAACAAGTTGGAGACAGTCCAGAGGAGGGCAACAAAAATAGTGAGGGGGCACGGGGACATGACTTCAGCTACCTGGAGAGGGCTTCAAAAGAGGATGAAGCTAGACTGTTCTCAGTGGTAGCAGAGGATAGAACAAGGAGCAATAGCCTCAAATTGCAGAAAGGGAAGTTTAGGTTAGCTATTAGCATGGGTGTCTGGTGCCTCTGAAGTCGAGGGGGGGCATATGCCCCCCCCGACACCAGTCAGCGACTGGGGGGGTCCCCCAATGGCCGATGTCACTCATCATAAAAGTGGCCGCGCCACCTCCAGAACTCCCACAGCCACTTCCAGAAGTGGCACAGCTGCTTTTGCTGGTGGCTCCGCTCTCCACCCAGCACTTGCAGGGAGGGCACTGGTGCTCCCGCCTGCCCCCCTGCCTGCTGGCTAAACTAGGAGCGTGGTCTGACAGGGGGTGCACCAGAGCTCTCAGGGGGTGCTCATGCACTCCCATGCACCCCCTATGCATTGCCCCTGTATATTAGGAAGAATTTTCTATCTAGGAGGGTAATAGAACACTGGAACACTGGAGGTTGCCCAGAGGGGTTGTGGGAGCTCCATCCTTGGAGGTTTTTAACACCCAGCTGACAAAACCTTGGCTGAGATGATCTAGTTGGGGATGGTGCTGTTTTGAGCAGGGGGTTCTAGCACATGAATGGGGCCTAGATGAGATCAATAAACACTGTGGAGGTGCTCAACCCCTACAGAGTCTGTGCTGGTTTCTGGCTGGTTCCTAAGTATCTGCAGGTTGATAGAGCTGAATCTTCTTTGTTCCATGGTGAGGAAAACTTCATGGGAACATATCCAGTGCTGAATCTCATGGCCTTCTTGTCTTCTGCAGGGATTATTTGTGTGTAAAGTTTGCCTTGGCCCTTTAATTCTGCCTGCTCTGTTTAAGGATGGTGTGTGTTAAAGCAACATCCATAGACACAGATCTGCTCTGTAAAATCTGCATACTCTTTTTCCCCTCTGCATTTATGCAGCATCCTTGTTTCCTCTGTTTGACTTGTGTAGAATGAATCAGATCCAATTCTGTGAGACTGAACTATTAAATCTTTATAGAAGCAAACAGTGCATATCTGCTGACTGCACGGATTACCAGATAACAGATTATTAAAGAGATTGGACTGCTTGTCTAAACATTACAGGACTTAATAAAGCCTCTCTCTCACACACACACACACACACACACACACACACACACACACACACTATTACAGACATGTTAGTCTGTAATTGGGCTATGCTGCAGTAACTCTGGAAAACATGCCTGCACATCTCAGGGAAGAAACATCAAATAATATTAAAACCAGGAAGCTGGAACAGCAACATTAAGCACAATATATCTGCTGACAAAAAACACTATAACACAGTATTATACAGTACATTATTATACAGTCTTATGTATATAAATGTTCAGGGAAGCCAATTTTTTTGCTAGCTTAAATGGATGCTGATTTACTGATAGACTTCCTGTAGCAAAACCCCCAGTTTTGCTCCAATCTCTGCTCTTCACCCCTCTAACATCTGTCTCATTTCTCCCTCTCCTGCTTCTGGCTCACTGCTACCTCCAACACCTGTCCTGAGCTCCTCTCTGCC
>NW_017729008.1:23082822-23095809 GCF_001723915.1 Gavialis gangeticus
TCCAAACCCCCTGTTTCTTTGCCACTGTCTTATCCCCACTGCCTTTTCCTTTTCCCCTGAGCAACCAGGTTTCTGCCTCAGTTTCTTTCCTGGCTGTCTCCTCCTTGCCACCACTTATCTGTCCCTCCACCCCCACGCCCAATATCTCAGCTGTCTGCCTCAGTTTACCTGAAGTAAACCCAAGCCTCAGTTCCTCAACCAGCTTCTCTCTAGCCTACTGGTTCTAATCCCAGTTCTAGCAACTTTCACTCCCTATGCTTTAACTCTCTCTCTCTCTCACCTGAACCTTTCCCCAAGCACACACATACACACTGTACCATCCAAGTTAGGAACTTACTTGTGTGTATGTGTAGGTGGGTTGTATGTGTGTGAACTGGTGAGTGTGAGTGTGTATATATATATGTGTGTGTGTACATATATATGTCATTGTGTGCATGATATACGAATTAGTGATCTGTGTCTAACTTCTGGGGTGTATAGTGTATGTGTTTGAATTGATGATAGGTATGAATGTGCCTAGGCTGGTTTGGATATGTGTGTGTGTGTATGCACCTAACTGAGTTGTGTGTCTGTATATGTGCAATTGTGTCACACCCTCCTGTCTAACAGTATCCTGAGAGTTGGCCTGACCCCACAGGGCAACATTCCCGTCCCTTTTAGACCCTGACCTTCTTCAGCAGCTGGGATAGTGATTTCAGTTCTTTTAGTTATAGTGAATATCAGGTTTCTACATTAACTTACTATATAGACTAATTCTTAAAAGCATTTTTCCCTTTGACTAGTTGATTAGACACAGGGCCTTCCAAGAAGTGCCCGCTTCCTGGGATCTCCATCAGTCTTCATGCACACTAACTCTATACTGTGGGCCACCCCACTGCAGATCTCTGCACAGCTCACTAAGGGCTGACTTTTCAGTGACCTTTGCATTAGCAAATGTATGTGCCTAGAAACTTCACAATTTCAGAAGGGAAGGACGGCAGACAAAAAAAATCTCCTCTACCTCTCCTTTACATTTGCACACTTGAACCAATAAACCCAAGATTCCAAACAGTGAAAACAGACATGGGTAGCCCCCAAACCTCCAAACATGCATACTAATGAGGGTATGCAGAGAAATAATACACAAAGTTACCATTATAGCACATAGTCATCATAGCCAAACATGCATAACATAACCAGGGTTACACTGAGAATCTCACAAATGCAAACCTTATGGAACGTCTATGAGCCAGAAACTTTTTTCTGGATAACTGAGGCCTAGGCCTTCACTTCGAAACACAAGTATTAGAGGAACCAGCATCCCCCTTTGCTAGGATGATGCGAGAATTCTTCCACTGGAGCACTACAGAACTGGAAGCAAAAGAGGGCAGGATAAAGCCGTGTAAAGGTTGTATTCAGAAATCCTCTCTATGGATTTCTAAATGGGTGTGTTACTATATCATCGTTGGGTAACTGTCAAAGGCAGCACAAAATATTCCAGCAATTGGAAAAGAGGCTACAATGTACGAGTAGACACATTAACCCTGGAAGTTTTCCTTTGATCCAGAGGACAGAAAAGTCACCGGGAACATCTACACGTTCTTTAATGTGCCTTCGATACTGCGTATTTAGTTTAGTACTTCCTTAATCAAGTACTAACTAAATGTGCATTACCTAAAGTTACTGTGGAGTAGTGCCGGTGAGTGGCTATTTAGCGATGCTTACTGCACATTAGCCTAATAACACTGTGCAGTAGGCTATTAACATGGTTTTTGCTGTGACACGCTACTGTGCAGTGTTATTAGGCCAATGTGCAGTACATGTCTTGTGTAGACTCCCCAACCTTTTATCTCTTCTCCAGGTCTCCAAACCCTCTTGGTTGTGTGTTAAGCTATAAAGGGACTGTGTGATAAACTATAAGGTATTTTTTGGCCTGCCTA
This sequence comes from Gavialis gangeticus, assembly GCF_001723915.1. Lineage (NCBI taxonomy): Eukaryota > Metazoa > Chordata > Crocodylia > Gavialidae > Gavialis > Gavialis gangeticus. The sequence continues at coordinate 23,084,742 of NW_017729008.1, forward strand.
TAGCCTCCAATCTCTATTTCAAACAATAATCCAAGCCTCAAGAACAATACCTTTAGAAAGTATATCTCGGTGTTCCTAACTGACCGGAACATTACTCTAGTGCAGATTTTGTGAAATATGGCACTGTAATATTGAAATCCTCATACTGTTCTGAAATCCAATCTAAGAGAGTGTTTTCTTTCCTTGGTTGTTTTCTTTTGGCTGGAAGAGATGTCACACCTTGGATAAATAATATTTCTGCCTGCATCTCATCAGCTCTCCCTGAGGAGGTGACAGATTTGTACAGCTTCTTAAAGCACTGCCACAACTGATTTCTGGCTGTTCTACAAGAGGTGTGCAGACACTTGTGTATATTCCAAATCTGGCAAGGGGCTAGAAGACAGATGTTGATAGGCCCTCATCTTTCATTTACTGTGAATTTTAAGCATTGAGGTGGTCCAGAACTACAGCCAAGAATTCTATAGCCAGTTTTGCTATTAGCTTACTTTGTGACATTGGGGTAGTTATACACTGTTATCCCATCTCTGCAGTGGGGAATACTACAAATTACTTCCCTATCTCACAGGGTTGTTAGGTTATTTAGCTAATGTTTGCAGAATTTGTTTTTAAAAAATTGGATAGCATTACCATGAATAAGTGGGAAATAAAATTTCATATATTGTTCTTGTCTGTATATGCAGTAGGGCTCACAATAGGATAAACAAGGAAACCTAGTGTCATTTTTGGTTTTACTTACGGGTTGCTGCAGTGTTTTTGATTTTGCACTTGGAAGTAAATTCTTCTAAAAGTTAGAGCATAGGATTTATTAGGTCTATTCATGATGGGTATTAGATAGATTGTTTTTTGTGAGCAGGCCAACAAGAATGTTTAGGCTTAGGAATATGCAAGGCTTCTCCCTGAAAGGCTAATTATGTAGAAAAGGGGTTCAGATAAATGTTTGGTATACACAAAATCCTGTCTTACTGTTAAACTTGCCTAACAACAGAAGAGTGATATTGATGTTACCTCATTTCAGAGTAAAGATTTCCCTAAGCAGTTTGGCATATGATGAATAATTACCATAAAAGGCACAGAAAACTCCTATTCCAGTTTGTTCACATAAAGCTACTTTGAACTGGCTTCCAACAAAGAAATCCATTCATACAGCACCTCATTGTAACATATGTCTCAAAGTAAACTGCAGAGAAGTTTTGTTAACTACAGTATATGGAGTTACAGATGATATTTTTAATGATCGTAATATAAATTACATCTAGTTTAGGAAAAAATTCTTATCTTCAGAGTCGTAGCAATGAGACCAAATTGTCCTTTGGAGCAGGGTTACCGTCTGTTTTTTATGATCAATATCCAAGACATATAAAAAGTTCCCAGACAGGATATTGTAGGGCGGGGGTGTCAAATTCACCTGGTGCCCTGGGCTGATCTGGGTTGCAGGGCTCCTTGTGGGCCAAATCCAGATCTGGTAGTGGCGAAGTGAGTGTCAGTGATGGTGCAGGGGTTAATGCAACTGTTTTTGCCCCCTTACTTCCAACACATCTCCCCAGAGGAGCTCCATACCTGGCAGCATCCCCTCCCCCATTTATCCCCTGTCCTTGGGGTAGCTCCTTGGGCTGGATACAGCCCACATGTTGTATGACTCCTCTGTTGTAGGGACATACTCTGTATTCAATAAGCTTAGCAGCTCTTCTGAGACTCATCTAAAATATTTTTGGAAATGAAATAGTGTTGTATCTGTGATTGTCCAGGAAATATGTGAGAAGCAACGGGTTTTATGTGTTTGTTTGCTTTTGGTGATATCTTTTATTGGACCAAATACAGAGCTGGGGGAGATGTTAAACAAGCTTTCAGGCCCTAAGGTCTAAAAATTACCAGATAAAACAGTGCCTTGTATGGAACTCCACATTTAATTTTTTTTTTTTTTAAACAAAAGTTATCTTTTCTTTTTTGCCTACTTAAAAATCTAGACCTGTACTGCACAAGTGCTTTACCTTAATTATGTGCTACAGGCCTGAGTCGATGAGGTATAGCAGACTGGATAAAAAACAGTTCTTACCTCCATAGAATATTATATGCAAATTATTCAAGGTAAAGCTTTGAAGGTTTTCCAAATCTATGGCATTCATTCATGCTGTGTGAATGGTCAAGCACACTCCCAAAATCTTGGCTCACCTGATCCACAGCACAGCCTGCAAAATATGTCCCCATAATGTTACTAAAATATTGTGGTGGTCTTCACTTGATAAAATAAATTGCATGTGTTTTCAGTTAGTTCTGAACTGTACTGAAGATGCACTTCAATAAAGCATTGTGCATGTTTACATTTCAGTTCCACATAATACACTAGTTAATATTTCTGGTAACTCTATAAATAAAAAGCAAAGTAATAATTACTCTGTTAAAATGAAAACCTAAAGGGTCTCTCTGTTTTTTGAATTTCTACTATGAAATGGAGGGAATGGCAAATGGCCAGCTTTTGGAGCAGCAGCTAACTTGTACCACATCAGTCCTGGAAAAGATGTCTGTGGAGAAAACTCCTGAACTGGCTGAAAGATACTGTAGAAAATTAAATGTAAGAAGAACCAAATGAAACTCTATGCAACAAGCCATGTATGGTGAAAACATGTAGTACGAGGTAAAAGCTTCAGGCTCTGGACAGTTTCACATACAGCCAGTTCCTCCCTCCTAGCACTTAACAGCCTTTTGCTCTTTGGTGGTAAAGTCTCAAAACAATAATAGGATTCTGATGAGATTAAAAATGGCTGCTTTTTTGTTGGTGTGATTAATGTAATGAATCTTTCCTAAGCTGGGCACTATAGATGCAAGGTAAGATCTGGAATTCCATGAGACTTAAATGTAGCTTTATAAATGAGAAGGGAAAACAAAATCATTAATCTATGTTAAAATTATTAAGGCTATTAAGATATTATTACCAACTTTAAGAAATCACTTAATATCTGAGAATTATTGATGGGACAGTTAAAGGGTTTCAAATGCCAAAATGCACGTTTTAAGCTAGTTATTTTCTTATTAGTCACTATGGCTCCAACCCTTGCAGCATAGGGCATTGGCCATGGTCGTCCCCCTGCTTTATGCCAGGTTAGGATGCTCTGCTTTGTGGTTAAATGATAGAATGGCCCTGTGTCGTTCAGTAAAAGGTTAGGTAAGGTTTTGTTTGGGATGGTTTGAATACAGATGATCCTACCTTAGGCAGGGGGTTGGACTAAATGATCTCCAGAGGTCCTTTCCAGCTCTACTTTTGTATGATTCTGTGATACTTCAGTGCTTCTGTAACACCAGAGTAGTGCACAACAACTTGAACACAGTGGCCGCATCCATACATGATGTGGACATTTGATTTTCCTGGGAAAAGTAGTGGTGGCGCACCTGGGGCTGCTGCTACTCGCCTCTGAGGAACGCCCATGCCATGCATACTTTAGCGTGTAGCAAGTTATCCTTGGTGGGGTTGGGGAAGCTGTGGCCAGCATAGAGCTGGCCCCAGCAGCATTACCTGGGATCCTCAGGGCCTCCCAGGGCTGCAACAATGGCAATTTTGCTGTGTGGAGCCTACATGGAAGCCACAGTGTGGCTCTGGGTGGCCCAGCTCCACTGTTGACTGGCATGCACTGCCTGTGCATGAGCTGCTCTGATTTTTTTGCTTCTTTTTTTGTTTTGCAGGTTTTTATGACCTCTGCACATCCAGGGGTCAAAAAACCGATTGGGGAAAAACAAAACTGAGCAGCACGTGATGTCTGCGATTGTCTGGATGTGGCCACTGAGGGTATATAGAGATGTTACTTTTACATCAATTTAACTAAAGTTATGTTGATCTAAATGCACATCTGTGCAGATGTTCCAGGTGAGTGGAGAGGGGGGTGGAGTTTAAGTCAGGCCAAAAATGGCAGGCCAGATCTAAGTTAGTTCACCTGAGTAGATAAACTAATTTAGATTAGGAATGGATTAACCTGATGTATTGAACATCTGTACATGTTCGCATTGCAACCCTGGGGCTGGGAAAGTCCAGCCACTCAACCCGGCCCAGAGCTATGCTCTTCTTACCCAACCTCCTGGCCCCTCCCCTTACCCACCTCTGGACAAACACCCCCTGAGGAACCTTCAACCCCTCCTAGTCCTGTCAATGCCCCCCAGGTTCCCCCCACCCCATGGACTTGCCAGCCCCCACAGTCCTGCCCTTCTCTCCCTTTTACCCCAACTACTTACACCAGATTCCTGGTGTGGCTCCTGGCACTTGTGAATTGCTGTACTGCTGCTCTTTTTCTAGTCTACAACCATACAGCTTAAAGGAAACTACATCATCATAGACTGATTGTGGCAAACATTTGTATGCACCCTGAGTGAATCCATTCCTTTCAAATCAGGTAACTGTGTTTTGTTTAACACTGAATTTGCTCCAAGTTGCTATTGACCTATTGTCTTGGTAGAGTTCAGTTAAGGAACTGTTTGGGCTAGTTTCTTTTATTGGTGAAAGCAAAGTTATGATACAAAATTAATATATTCTGCAAAACATAGAGGTAACTACTTCTACTTCTACATTCTGCCTTTCATGTGATAAAAGAAAAAGCAACAATCTTCTTTCAGAGTTTCCATTTTGTGTTAAGTGTTTACTTGTTTTCTATGTACATGGATAATTGTTTCCATAAGTTTTGATTTCTTAGCAGTTCAAAGTAAAAGTAAGAAAAAAACAGGGTCATTTCTATGTATGTTTCTTCACCATCTCCAGAATACACAGACCTAGTCAAAACTGCTAATAACATACCATGGGAATATTTGAAGAAAATATAATTTTCTTTTATTTTAATAACAAAAATTAAATGGAAGATGTTTTGTTTTCTCAAATACTGAAAAAGTTTTTGTTTTAGTTGCAAATATTTGTTTCTTGAATAACCAAAATATCTTATAATCATAGAAAATTATAGTTGGAAGGGACCTCAGAAGGTCATCTAGTCCAACCCCCTGCTCAAAACAGGACCATCCCCAACTAGATCATCCCAGCCAGGCTTTGTCTAGTTGGGTCTTATATACCTCCAAGGAAGGAGATATCACAGTCTGTCTGGGTAACCTGTTCCTGTGCTTTCCTACCCTCCCTGTGAGAGAGTTTGTCCTAGTATCTAACCTAAACCTCCCTTGCTGCAACTTCAAACCATTGTTCCTTGTTCTGTCATCTGCAACCACTGAGAACAGCCCAGGTCCCTCCTCTTCGAAACCGCACTTCAGGTAGTTAGAGACTGCTATTAGATCCCTTCTCAGTATTTTCTTCCACAGACTAAATATGCCCAGTTCCTTCAGCTTCTCTTCAGAAGTCATGTGCCCCAGCCCTCTCACCATTTTCGTTGCCCGTCACTGGACTCTAAGTTGTCTACATCCTTTCTGTAGTGGCAGCCCAAAGCAACACAATACTCCAGATATGGACTCATCAGAGCCAGGTAGAGGAGAAGAGTCAATCATGGAGCAGTTTTTCAAGGATTCAATTTCTAAGCAGCTGGAGGCAAAGAAGGTGATTAGGAAGAGTCAGGATGGATTTACCAAAGGCAAGTCATGCCTGACCAAACTCATTTCTTCTATGATGAGTTGTCTGACTCTGTGGATATAGGGAGACTAGTGGATGTGATATACCTTGACTTTAGCAAGGATTTGATATGGTCTCCCACAATGTTTTTGCAAGCAAGCTATGGAAGTACAAGTTGGATGAATGGTCTGTAAGGTGGATAGAAAACTGGCTTGGTCCTTGGGCTTAGAGGGTAGTAATCAATGGCTTGATGTCTAGTTGGCAGCTGATAACAAGTGGCGTGCCCCAGTGATCCCTTCTGGAGCTGGTTTTGTTCAATATTTTCATTGTCTATCTGGAAGATTGGATGAACTACACCCTCAGCAAGTTTGCAGGTGACACCAAACTGGAGGCAGTAGTAGATACACTGGAGGCTTGGGCTAGACACCTTAACAAATTGGAGGATTGGGCCAAAAGAAATCTCATGAGTTTTAATAACAATAAGTGCAAAGTCCTGTAATTAGCATGAAACCACCCCATGCACCAGTACAGGCTGGGGACTGCCTGGCTAAGCAGCAGCTCTGCAGAAAAGGACCTTGGGGTTACAGTGGACAAGAAACTGAATATGAGCCAATAGTGTGCCCTTTTTGTGAAGGTGGCTAATAGCATACCGGGCTGCATAAATAGGAGCATCTCCAGCAGTTGAAGGCTGCTATGAAATCCCTCCAGTCTTCTGTCGGGCAGATTAAATAACCCCAGTTTCCTCAAAGCTAGTCATCTCATCATAGAAGTGCAATCACGTTGGTCAGGCATGACTTGCCCTTGGTGAATCCATGCTGACTATTCCCAATCACCTGCTTCTCCTCCAAGTGCTTAGAAATGGATTCCTTGAGAAACTGTTTCATGATTTTTACAGGGACTGAAGTGAGGCTGACCAGTCTGTTGTCCTCAGATCCTTCTTTTTTCCCTTTCTTAAAGATGGGTATTATATTTACCATTTCCCAATCACCTGGGACCTCTCCTGATTGCCACAAATTTTCAAAGATAATAGCCAGCATCTCTTCAATCACATCAGTCAACTCCCTCAACACCTTTGGGTGCATTGCATGCTGACTCATGGACTTGTGTATACCTAGCTTTTCTAAATAGCCCAACTTGTTCTTTCACCACTGTTGGCTTCTCACCTCCTCCTCAAACTGTGCAGTAGTCTGGAAGCTGACCTTGCCTGTGAAGACCGAGGTAAAAAAGGCATCGAGCACTTCACCCTTTTCTGCATCCTCTGTCACAAGGTTCCCTCCCTCATTCAGTAAGGGACCCACACTTCCCTGATTTTCCTCCTGTTGCTAACATACATATAGAAACCCTTCTTGTTACCCTTCATGTCTCTTGCTAGCTGCAACTCCAATTGTACTTTGGCCTTCCTGATTTCATCCCTGCATTCCTGAGCATACTCTTATACTCCTCCCTTGGCCAAGTTTCCACTTCTTGTAAGCTTCCTTTTTTGTGTGTTAGTTCATTTAAAAATTCCCTGCTAAGCCAAGCTGGTCTTCTGTCATACTTCTGGTTCTTCCTGTTCATTGGGATGGTTTCTCCCTATGGCCTCAGTAAGGTTCATTTAAAGTACAGCCAGCCCTCCTGGACTTCTTTCCCACTCAGACTGGCCTCCCAGGGGGTCCTGCCCATGAGTTCCCTAAAGGAATCGACATCTGCTTTTCTGAAGCCCAGGGTCCTTACTGTGCTACTCTCCTTCCTTCCATTCGTCACGATCCTGAACTCAGTAATCTTGTGGTTGCTTCTGCCCAAGTTGCTATATACTTTTATGCTCCTCACCAAGGGAAGTTTAGGTTGGATATTAGGGAAAACTTACTCTCTAGAAGGGTGATGAGGCTCTGAAACAAGTTACCTAGAGAGGTTATGGAATCTGCATCATTGGAGGTTTTTAAGGCCTGGCTCAACAAAGTCTTGGCTGGAATGATCTAGTTGGAAATGTCTTCTTTGAGCAGACTTCCTGAGGTCCCTTCCAACCCTGATTTTTCTATGATCCTGTTTGTGAACAGTAGGTCAAGAGGAGCAAGATGGATTTAGCTAGATGGATTTTTAAAAATAGAAAAATCTTAAAGTTTTTACCAAGATTTGGGGGTTTAGTTTCGTATTTTTTTATTAAGAAGTTAAAACATTTAAGAAGTATTTATATACATTTTCCTTTTAATTTAAAAAGACACGTTTTATTTAAATAAAATTAATAAAAATTTCAATGAGCTCTGAAAGTATGCTTTCCCCTGATGTTCTCTTTTACCAGGGAATTTTCCACATTACAGTGAGGGTATTACGCAAAGTATCACCCCTGACATCCTGAGTATGGGTGTTATTTTCAAGCTTGGCGTCTCCTTTAGAAAAACAGAACTCTGTTGTGCTCATCCAAAAAAGAATCCTAATGTGCTAGAATATGAATTGATTTAAATGACTTTTCACATCCTCTACCATACATTTGCTGCCTATGAAAAGTAATTTATGTGCTGGCAAGCCAAAATGGGAGTGACCTCACTTTAACATTTTTTTAAAGTTCTCTCCTTATGAGAGCATAGGATCTTGTCCCATACATGTCTGCTCCATTTTCCAGCTCTTTTATCCTTCTTCCCCTAAATACTAAAGGTCAAAAGTTTTGCATTGCCTCAGTCTTCATTTTTGTAGACTAAACAGATCCATTTCCTTGAACCTTTCCATGGTTCATGGAAAAACCAAAACCAAAACTAGATTTCTCAGGATAAGTTTTGGTTCATGGTCATGTTTTCAAAACCTCTTGTCATTTCTGTTCTCCTCTAGACTCTTCCCAGTTTGTCTATATCTTTCTTAAAGTATGGAGCCAAAATCTGGACCCAGTAGGCCAGCTTTATTCCTCTTCCTCACAAGCACAAAAAAGAGAGAAATAATTTCCCATCATCCATATGACATTCCAGTTAATAGATCCTAGAATGAGATCTGCCTTCTTTTGTAACAGCAATACATTATTGACTCATTTTAGGAACCCCAAATCCTTTTCTGCCAACATAGTTATCCTCTCCTCCCCTGCATTTTATACTTAGTATTTGATTTCTCCTTTCTAAGTAACACTTGGCACTTGTCTTTATTGAATTTAACCCCATTAAGTTCATCCCTTCTCTCTGATTTTCAAGATTGTTTCATACTGTAATCTTGCCTGTCTCCCCAGTGCTTGCCTCCCCTTCCAATTTGGTGTCACTCCCAAATTTTACAAGTGCAGTTACCAATAATAAATTACTTAGCTTTTTTAAAGAATGCATCCTGTTGCGCTACAAATTCAAATCAAACACATGGTTTGATCCAGTCTTGCCTATACAATATTTCATGTTTCTTTCCCTTTCTCAGAAGTCTTCTGCGTCCTTCAGTGCCAAAGATGAACATCATCTGAGGATGAATCTAGTATTAAGTAGGGGGGTTTTTTGTTTTTCTTTTTGTTTAGCGTCTAAGCTTCATTTGTTGTAGGAGTTGGAATATGTGTAGACTGTAGAGGATAAACTAAAGGACTTCAGGAAGAGGCAGATGAGTGAATCCAAGGGGAATTTAATTCTATAACTCCCTCTGCCACAGAGTCCGTGTGTGATGCTGGGCAAGTCACTTACATTTAAACTTTCCACAGATGGTCACCAACTGCATGCTCCTCATTTTCTGGATGCCTAATTTCATAGCTTGGCCATTGATTTAGAGAAGTATTGAGCAGTTGGCGCTCTCACTGAACCCAACAGGGGGTATGCTTTGTATAAAGTATTCTAACATGTGAAGAGCTCTAAACAAATAAACATCCCTACCCCCAAAAAAACACCCAGAAAACCCCACTTTGTGTAATTAAAAAAAAACAAAAACAGAAATTCTATCATGTGACACTACAGTCCATCAGCCATCCTACAAACATAATGTCTGCTGCCCGCATCTCTGCCATACGAGCTACTAGAATAGCTGATAGCAGCATTAGTCAGCCTCCATGGTGACACATGCTAAAAGAAGGGGTTAACTGAGTAAGCAGAAAAGGATTTGGGGTTTCTAATGTTTGCTAACGGATTTCACAAATACTTGCTGTCAGCAGAGGAAAGATAAGACACAGGGGCTCTATTCCTATTTCTGGAGGGGGGCAGGTATAATCTAGTGGGCAGACTTTTTCCTCTTTCCTCAAATTTTAGCTTATATTGCCCCATCCCCTCCAACCTATTCCTGTCCCAGTCTTGCCTCTTCCCATCTTTGGCTCCTTGTCCCAGGCCCATTCTCTTTACCTGAACAGGCTTCTAAGATTAGTCCCAATTTCCTTTTCCAGGCATTTCTAGTCTGCCACTTGAAGCTCATTTTTTATTTCCAATCATCTACCAATCCAAGTTTCTTCTCCTCCTCATAAACAGTTATAAATCAACACTCAGTCTCATCCCAGTTTCCTCCTTCCCATTCCAGATCCTAGCCCCAGATCTCATTGACTAACCAATCCAAATGCCATTCTCTTGTTCGAATCTCTTTTCTCCTGTGGCCCCGTGGGGTCAGGCTAACTCTCAGGATCTCAATAGTGCTGTTAGACAGGAGGGTGTGACACAATTGCACATATACAAACACACAAATCAATTAGGTTCATACACACACACACTACCAACTCCGGCACGTACACATCCAAACCAGCCTAGGCACACGCATACCTATCACCAGGTCAAGCACCTATACATTATACACACTATACACACCAAAAGTTAGACAAAAATCAATCGTCAATACCCACACACTCAGCACACATACACAGATTACGAATTCATATAGCATGCACACACTGATATATATATATACACACACACCCACCCTACCTACACATACACACGGGTAAGTTCCTAACTTGGATGGCACAGTATGTATATGTGTGCTTGGAGTACCTGGGATACTTCGGGAAGGTTAAGGTGAGAAAGAAAGAGTGTTAAAGTGTAGGGAGTGAAATTTGCCAGAACTGGGATTAGAACCAGTGGACTAGAAAGAAGCTGACTGAAGAACTGAGGCTTGGGATTACTTAAGCTCAAGTGGCCCCAGGGTTACTCGAGGTCACTAGTGCAAGGGAAAAAACCTGGTGGCATGGAGGACACAGCCAGGAAAGAGAGAGAGACAGAAACCTGGGATCTTGAGGCTGGAAACTGAGGCAGACAGCTGAGATTTTGTGGGGGGGGAGGGGGGCAGGTAACTGATGGCAAGGAGGAGACAACTAGGAAAGAAACTGAGGCAGAAACCTGGTTGCTCAGGGGAAAAGGGAAAGGCAGTGGGGATAAGACAGTGGCAAAGAAACAGGGGGTTTGGAGGCAGAGAGGAGCTCAGGACAGGTGTTGGAAGTGGCAGTGAGCCAGAAGCAGGAGAGGGAGAAGTGAGATGGAAGTTAGAGGGGCGAGGAGCAGAGATTGGAGCAGGGCCAGAACTGTAGTAACCCCCAACTCAGGGGTCCAAATAACAGTTTCATTAAACAGACAACACACTACAGAGCCCCATGTAGTTGTTGGTTCACACACACACACACACACACACACACACACACAA
>NW_017729008.1:23095822-23118151 GCF_001723915.1 Gavialis gangeticus
CACACACACACACACACACAATGGCAGCAGGAGAAAGAGACTCAGTGGAAGGGCTCGAGTCCAGGTAGGGAAGAGAAACAGAGTCCAAGTCCTTGGTTGAAGAGGGGGTGGGGGTGATAGCTACCTATCCAGGCTGGAAAAGGTTCATTGTCCAGAGGGGGGTCGCCGGCGGGGCCTCTGGGTGCATAGGTGATGTGGCATGGTGCTGGTCCAAATGTAGAGGGTGTCCCAAGGAGTCAGTCTTCATTACCCTTTTTTATGGGGCAGACTCCCTATCATCTCCTATAGGAGGGCCTGTCCAGGCAATGTCAGTCCTGTCCCAGAGGGCTCCAGCTTGGCACATTGGTGGGTTGCCTCATCTTTTATTTCTTGAATGCTGAGGGTGGTTCCAAGGGCTGGGTCTTTGGTCCCAGTATTGGTGTTGATGGTTTGGTCATTCAGAGGGAGCTATTTTTAGAACTACTGCTATTGTCTCTCAAGCAAACCTCATTCATCCCCATTCATTCAGGAACCAAGTTACATAGGAGGGGTAGGTGTGAGTCATGGGTTACACAACCGGGCCTGGGGACAGGATAGAGACTTGACAAACAAAATGGCAACTTGACATGACTTATGCTGACCTACATATGTAGGCCTAGATCATATAGTATCAGTAAAACAGTAATATAAAAAAGTAAAAATCAATATAAACATAATAATTATATAATATAAAGAAGGAGAAAAAACAAAACAAATACAACTTCCTACCAAAATAAAATGCTGAAGCTTATCCTATGTCTTAGCTCACTTATACTTATCTATAGGGAATATAGAGGGAAAGAACAAGTCAGAAGTGGTTGGAGAAGTGGAGGGAATACACTTTAAAATTTAAAACCCCCCCAAAATACTGGGGGTTTTGCTACATTCCCATGCCCATAGGTTTCCAATACATGTCCCCTGTCTTCTGATCCAGACTCAGCCTCCTGCTTCCCTTTGTCCTTGTCCCATTTTCTTAGCTCCACTGTTTAGTCTGTGTGATATATTCCTCTTTCTCATGCCTAACCCCTCATGCAAGTGCCAGTTTTGCCCCTTATCAGGTCACTCAGTCTCCCTATAAAGATCTGTTATCAAAATATTTATCTCACCAGGTAAGTGGCTTCTGGTCTACCTCCTTGTTTTCCTCCTTGGTTTATGCCCATCTCTCCACCTGCACATATCCTAGTCTCTGCCCAACCACTATCTTCACTTTTCTTATTCCAGCTTCCAGCTTCCCAGCGCAACCAGTTCCACCCTCTCCTTTCTTACTCCATCCCCCAGCCTTCTCCTCCAGTTCTAGCATTTCCTATTCCAGTCCCAACCACAGTTTATTCCTCTTCCATTTCCAGCTTCACTGGGATTTGTATTCAAACCACTCCCTTCCCTCTCACGTGACCTTTTTTATGCTCTTTGAATTGGATGATTCCATCCTCCACTAAGTGCCTAAGTGCCTGTAGGAGGGTTCCTGAAAGCATAGGAGAGAAAGGATCACTGTTACCATTAGAGGGAAATCTTGCTTCACCATGTAACCTTAGCTTGAGCATGATCAGACACTTGGCAAGCATGGGAACTGGGTTGAGATGTAACGTACTCACTCACTCTGGGAGATGCTGGGAGATAGGACTTGTCTGTCAATTAAGGTGGAATATTCAAGTATTTTTCTTGCTATGATCAAATCGGTTTTTATCAAACATAAAGAGATGTTTTCAAATATTTATAAATTGGCCAGATTTAGATAGATTTTCACATTTATAGTAAAGACATATATCTTTGAGACATAATTTCACTCCATTTCAATGTAGCTACACTTCCTCCAAAACACTGGAATGCTACTGAATGTTAAAACAAATATCAGTAGGATATTATGAATGGAAAAAGCAATATACTTTCTCCAAGATTTGTTCTAGGAAGCAAATGAACCATTCTGCTCAGAGTGAGGTAAGTTCATCCTAAATTAGGAATACATCATATTAAAAAAAAATCAACCTAAATAATTAAAATATGGCAATCTAATACATAGCTAAAAGAGTGCATTACAATAGGATGTGTAAAGCAAATTCAGTAATGGAGGCTGTGTCTACATGTGCACTTTAATGAGCAGGAGCCTATTTTACTGCACATTAAAGCATCATGTAAAAAAAAGTGCAAACATGCTAATGCACAGTAGGCTACAGCACATGAAGCATCACTAAATACATGCACTATCACTACTGCACATTAGGGCAGCCAAACGTGCGTTTATTTAGTACCTCACATTGGGAATGCATCTACACAAGACACTTTACTGCGCAGTAGCATAGTTTACTGCACAGTAAGCATCTGTGTCTATACATGCACATGCTGACTGTGAAGTAGGAATCGCTACTCATGAGTAAATCTGCTAGTGAATAGTTACTGTGGAGTAATGCATGTGTAGATGCAAGAGCCACTGCCTGCTGTCCCCAGGCTCTGCATGCTGGAAAAGTGGCTGGCCAGGAAGCAGGGCTGCCTTTAAGAAATGGCTGCTGGCTGCCAGCTGCAGCTGATGCTGGAGCCTTGAGTTCCCCCTGGTGGTAGCAGGGACCCACTGCAGGGCCCCAGGAAGCAGGAGTGACAAATCTGCTCCCACATCCCTACATGCGTAGACACCTGCCTGGGAACATCTACTCACAAGTTGTTACCTCACAAGCAAACTGAGCTTGGATCAAATGCATGTGTAGGCATGTCCTGGAGGTACTAAATTAAATGTGCATTAGGAAAAGCACATTAATGTCTGCGTAGATGTGCCCATACAGCCCTACCAGACCTACCTATAACAACTGTAGAGTGCTCTCAAGAAATTCTTGGGACAAACAGGGGTAGGAACGCTTGATATACTATAAACAAGTTCGTTATCAGAATGACACTACTGCCTGAAAAAGAGGCGAAAGAATTTTCATGAGGTTGGAGGAATAAGAAGAGTTAAGTAATTGGAGCTTGGATCAGTGATGGTTAAGGAAGTAATAATGGAATGTTGCAAAGAAAGAGGTTAAGTGTTAATAAGAAAAGCACAGTAAGACAATATTTATACAAAATAAAATAACATCCCACAAAAAGAGTCATGCTTGAGGGGTATGACATCCAGCCTAATTGTTTACTTTTCTAAATTTATCCCAGTATATCAACTTAGATATTCATTACATAAAATAAATATGTATATTGGAAATAATGTTGTAGACAAAGCTATTTTCACCATAGGAAGGAGCCACAAAACCTTTTAGGTTTCCAAAATAAGTTTCTTCATCTCTTTGGGCCTTTGACACAAATTGTGCTCCATAGGTTATGATTAGGGCCTGGTGTTAATCACAGGCCCAGCTTGCGAATATTGTGGCCCAATCATAGCGGAGGCTGGCATTTTTGCAACATGCCTGCCATGACCCCCGATTGACTGAGGGGGCAGGTTTACGGCCATCTGGCTGGCTGAGTCAGGTCCCCAATGCCAAGCTAGGGGCAGGGATCAAGAGTGTCCAGCAGGGACTGGGGGGATAATGGGTTGCAAGGTGGGGGCGGGGGCTGGAGCACAGGTGGCATCACTCACACTCAGGGGGCCATTGCCCCTCAGCCTTGCCCACCACTGCCCCCAGCTCTGCTTGCATGCAGGAGGCTGCTGCTCCTCAACCTCACCTGCTGTTACCCCCACCCCTCTCCCTGGCTCTGCTCCACATACTGGAGCCTTGCTGGGGCAAGCACTGAGCACTTCCCTCCCACTGCTGGCCTGGCCCTGCCTGGTGGTGAACCACCACTACTGCCCCAGCAAGCAGCCATATCTGACTGGTTAGTCTATAAAGTGCAAATCTCCCTGCCTTCTGTTAAACATATGATATGGCTTACTGAAGCTAGAAGCTAGAATCATATTTCAAATGGGCATAGGATTTGTTTCACTTTAGAGGTTCCATTTACGTTTCATTATTCTCATAAGATAAAGTTGAGCTCATTCAGTTAATTTTATTTGTAAACAGGGGCTACCTTGAACTTCAGGGCATTAAAAATAAGGGTATTATTTACTGAGTTTTAGAAACTCTGGAAGTTTTATTATCCTTTCTCCTTTTTAATTTTTAGTAAAGGTTTCGAGCTGACTCTTAGATTTAAGGTTTCCTACAGCTATCAGCTTGCAGGCACAGTGGAAAGCAAAATAATTATTGGGTGTTATCCATTAAAAGGAATTCAAATGGCAACTGTTAACAATCTGTAACACCAAGGTAGTTGTGCTTTTTTTCTTGGGTCATAAAAAATACTCACAGTTACCACAAAGCTTCATTCACTTTCAATGTGATAGTTTACACATGTGAGAGTTTATTTTACAAGCAAAATCTGCATGTAAGCTGTAAAGTGCCTGAATGCTTGGATTACAAAAGGGAAAAAATAAACAACTGCAATTAAAGGATCAAAAAACTAGAGTCTTACCTCTATTATATCATGCAACTTTATTTTCTTAAGAACACTTCAGAGTAAAATTATGTCAAATTAAGGGTCTTAATCCCTTCTGGAATGACAAAGGACACACGGGTATTCTAGTGAATAAAAACAGTGTTAACAATTTGATTATAGAAACTTTCTTTTGGGAAATCTCTCCAGGGCAGTTTTAAACCTCCTAAAGAAAAGTTTAACCAATGAAATCACTTGTTTGATTCAATTACTCATTATTTCATTTTCCAAATGAAGCATTCTCTCTGGGTTTCTCATATTTCATATGAACATATCATGATATATTATGTATCTAAAATTTTGGCCAAAGTGAACTATTTTTTTTTTAAGAACAGATAAATCTTTGGGATGTTATTTAGGCCATAAATAAAAACAATATTATAATAAGGAACAGAAACAAGTGTGTACTAACCTGGTTGCTAATTCTTCAGTTCAGTAGGAATTCATGTCATTTTCACCATAAAAGTAGGCATACATGCTACACATACACACAAGCATGATAGCTCACAATATACCCCTGCAGGGTTCAGACGGTGCTGCTATTTGACTAGTCAAAGATATCCAGAAGATTTTGCTTCCCATTCCCATGAACCCAACATGAAGATTCAATTCAAGAACCCATTGGGAGCCCAACCCTGTGGTGTTTACAGTCCTGAAGCTATTTGTTCAACATGTGCTAATACATACTGTCATTGAATGTTACCAGTTGCTACAGTTTCAGTGAATCTAATCATTTTTAAGATGTTGCCATGTATCCAACTCTCCTAAGAAGACAGGTAGCACTTACATGGGTACACTTAAGCAGGTAAGTGGTATTCTGAATCACTAACAAGATTTTTAGATCCTACACTACCTCCTGTGCAACTCAGCTCCACTGTGGCCCTCACTCTCTGTAGTGATCCCACTCCCCAAGGAATATACATGATCAATTTAACACCCCACAAATATTAATCACAGAAAAAAAAAAACAGAACTGGAAACTGATCAACTCTGAAGAAGGCACCTCCTTCCAATTAGCTGATTAATTATGCCACTTGCTTGGATAGTAGGCAAATCAGGTCTTAACGCCCCTCCCATCATAGAGAGACTGAATCTCCAGCTCCCACTTCCCAGCACTTCCCAAGTGCACTATCCATCAGGTCATGGCCACAGCAGCTGTAATGGGCACCCTCTCCAATTGAAGTTGGTCCCCTTGGCAGCCAAGAAGGGAACATACGTGGCACCATGTGAGCAAGCCAGTGAAAGATAATTAGCACCAGAAGAAGGGCAAGCCTGAAGAAGTATAGCTCAAAGGAATGGGCATGGTTCTGAAAGGCAGAGGCCGTATCCCACAATGAGGTAGATGTTATCCCACTCCTGTTTCTCCAGTATATCCAGTCACTATTAAATGGAGAAATACAATGAGGGTTAACTCTCCTGCTTCTCCTAAATGTACAACACCAAAATGAAGTTTGCACTTGACTGAATACTGTCTCAGTGCTGATTTTGAGGGAAGAGTGCCACCTGCTGAACTATCATCACTGTTTTCTGTATCACCTGACCTGTTTTTCTACAAAACAGATTTCAAGCCGGCTTTTTTAGCTGGGAAACTTAGGAAACTTACCAATGTCACATTATAACATTATTAATGTTACCCTTTATTCCCTACTATCATTTGTCACATTCACTCATGTTTTACCATAAAGTAGATTATGAACTCTCTATGTGGAAGACCCGTGTACTGTTGGCATTAAGATAGTGTAGTTGGTCTCTGATCCAACTGTGCCATCTGAATATTAGTGGAATACACAAAATACAATAGTAGCAAAAAATAGTTGCCAGGATTTAAATGTGAAGGAAATATGTTGGAGGAATTGATCGTCACTTAATTGAATTCATCATTCCAAGGAAAGGAAGGAACAAGAACAGCAAACCAATGACACTTGCCTACTGAGAGGAATAATTTGGGTCTTATGCCCTGGAAAACTAAAAGGAAAAAGGAGTCCAAGAGATTTGGCAGTTCCCAAAAGGCACAACAGCAGAGGGCTCAACATCAATCTATTCCAATGCAGAGGAAGAATATGAATCACAAGAAATCAATGTGGTTACATATAAGGAGGTTTTTAGCCATCTGAAATTAAAAAGAGATTCATACATGCAAGGATAGCTCACTGAGGAAATATAAGAAAAAATAGTATGAACACTAGAGGTGTTCAAGAATAGGTTGGACAGCCACTAATGGAGGATGATCCAGGCGTAGCTATACCTATGTTCTCCTGTGGGCATATACCATGCTTCTGGGCTTGGCTGGTTGTGCGCACCCCCATTCTTTTTCTTTTATATGCGTCAAGGGGTGCATTTACACATGCCCCTATGGCACCGTTGTTACTGGGCTGTCATTTAATACTTCCTTTAGGTGGCACAGGGTTATTTTTAGCCACTATGTTGCCATAGTGATGCACTATAGAGAGGGAGTACATCACTAAGGCAGCGTAGATGCGGTGTTGTGGTTCATGCCTACTGACACTACATCACTGTAGTTTGCTGCTATGGCAATGTACCGTCTCATGTAGATGCACCCAGGGCGCTTTTAAGCCTCTCTAGAGGCAGTGGGTGATGGCTACAGCTAAGGCCGGGGGCTTCAACTGGAGTGTGCCAATTTTTCTGCTAGGAGCAAAGCCAGAGGTTGTTAGCAAAAGGGTCTTGCCCCTCCACTCAGAGTCAGACCGATTACCATATTTGGGGTCAGGAAGGAATTTTACCCAATGGTCAGATTGGTATGGACTGCGGGGGCAGGGGGAGGCCGGGAGGGTTGCCTTCCTCTGTAGTGAAGGACGAAGCCATCTACCCAGGACCTCTTAAGTATATACTGACAACACTCTATATAAGCAGGACATTGGTTCCTCTGCTTTACCTGTGGCAGGTTAAGGTACTAGGTCTGTGTTGCATGAAGTACAAAGTAGTCTTATATAGAGTTTAGATTATGTATTGTTTAGGGTGGTTTCGATACGGATGACTTTGTCTAGTCCAGAAGGGCGGACTAGGTGACCACTGAAGGTCCCTTCCAGCCCTACTTTTCTATGAGTCCACGAAGGGAAAAAAAAAACAGAAAGGTAATGTGAAAAATGAGTTACTACTAGAGTTGCTAAAGACAACAAAAAGAGTTCTTCAAACCCTTCACCACAGGTAACCACAAACTGTAACCAGACAACTAGCCACATTAATGAAACAAAGTTGAAGTACTATATATCACAATAAAAAAATGTCAGAAAATTTTTATCTACTTTGGATGAATTTAAGTCAGTGGGTCACAAGGTACTAAAGAAGTTGGGTGAAGAAGCCTCAGAGCTACTGAAAATAATATTCACAACCACATGGCAGACAAGTACTAGGAGAAGGATAACATAATATCTATCTTTAAAAAGGCAGAAAGGGGACTTGGAGACAGTGAACTAGAGTCAAGTCAACCTGATTTCAATAACTGTGAAAAACGAGAGCAAATTACAACATATTCAATTTGTAAGTATAAATTAAGTGATGATCACAAACTGCCAACATGTTGGGTTTTTTTTTTTAAATCATGCCAAACAATTTGATTTCCTTTCCTTTTTTTTTAAATTTCTGACAGAGTAAACAGTTTGATAAATAAAGGGGATGAAATCAAGGCTGGGCACAAGTGTGTTGACATAGTGCCACATGGCGTTCCTATAAGTAGGGACATTTGAAGTCCGACAAAAAGCAGGGCAGATTTGCATCTTGTAGACTATATAAATCAGAGATGTGTAGCAGATCAGATACTGAAGTGGGATGCCTCGCAATCCTTCCAGGGATGCCGAGAGGTGCCACATCATTCTAGCAGTTAGGTGTGCAAACATGATTTGCAAGATAACCCTGAGATATCACATAGGAATCCACAGTGTCAAAAACATCGTGGCCTGCTGTTTTTTTTCTGAGTTCTTTGTAACAGAAAAGTTGCTCTATTACTTTTGTGTAGTTAAAAAAAAAGGAAAAGCTCAGACCTGGCATTTTCCAAGACCTATTTTCATAGTTTCATAGTTTCTAGGGTCGGAAGGAACCTGAGCAGATCATCTAGTCCGACCCCCTGCCATGGCAGGAAGAGCACTGGGGTCAAATGACCCCAGTAAGGTGGTCATCCAACCTCCTCTTTTGAACCTAAGGGGGCTCAAAAAGGTTGAGAACCACTGGTCTGTGAAGTGCAAATCCACCCTGTGTTATCTTAAGTAGCCATTAGTTGGCTACATAACTGGTTAAGAAACTTTGAGCAGAGTTAAAATGATAGGTCTCAAGTTGGTGCAGATGGGTCTGGGTTTGGTGATCTTTATTATTTTTATTAGTGACTGGGATGCAGTAACTGGAGTACAAACAGGGTATACTGATCAAATTTGTAAGCAACACAAAACTGTGAGGTGCTAAAAATCTTTTGGAGGACCAGACTAATGTATAAAATGGATTTTAATAAACTAAAAACAGCTGATGGAAAGTCAACCAAGGCTTTAGATGCTACAAAAAAAGGTACAAAAATAAATGCATGAATACAGAATGGTAGAAAACTACTCGACATGAATCAGCAATGTGATGCAACAGATACACTGACTTTAGGAACAGGTATTGCATGTGTCCTGGGACAGATTGTGCCTATATTTATTCCAAACAAGAAATGTCCAAGGGTTGGCATGTACACATGCTATACTTCTAATCACAATTAGTGCGTGGCTAAATGTAGTCCTGCCCTTCTACCATTGATTCAATTGTGCAATCCTGGGACAGCTACTGAGATGTTCATTGTCCCAGGACAAACTGGTAGCACTTCTTAACCTATAAACCTTTTAGGCTTTGTCTTAGGGATAATGGTCATGGATATCTGAAAAATTGTACTTTATCATGGGATAATTTCTCCCAAATCAAACGTGACATCTGTTTATAACCTAAGATACACTGGGCATGTCTACACGTGCATTTGATCTGAGATCAGTTTACTTGTAAGTAAACTACTTGTGAGTAAACGCTCATGGGAAGGTGCCTACACATGTACAGAGGTGGCAGGAGATCTGCTGCTCTTAGCAGCAAAGTGGTGCTACTTCCTGAGGCCCTACAATGATCCCCTGCTGCCACCAGGGGGGAGCCTGAGGCTCTGGCTGCAGCTGCCAGCAGCCAGCAGCTGTCTTGAAAAGACAGCCCCACTTTCTGCTGCCAGACCAACCACTTCCCTGACCAGGAGCAGCATGCACAGCACAGGGACAGCACATGACAGCTCTCTTTTTGCTGCCTCTGCCTCTCTGTGCTATGGTTACTTCAGCCCCTGCTCCTGACAGCAACATCCAGCACCCTGAGATCCTGCTGGCCACTGTGCTAGCCCTGATGGCCTGCTGTGCAAACTACTGACTGGTCTACAGCTATCTGGGCCCTTCCAGCTCCCCTATAGGCTTTGACTACCTGCCCAGCTGCCACATGCCGTCCCTGACAACAGGCTGCTGGATGCCACAGCCGGAGCCACCCTCACCATCCTGGGCCTCCAGCCTCACTACCTCTGGGCCTGCCAGTCCATCTAGGATTGGGATTATGAGCAGTGGCTGCAGGCATTCTGGATGACCTGGGCCACCTTCTGAGGCCTCCTGGGACAGCTCCACCCACACCTGGACTGGCAGGACACCAAAATGTGTTCACCTCTCTGCATGGACACCTGACTGGCCCTCAACCTGCTCAAACTGGACATGCTTGCCAGCCTCTGTTATGTGGACTATCTTTTTGGGGTGGGCAAGACCACTGCCAGGGAGGCTATTCTGACTGGTCTACAGCTGCGCCCTCCAGGACATGCTGGGCACACCATGCTCTGGGTGCATGACCCCCTGGTGGCGCGTTCCATGCCCTGGAATTCTCCCAGTGCATCAGGGTCCTGGCCAGGACCCATATCCCGGCCAGGCCTTGTGGGAGAGCTGAGAAGTGTAAAGTGCTCCATCTGGGGAGGAAAAATCCACAACAAATGTACAGGCTCAGTGGTGCTATGCTAGCTAGCACCATGTCCAAAAGGGACCTGGGGGTCATAATTGACCATAACATGAATATGAACCACCAGTGTGATGCTACAGTTAGCAGAGCAAACAGTACACTGGCATGCATCAACCGATGCATCTCAAGAAAAACTAAGGAAGTTATTCTCCCTCTCTACTTGGTGAGGCCGCAACTGGAGCACTGTGTCCAGTTCTGGGCACCACACTTTAAGAAGCATGTGGAGAAGCTTAAGAGAGTTCAGAGAAGAGCCACTCATACGATTAGAGGTGTGAAGAGCAAGCCTTATAAGGAAAGGCTGACAGATATGGGACTGTTTGGCCTAGAAAAGAGAAAACTCTGGGGTGATTTGGTGACCGCTTACAGATCTATCAGGGGACAGCATCAGGGGCTAGGTGAACAACTATTCACCAAAGCGCTCCAGGGGAAAACCAGGAGCAACAGTCATAAGCTCTTGTAAGAAGGTTTCAGACAGGATATAAGGAAAACTTCTTTACGGTTCATGTGACCAGACTCTGGAATAGACTCGTAGTGGTGGTGGTGCAGGCATCTAACCTGGAGATCTTCGAAAGGAGATGTATACCTTTCTGGGGCTATCTGACCCCTATCTTTCCTGCCCAGAACAGGGGGGCTGGATCCAATAATCTCACAAGATCCCTTCCAGCCCTAAATTTCTGTGAATCTGTGAGTTCCTGTCATCTACCTGCCCCACGGCAACCACCTCTACTATAGCTGGAGGGGCTTTCACTTGGTTGTGCTCCAGGCCACCACTGACCACTGCCACATGCAATTCTCAAGCTTCACAGCACCTTCATGAATGTGAGTGCTGACTGGGGAGGCAGTTTCCATGATGCCCGTGTGTTTCACAACTCCACCCTGCCAGCCCTGGTATAGAGTGGTTGCTTCACACCAGGGGTGCCAGCTGGGTGCTGTGATGGTCCCACCACTCCTCATTGGGGACCCCCCTACCCACTTCTGCCCTGGCTCATGCAGCCCTACACAGGCCACCTGGACTACTACCAGGCCCACTTTAACTGGTGCCTGGGCCAAACCCGCACTCTGGTATAGTGTGCCTTTATCTGCCTCAAGGGATGCTGGCAGACCCTCACCACCAACCTCAAGTTTGCTAAGGACAACCTCCCCTGTGTGATTATCACAACCTGCATGCTGTATAACATCTGTGAGGCCTGGGCAGAGAAGGCACAGCAAGTGGAGGACACCTGGCAGCGGGAGCACCACCTGTGGTGGCAGCAACAGGACATCCACTGCTGAGGGCCCAGGTGAGCTGCACACCACCCTCCCCACCCCCGCACTAGTGCTGCACCCCAAGCATTCTCCTGCTGCACGTGTCATGGGTGCTGTGCAAGGAGCTGTTTGAGTGAATCAAGGGGTGCCCGACCCACTATGCCCTGCTGCTTCTGATTGCCATGGTGCCCCAGGTTACACCTGCATAACTGCCATGGGGCCCTGAGCTTCTACTTCATAGGAGGCAAGTCTGGGCAGCCCCACAACCCTCATCACCACCTGGAGGGCTACCTGTGGCTATGCAACATGTTTCTGCCCCCCACTGTCAAGGAGGACATCACCGCTGGCATTGACGCACTCCTCAATGTGTGAGAGGCATGTGCCCTCTTAGGTGAGGTGGGGCACAGGCTACTAAATAAAGTTTTACACTGTCTCCTGCCTCCCTGTGTGCTGTTGCGGGGGAACCCCGGGGGCCATGGGAGTGCAGCCAGACAGGGAGGCAGAGGCAGGAGCCAGAGGCAGAGGCCAGGACTAGGGCAGGGGCAAGAGCAGGGGCAGGGGCAGGGGCAAGGACAGGGATGGGGGGAGTGGGGAGCTCACCATGTAGTTGGCACTAGCATAGTTGGAGGCTCTACATGATCCCGGCTGGCAGCAATGGCATGCACTTCCAGGCAGTGTTCTCAGACAGTGGGGTGTGGCATGCAGGGTGCCCCCCCAAAAGAACCTGGTGCTGCTGGTGGCCAGCAGTGACATGGCCAATATGTCTCATGGCTGGGACTGTGGAGATGTCAGGGCTGGTGGAGGCTTTTGGTGGGGAGCTTGGCAGGATGGGCTTCTGACGCCCTGAGGGGCCATGTCACCATAGGTTCCAGGCCGGGGCAGGGGCCTAGGCAGGCCACCCATGCTGTTGTACACAGCATGGCAGCGGCCTGGGTCCAGCAGTGCAAAGATCTCTGTCAGTTGCCACATAAAGTGCATGGACTTGCAGGCACTCCCTGACCAACAATTGTGGTCAGTGATGGTGACCCACTGTGCCCACAAGGCCTTGGCCTTTATGCGGCACTACCACACCAGCCAGTTGTGCCCATGCTCCTGTATCCTGCCTGGCAGTCATCATACACATAGGAGTTGGAGCATCCACCCTGCATGAACTGGCGCTGCAGCTCCACCTCGCCCCATGCCATGAGGTCATCTGTCTCCTCCTGTAACCAGCTGGGACCTTGGGTGGCAGCCAATGGTGTAGGTGATGATGAGGCCATCGGGAATCCAGCACCAACTCTCCAGACCTCCACGTGTTTGTCCCTGTGCTGCCAGGCCTGGGCAGCTGCCTGCAGCACACAGCTCAGGAACATGGCACTGGGAGCCACACAGCAAGACAATGCCCCACAGCAACTGCACACTCCTGGCAGGATGCTGGGGGTCAGCTGGGGACAGCTAGAGCTGAGCCCAGTGACCAAGAGTTACCTGTAGCTGGGTCTGGGTGCTGACAGGAGCCTGGAACAGCCTGCAGGCCTAGATGGCACGGGCTTGGCAGGGATGTGGTACTGGGCTGCCACACAGCAGCACCTAGGTGTGGCCAGGCTGGTGTGGCTGGTCTGTAGCCTGCCTAGGGGCACATAGGGGCCTGGAGTGGCCTCAGGCTTTCTGCATGCAGGCTTTTAAAGGCCTAAGGCTGGGGCTGCTGAAGAGCTGGCCCAGCCCTGGGGCAGGAAAGGCTCCCAGTCCTGCTTCCCTGGAGCTAGCCTCAGGGTGACCCCGTAGTGGAAAGGCTCCCAGTTGGCATCTATAGGGAGTGATGGACTGACGGGTGGGGGAGGAGAGGAGAGGGGAGGGGAAGGGGGCTATGGCCCAGCTGGGTCCTTCAGAGTTTTTATTGCGCAACATGACCAGGGCCAACCTATCCTATCTGCAAAACCTGCGGCAGTTGGGGGCCTCACAGAGCCAGTGGTGGCGGCCATGTTTGTTGTGTAACCCACCTGCCCGCCCCATTGGTTGGGTGCTTAGTTACCTGTTCTGGCTGGGAATTCCAGCCTCCACCTCTCCCCTTGTGTCTAGTGTGCCCAGACTTTCATTTTCTTCCCGGCCGAAACAGGTAACCAAGCAGGGTCGGGAGACTTTAAATATTGCTACGAGAAGAGGGAGGGGAGGAGGATGGGGGTGCAAATGCAAGCATCAGCCCCTGGGTGCCGGAGACACATGGTATGTCACTGTCTACAAGTGGTTACTGCACGCTAACTACTCACAAGTAAATTTGCTACTTGCATTTTCAGGTAGCAAATTTTTTCACAAGTAGCATCATTTACTGCTCAGTAAACATGTGCACATGCAGACATGCATGCTTACTGTGCTGTAAACTACACTACTGTGCAGTATAGCATCTAGTGTAGATGCACCCACTGTCTGCAAGACAAAGGGCTTGATAGCACAACTCTCCTTGTCACTTGTTAGACCTTCACTGAATTATTATATCCAATTTAGAATACCACAATTTAAAGGAGCTTGTACAAAAAACTGGAGAACAGTAAAGATGATACAAGGATTAGAATTTGCATAATATGAAGCAAGGGTTAAAAGAGACAAGTGTGTTTAGTTAGCAGAAAAGGTGATTACAGCAGGGCACAGCATCATTTTTCCTGTATTTGAAAAGCAGCCATAAAAAAAATAAAGAAAAATTGTTGTTCTTTGGCACAGAGGACAGGCCAAGAGAACATGTTTCCAGTACAGGAAAGGAGATTTAGATTAAATTTCAGGAAAAGCTTCTAAACTTCAGAAACAATAGGACAATGGAACAAGCCATAAAGGGAAGGTGAGGAATCTGTCTCTTCAGAGGTTTTCAAGAATAGGCTGGATTGGTAGCTGTCTGGGATAGTTTATGAACAGTGAATCCTACATCTGTTCAGGAAATTGGACTAGATGAGCACTGTGATCTCGTCTAACTCTATAATTCTATTAAGTCTCAGTCTATCGTGAAATGCCTGATTTTCCCAAATCAAATATACTTGATGATTTGTTACTTTATAAGTAAAAATAAAATGTATCTTATACTTGCAATAGATATATAGAGAGAGGTAGGTAGTCATGCTAGTCTGTAGTCAGGAAGAAGGCAGGGTAGATTTGAATAGGTATTTAGGTCACTGTATTTTTTATCAGAATAGTCTTCAGCAAACTGAAAGCAAGACTTAAGATGACAAAGAGAACTGCCCTGTTCTTTCATTTACTGGGCCAATATAAGAAGAAAACAAAAAGCCAGTATGAATGCAGCTGTTGAGTTTGGTATCCTCAGGAAAACATCGAGGCATCAGCACTGACTCCATATTTAAAGTTGTGCTGTGATTTATGCATACGAGAGGACTGAAATTTTCCTCTTTATATTGTGATGATTGAGTTTAAATATTCAAATATGGCAGGATAAATCTTCATAAAAATTGTAGCTACAGGTCTTCTTTGAACCTGTCCACAGTCTCCAATTCTCCCAACCTCATTTGTCTGAGTATAAATGGAGAATATTTCTAACAAATTAAGAGAATTTCATGTTGTAAAATCTGTGCAACAATAATCATCCCACCAAACACACATATCTATATCTTCTCATACTTTATCACACTTTTTGGATACTTCTTTTAACAAGTCAAAATGTTGCTAATGAAAACCTTGACCATGACTGGTGATTTCAGTGAGGTATTTGTCTTGGGTTTTCAGTTCCAATTTTTTCCCAGATGTTCTACAGCTTATGCTGAGTGATGACAGAGATAAATCTTTGTGCAAATTATTATTTTACTGTGAGCTAGTTAGTATTAGAGCTAATTGAAAAAAATAGGATAGTCATCCCCCAGGAAGTATTGCTCTTTCAGCACTTTTCTGCTCCAGCACTGGGACCAAACTGAAATATAAAAGCGTTCTATGACTCGCAAAGTTGTGAGGAGTTTTAGTCCTGCGTGATTAAAATGTTTTGTTTCCCTTTTGAATGAGTTCAATTTTTATTTACCTATTTCAGTGCCTAGTTCACTGGTAGAACAATAGCTGGTTCAGAAGGTATAATGAGCGGCTTACTTTTGGCCCATTCAGTGAAAATTTGAAAAGGATCCAATTCTACCCTAAATAAAGTCAAAGCACTTAGAACTCTTTGGTTGAAATCTATTACATTTGTACATAGTACTATAGCATTACATTTAATTTCAGAATGAACAGGAAGTGTTTTACCTGGAAAGTAAGTTTATTTATACATGTGCTCCAGGAGTTGGGGGAAGGGGCACTTTAATTAGAGCCCCTCATTCGTCCTGGAGTCTGCTGGAGCGCAATAATTACCATACTCCAGCAGACTCGACTAATCGAGTCTGCTCTGATGCACTGCAATTACAGCATGTCAGAGCAGCCTCACTGCTCATGTATAGAGATGCCCTATGTTTGCAAATGTGTGCAGTAAGTACAGGGAGAGCTTTACTGTTGTATTTCTTAGCTCTTCTCTCTATTGAATTACTAAGAAAAACCTAAAAGCGAATTTAAAAAAGAAAGAAAGAAAGAAGTCCAGTGAAGTGGTCATTTCCACTAAGATTTGAGATCAAACATTAACGTGTCATCCTGTTGCAGTGTTTGTTGCCCCTGGTTGAGTAAAACACTGTGTTTAATTTTAAGCACACATTTATAGATTTCATAGACATTAGGGCTGGAAGGGACCTCAGAAGATCATCGAGTCCAGCCCCCTGCCCAAAGGGCAGGAAGTCAGCTGGGGTCATAGGATCCCAGCAAGATCAGCATCCAATTTGCTCTTAAAGGTGTTCAATGTAGGTGCTTGAACCACCTCCGATGGCAGGCTGTTCCAGACCTTGGGGCTCGGACATTAAAGAAATTCTTCCTTATGTCCAACCTGAAACAGTTTTGTAGTAGTTTGTTACCATTCGACCTCATCATCCCTGGGCTCTCTGGTGAACAAATGTTCCCCCAGATCCTGGTGGTCACCCCTGATAAACTTATAGGTGGCCATCAGATCACCCCTGAGCCCGCACTTTTCCAGGCTAAAGAGCCCCATGGCTCTCAGCCTGTCGTCGTAAGGTCTGTTTTCCTGACCTCTGATCATGCGCGTGGCTCTTCTCTGGACTCTCTCAAGCTTCTCCTTTTAAGGATAATTGAAATCAATGCTTATGCATGTGTTTCAAGTTGGGCATATGCTTAAGTGTTCTGCTGAGTCAAGAGCTTAGAAATTCTATTGGACCTCTTCTGTATATGAAATACATTTCCCATAGGAAATGTGAACACATGGTACTCTCACAGAGGTAACAAATAAAAATTGCAATGCATATGCCACTTGAGTATACCTATATAATATCCTTGAAAATCATTTCTGGACAACCAAAACTATTGTGCTCAATGAAAAAGCATGTTAAATTTCAAGAGATTCTGCCAACAATACATTAAAGTAGCTCTGGGGTGCATTAATGCACTAATTCCAGTAACAAAGCTTTTCACATTCTGCGTATACTTGGCATCATCTGGGCAGAATTTATGCACTAAAACAAGAAATGATGGGGTGTTGAAATTGAACTGCAGTGTATATAGAAAAAAAGGAAGAAAGCCTATAGCAGATATGAGTCAAAACTAAAATAGTAAATATCTAATATTTCCTCTGTTTAAAGGACAGTATCTTGCCTTTTGCTGATGGAGGGGAGAACTTTTCTGTTGTGATAACGTCTTGCTAATTCATCACATTAAACAAAATAAACACACTCATGTTCACTCCCTCTTCCCCTCAATTCACGTACATTTTAAAACAAAACTATACTTACCCCAGAAACCTAAGCTCAAACATTATCTAAAATGCTGATTATGTCACAGCCACTATAAACTTTAGGAAGTGTAGAAGGATTAAGCCCAGGAAAAGGAGATTTAAATGGGGTCAAACAAGCAGGAATGGGAGATAAGCTTTTTACTACCATTCAGCCTGCAATAAAAAAACAATCAAGACCTTTAGAATACAAGTTGATGTAGTTTTAAGGTTTCTGTTTGGATTCTTCATACAGGATAGCCCCCTTGCATATGTAAAAGTCAGGAAATTTATCATTGCTAGCTATATAGCATATATGTATATATATGGGGATAGCATGTAGTACAGACTTACAGACTTAGGCCTCATTACAAGTTAAATCAGTAAATGTGTGGTTAAGTAGATATAATGGTAAAATCCTGGCCTCATTGAAGTTAATAGATGACTCCACTTTAACTTCCATATGACCATGATATCATCAGTTTTATGCAATATGGGTAAGTTAACATTACTTGATATCTGAACGGATGAACAATTTACCATGTGCTAAAAGGGCGTTACCATACATTAAGTGCTCCACAGTGACAGCCCATGCTGTCACACCACAGTAAATGGACGCTAACTATGATAGCTCTACTTAAAGTGAAGCAATTATCTCAGCTATGACCACGCATATAAGGGGTTATTGTGGAGCACCTGAGATGTGGTAAGGTCCCATTCCCTATTACCCTATGCTAAATTGTTTGTGTGTCCTTACAAAGAGATTTCTGTGCTTTTCATTTACCTCATGTTGTATGGACTTCCAGCTTCAGTCAAGCAATTATATTAGCCTACATTGCCAGCTTGTAAAATTCTCAGAAGAGCATGGTTAGGATTTCTCCCATGCTTTCCCCTCACAGTTGGAGGAAGATCCCCATAAACTTCTGCAAAGACATTTCACTGGGTGTGGACATATGTAACAAATGAAGTATTAAAAAATATCACTGATTGGGAACCAGTTCACAATTGTCACAGGTGAGGGTGTGGACATACAGAATAAATGAACTTTACCCAACTGTCACCAGTTGGAAACTGTTTCACCATTGTCACAGGACAGGTGCCCACACATACAGGGCTCCAGAGTCGATAGAGTCATAGATTCATAGATGTTAGGGGCTGGGAGGGACCTTGCAAGATCATTGGGTCCAGTCCCCCTGCACTAGAAAGGAAAGACAACTGGGGTCAGGTGATCCCAGCAAAGTGACCCTCCAGTCTCCTCTTGAAGATTTCCAGGATAGGTGAATGCACCACTTCTGGGGGGAGCCTATGCCACAGTCTGGACACCCTAACTGTGAAGAAGTTTTTCCTAGTGTTAAGCCTGAAATGGTCTCCCAGGAGTTTGTGGCCATTACTCCTGGTTTTCCCCATGGATGCCCTGGTGAACAGTTGTTCACCGAGCCCTTGATGTAGTCCCCTGATGTAGTGGTAAGCTGCTACCAAGTCCCCTCTCAGCCTTCTCTTCTTCAGGCTGAAGAGGATCCAGGTAGAATGGCCATGTGTTGAATGTCTCAGGATCTACACATACATCCCTGCAGCACAACAGCAGCGCATGTGTAGACACTGCCCTGGCTGGCTGGGGCATGTCTCCTGACTAGCGCTGCACTGAAGCACCCTCGTGCCCCAGACAGCACCTCCTCAGCACACTGACTTAGGGGGAGCTGCCTGGCTGGCAGGCTGACTCCCTTTCCCCAGCTCAACATGCTGCTCATGAATAAACTGTGGAGTGTATTGCTCCTGAGTTTATTGCTCCCTGGCGTACATTCAAACAGCACACGTGGGAATGCACCCTCTATCCAAACTGTTAAACCATACTGATTTCAAACAGGGCTTTTCCAGCTCTAGTTGTGCCCAGCAGTCTGGATAACCCATTCAGGTAAGGAATTCCTTATGATTCCTTGTTCCTGTGACCAAGGCAAACTGAACACATAACCTTCTTGACCTGTACTGGAATTAAAAAAATTAAGCAGTCTTGGTCAAACCACAAAAAATTAGGGGCTTTATTATTTCCATTCTGAAAAAATGAGTATATTCAGAATCAAGGTTTTAGTGTATCAAGGTTTTTGAGACGGTCCAGAGAAGGGCCACTCACATGGTCAGGGGGCAACAGGCCAGGCCCTATGAAGATAGACTAAAGGGCCTGAATTTATTTAGCTTCCACAAGAGAAGACTGAGAGGGGATTTGGTGACCATCTATAAACTCACCAGGGGGGACCAGCGGAAAATAGGTGAGGCTCTGTTCCTCTGGGCACCACCTGGGATAACAAGGAATAACAGCCACAAATTGATTGAGAGCAGGATCAGGCTTGATATCAGGAAGCATTACTTTATGGTTAGGGCTGCCAAGCTCTGGAATGGGGTCCCAAGGGAGGTGGTGCTCTCCTCTACCTTGAGGGTCTTCAAGAGGAGATTGCATAGATATCTGGCTGGGGTATTATGATCCCAGAACTTGTTCCGGCCCAGGGCAGGGTGTTGGACTTGACAATCTGTTCAGGTCCCTTCTGATCCTAGAAACTATGAAACTATGTATGTATATATTATCATTTTAAAATTTAGTTTCTAAATTATTCTCTAATATAGGCCTAAATTTTGCTTTTCTTCTATTAATGCCAGTAAACTATCTTGTAGAATGTTCTTGTGAAGCAAATAGGAAAGGAGTATAAGAAGAGTTAAAACAAAGGGATTGACATTTTGAACCACTTTTCACAGTAGGAGGAAAGTGTCTCCCCATTCTTAATGGGAAGATCTAGGATTTTGAAAAAGAGCATGCACATGATGTGATGCATCATCATATATAACACAATGCACATTTTTATTCAGTTAAAAAGAAACTAGAAACTTCACTAATAAGTAAGAGCCTCAAATTATATTGTTGAAGAGTGAAGCAAAAATAAATGTTATTGGAATGCGCATTAATTTGCTATATATCATTGTGTATATAAACACAACAACCTAGGCAAAATAATACAAAGATATTGTTTCATTAGTCTTGGAGTCATATAGTTGAATATATGTCTTTTTTTCAGATTCATAAAACAAAATCAGGCCTGGCTGAGCATCTGGACATTGCCTTGAAGAATTTATTGAAAGTGATTTCCACACTTGAGCTAACATTTACCTGAGTTAATATTTCCACATCTGAGTTAATGTTTTTACCTAGAGATAAAAAGCATTATGCAGGGCTGTGAAATGGGAGCTACGTTACTAGGAACAGCTAACAGACAGCAACATTACAGAAGTAAGGAAAGCTAGAGTAGTGGAACCATTAAAGACCATTTAAAAGGAAAGAGGGTCATTAACACCTGGGGAATGAAGAGTTTAGAAGGAATCAAGAACATTGTAATGAACCATTAACTCAATTGACTGTGTCACAGCTGCCTGAATAGAAGTGCTACTGCCACTCCTAGGCAGTTGGCTTTAAACTTTGGATGGACTAAGAGTCAAAGGAGGGTGCCAGTACACCAGGATACCTATTGGATCTACCCCTGCCCTTCTGCAGCATTCAGCAACATCATTGGTTAAAGTTCAGAGCAACCTCCACAGGGCAAATTGAATTCATCATGGCTAAGGCATATCTCAGAATACAGGGACAGATCCTAAACCAGTCATCAAATGGGTTAAATTTTGAACTACAAGGAAAAACAAACATATCTGATGCTTTTCTCTTGCTATACAACTTAATGTTAATCCCTCCCTCCATACATAAACAAATGAGCACCCCTGTCTCAGAAGCTCCTTTTTCAAAAACCTTTCCTATCACATAGCTTTTTTGCAGTTGCCTTGTTCCAACAGTCACTTCAATAGATCATGAACAGACAGCAGGGATCATAGATCAGTTCTTTATGAACAACTTGCATTGTAGTCTGGCAGTTTGGAGCTAATACTTCTCTCCCCTTCCTTCCCTCAAAAGATCCAATGGAAATTTATCCGTCTGTCCACAAAGAAAGCTTTGATATATGTGAAAAGCTGAGCTTTTACTCAGTTTTGGAGCATTCTCCACATTAAATGTGAAATATTCAGAAAACCAACCATGACATTTTTATGAATGGAGTCTTTTGTAACTTTAAACTTTGAAGCATAATTTATGGACTTGACTGAATGCTTGAATTGGGCCAGGTATCCTGGAAAAAAAACTGTTCAAGAACAATATAGTTCTGCAAATAAATCAGTTTTTACTTTCTGTTTTAGAAAATGACTTCTTAATTAGAAATAATTCTCTCTTCTGTGATACGGTGGTTGGCAAAAAAAAGTAAAATGATTCATTGTGAGAAGTATAAATCTATACATTGGTAAAAAAACAAAAAGCTACTCATGAATCAGATCATATCCAAATGAAAATATATTTCACTCACTTGTCCCTATATCAACTGCCTATTCAATCTATCTTTTGGGGTTTTTTACAGGAATATTAACAAACCATGGATTTATTTCAGGCTTCATGTGGTACTATATACTTGGTGATATATAACAGAGCTGTAGCACAATATCTGGAGACGGGAAACTAATTTCAAGTTTGGGGCAGAGATATTGCAAAACTCATTGATAGTTAGCATTCATGGGTAGGATTTACTTTGAAATAAAATGTAAGAAAGCAGAGAACTATGAGATGCCAAGGTTGGAAACTTTCCTTTTTTTTGTTTCAGTTTTGACTATACTTTCTTTGTCCTGTGCCAACCTGCTGCTTGCTCCAGCCCCCAATGAGGTCTTTTTACCACAGCCTCATTTCACACCTGACTTTTACCCCTTCATTTCCCCCCCCCCCCCCCCCTTTCCCCCTAATTCCCCTCCCTTTTTTTTTTTTTTTTCAGGTTATTTACCTTTTACTT
>NW_017729008.1:23118323-23134028 GCF_001723915.1 Gavialis gangeticus
TTCACTTTTTTTTTTTCTATTCAGGTAATTAACCTTGACATGCAGTCATCCACTATACACTCAAAAATAATGGAACTACTGTCATTTCTTGCTACCATTTTCTGTGCATGCTTTATGCCCTTGTTCTCTACCTTGTAGCTTGTCCTTTTATTCTAAATCAATAGGACTAGGGACTATCTAGCAACATGGACAAGTAAAACAAAGGACCGGGCCTCAGGAAGAGCGTTCCAGCTGTCCCGCTGACCTTCTGAGTAATCCATTACTGTTCTTTACCTCAGCTTGCTACATAGGAAAATGAGACTGACCTCTTGTGTCAAGCACTTTGAGATTTCCTGATGACAAATTCTAGATAAGAACCAGGTCTGAATACTATTACCCTGTGTTCATATAGGGCCTTATAAAATTGGGTTATGTCTACATGGCATAAAGCAGAATTTAAGCAGGGTACTTGAGCTAGTCCTGCATATTCTAGCTCAAGTAATAATAGAAGTGATTTGAATTTTTGTGACTAATGTTTGTACAGTTCTGTTACTAGCCCAGCCTCCTCCCTTCTTGCATTATTCCTTAATTATGTTGCCCTGGCCTGGGTTTTTAATTGCTTGGTAAAGATCTAAACTTGTTTAAGTAGGTACCATTATTTTGAATTTGCTCTGATCAGAAGATCACCTTGAGCCTCTCAGAGATTACAGACTTCAGCTTGTTCCCATGACATGGCCTGTGTCAAAAAGAGGAATGCTGAGTCTTGTAGTTAATCAAACAGGGGCTCCTGGAGGAAACAGGAAAAATGTGAATTGTGGGATGGTCAGCTAATGAGAAGCCAGGAAGAAATAGCGTCCTGATGTTTTTAAGGATAAAGCCCAAAGTGATATCCTTGGAGGAAGCTTTGAATATACCTGGCAAAGGACCGTTTGCTAGCTGTGTGCTAAGAGGTATGAGTATTAGGGCTGTGTGAAGCGTTGGTCCCTGATTTGATTCAGTGGAGATTCGGCTCCATTTGGTGGCCAAATCTCCAAATTAAATCAGAGGACCCTTTAATCTCTCTGAATCGAATCAGAAACTTGGATTCAGAAATCAATTTGGAGAGATTCAGAAAGATTTGGCGATTCAGACATAGACACAGATTTAAGTGTTTTTTCTACATACCTCTAGGTAGCGTGCTTATGAACACTGTGATGCTGGGGCACATGAAGTGTCCCACAGAAGCATGAGGGGCTCCCCAGCGCACTCGGCAGCAGACCCAGAAGTGGACCAAAAGCAGTTCCAGTCCACTTCTGGGTCAGCTAGAGAGTGCACAGCCCCCCCCACCATGCTCCTGCCGCTCAGCAACTGGTGCCTCCTGAGTCTGGGGGGGCAACCAGGGTCTCCACATAGCTAATTGCCGAGTGGGGGAGGCATAGCCCTCCCCCCCGTTTGCTCCCCAGTGGACCCAGAAGTAGACCGAAAGTACTTCCGGTCCACTTTTGGGTTCATCGCTGAGCATGTGGAGGCCCCCCTGCGTTCCTGTTCCATCCACCCCAGCATTGCAGCGTTCACAAGCTGCACCTAGTACCTCAAGGTATGAAGAAAAAACATTTAAAGCCGTGTCTATGGCCAAATCACTGATTCTCTGAATCAGCATTGAATCTTCAGATTTGGATTCAACCAAATTGAATCGGGGACAGTGATCCAAATCAACTAATCGAACCACCGTCCCCGATTTGGGCTGAATCCAAATTGAATAGGGCCCATTTCGCACACCCCTAATGCATATATAATAATGAATAAGAATACATTATTAATAGTGAGGCTGTAACCAAATTTGGTTGAAGGGGGAGATTTTGGGTCAGCCAGATGGGAAACTGAGGCACTGGCTAAATATGGTGATGGACAATAAGTTGTACACAGGTGCTTCCATTTACTCCACATCTGAATACAATTCATATAGGAGTTACCTCTAGAGGCTCCCTTCATATGCCAGATTATTTCAGTGTCTACTTGAAACCACTATTAAACATAGTTACTTAAATTTTCTAGTTATTCATTTGTATAAAAGGCTTAATCTACATGCTTCCTACATAATAACTGTAAGTATGTGAGAGGTAATTCTTTCCTTTCTGCCCTTGTTTCCCCAACTGTACAACTTTCTTTTAGTATTCAGTAACATTTCACACCCTCTCATATCTTCTTTGGGCTTCTGGGCTTAGAATCTGTTATACATTGCATGTTAGTTTTTTGTTTTGGAAGAATTACTGTATATTATTTATCTTCCTCACAGGAAAATGTGTTTAACCCTCAATTTTTTTCCATCTTTAATTTCTAAGATCTGATTCCCTTTAGTGTGTGTGTGTGTGTGTTCCTCTTTACATTTTTCTTTAACTTCACTGTCTTTGTTTAACAATAAGTGTCTCAACTAGACAGTCACATGACCTTATAAAGACTATAAAAATAAGCTTGCCACAGAAGGGAAAAAATACTGTATATTTGTGTATATGCAAAAAGCCCTAGGACTGAGGAAATGTTACCTGAAAGTTTTGGAGCAAGTTATTCTAACCTGTTTTTAAGTAACATAAGTATCTTTTAAGTATCTTTGGGGATAAGGAAGTATGTGTTGAAAATAAATGTATTTTTTCTTCCATATCTAAACTTTATATCAAGGCAATTTCTTTCAATCACAATAAAAATGACAGCTTTTTCTTTTCTTTTCATAAATTTCAATGTTCAGTAGCCAACAGTCTGAAACACATCTGCTTAAGGAGTCAAGGATCCTGAGACTGGAAAATATATTTTCAGGGTTTTTTTACTTTCAGATGTAAAAATATATCTATTTAGATTTTGTTGTTTCTTCTCCTCAGTGTCAGTTGAAGGGAGATCGTGCCATCTATTGCTGCTCAGCATAAGAACTTGAGTCTTCCAATCTTTGAAATCAGGAAGGATTTAGGTAGAATTTAGGAATCTATATCAGAAAGAAAAAAACTAACAACAAAAACAAAAAATCCAGAGAACCACTACTTCGGTAGCTATAAAATTCAGGCCTTTGCTTCTATGCATGTACAGCACCACCACAATCTGAAGAAATAGTCATCTAGCTCCTAACAAAGCTGCATCACGGTGCAAATAAAGAGTGGAGGGCTATACTCCACTGGTAGGGCCTGCGCCATGCGCTGTGTTCCAATCATGCCTGGCATACACTGACATCACCCAGTTCAGTACAAAGCATGGCCACAACACCCACTTTCAATAAAAAATACATAATCAAAAATAAAAAAATGTATTGCTAAATATAGCTGAAGAAGGTGTGTGTCCACCTTTACATAAAAGCATAATGGCTCCCAGGAGACAAGAGACATAGGTTATAGGTGCTTCTCAGCCTAAAGGGATTCACACGCACCTTCCAAGAGAGTGGCCTGTCAACCACGCTAATGTAGTCAAGGAAGAGGACCACCCTTCACTTCTTCAATTACAGCTCTGCCACTACGCAGCCAAGAATGCAAGAACCACTAGATCAGAAGGATGACTTCAGAAGCTCTGAGAGCCACTCTAATTAAGGTGCCTCAGCGTCTCATGTATCAGCATCAAAGAACTTTAGTTCAAGCACTCCCACCACCATTTTGAAGTGGGGGGATGATGATACATTAAATGTAGAGGCTGCCTGAAATGCAATAATTACTACACTCCAACAGACTCAATTAATTGACTCTTCTCTAATGTGCTGTAATTATAGCGTGTCAGAGCAGCCTCTCAGCATGTCTACAGGCACTCAGTGTTTCCCATTAAGTATCAGAATGCCAATGAAAATGAAGGTTTACAAAGCCATCATTCTCCCGATCCTCCTTTATGCCTGTGAAACCTGCACCGTGTACCAGCGTCATGTGTCAAACTAAACCACTTCCACCTGTGCTGCCTGTGAAAGATACTAAAGAACAAGTGGCAGGACAAGGTTACAGATACTGAGGTGCTCAGAAAATCAGCTCTCCCCAGTATCCACACCCTACTGAAACTGGTTCAGCTAAGATGGGCTGGCCACCTTTCAAGAATACCCAACACTTGCCTGCCAGAGAAAATCTTCTACAGCAATTGTCAATGAGTACACTTTTGTGGTGCACCAAAGAAGCAGTACAAGGACACCTGAAATGTGTCCCTAAAGAGTTTTGGCATTGACCCAGAGTCATGGGAGCAAATCTCTCCTGACCGTCCATCTAGGAGGTCATCGATTCAGAGCAGAGCACTGATCTTCGAGCAGTGTCACACAGCAGAGGCAGTGAGGAAGTGTGTGGTCAGGAAAATGAGGACCTGTAATGTCCAGTCCTCACTACTCTTTTGCCCCTGCTGCAGCAGATTGTTCAGGGCAAAGATTGGGCTTGTAAGTCACCTGCGTAGCCATGCAACCTAGCCTCCACCCCCCTCCTCTCTCTTTTCTCCCTCTTCTTTCTCCTTTTTCCTTTCTTTCTCCCTTTCTATTTTCTCTATGCCTTTTTCTTTCCTGCTTTCTTTCTCTCTTGTCCCCCCCACTCCGCTGGATGTGGTCATCTTTGCTTGCGAAAGACGAATGACACCATCACTGGGTGGCTGTAGCTCCGCATGCAGGTACTCTGAGCATTTAGGCAGAGCTTTGGATGAATCTAAGTCTTCCTATTGACCACAGGTGGAGGTGCCAACCCCCTTTCTTTGAATCACTATCCTGGGGCCAAGCACTTAAATTTTCAGGCATACCGAAGCCTAGATTAGAAGTACCTCAATGGCCAATCATGTTCTTGTCCTGTGTTTCCAATGGAGTCACTCCACTTGTTTCTCTTGTCATGTTCTTCCTAAGAGAAATTTATGAAGGTACATACTTTTTTGCTCATTTATATTTATGATGCATTTTAGATAAGTCTATTTCCAATCCTGAAATTTCTGTGCAGGCAGCACCTGCAATTAAATCAGTGGGAGTTTTCACAAGAAAGGTTACTTTTCAGTTAGAGAGACTGCCTTCCTAGCTTAAAAATCACTGGGCATATTTACACATGCAACTAACGTGAAACAATAAACTCTAGAGCTTATTGTTCCCAGGTGCACTGTTTGCATGTGCACCCAAGACCACAGCATGTTGAGCTAGGTTGGAACAGCTCCAACTGGCAGGGGGCCCTGGGGGTCAGCCCGCCAGCCGAGGTCTGCTCCCCCAAGTTCAACATGTTGTGGAGGAGCTGGCTGAGGCTCAAGGGCACATCAGTGTGGGGCTAGCCAGCAGGCCACCCTCACACCGAAGCATCATCATGTCTAAGCCAGCTGAGGCAGTGTCTACAAGTGCACTGCTGCAAAGCAAAAAAACTCCACATGATATTTGTACTTACAAATATGATCCTGCTGTGGAGTTAATTAGTTTACTCCAGCCTAATTGCCCTGCACATGTAGATCCTGAGATGTTAACTGCAGAGCTAATTAGTCAACTCTTCAGTAAACATCTTAAGTAGACATGCCCACTGAGAAGAAAAGGGCTTTGAATGTAGTAACACTGAAGGTAAACTGCATTATAGAGAGAATTGGCTTGCACTGGTCATTGTTTTAAGGAATACTGTGAAGTAAACCAAGACATTGTGCCCTTGCATAGCTCATTTATCTAGTTCTCTGATTTTCCCAGTTAAAAAAGCCATGGAGAAAAAATTAAACTTCTTGCCTCAGTGACAAACTGTGTTTAGAATCAGCAGACACTTTTGTAATTTGTGACAACAAAGTTGAATCCAAACGAAACTGAAGAGAGTCTGATTCAATCAACTGCATAGGACAGCTGGCTGTGGATAGACAATTTTCCAGCAAGCACCATCCAGAAATCTTGCATGAAATTGAGCTTAGAAGTAGAATGGTGTTTGATAAGATAAACTATGATTTATAAACTGTGGGAAAATATTTTATATTCTTGTATACCCCCTTTCCATCACATCCTTTCTGCCTCTCTATATTTTAACCAGGGTCATATGGAAAGAAATGAATTACATTTTCTAACAGACAAAGCCCTTCTTCATACAGTTGTTTATTTCAGATTAAAGGCTGGCAGTTCCATTTTTTAATCCAATCTGCTAACTTTATGCATATGAATAGGCCCAAGGGATTACTCATGAGTAAACTATGCTCTGTGTGTGAATAAGAATTGCAGTAGTAGTCCCATTGCTTTATACCTGTATAACAGCTTACTCCAGGATTCCAGCAATGCTGCACATCAATCCAACACATAAACTATATTCTTAAGTAGTTAAAACTAAAACACTGACAATTTTTGAGTGTAACCAGGGAGTTACTTCTAGGTTTAGGTCAATTAAACTAGAACCACATTTCTTGAGACTATTCCAAAAACTCATTTAAAAAGGAGAGTGATTTTATTCTAACTTTGCTAAAGTCACATTCCACCAAAAAAAAAAAATGTTTTTTTTAAAGAAAGAAGTACAATGTTCAGATATTTTCCCTAATAAAAGGGAATTAAACCTATCCTCACTCTTCCTGCACTGTAGAAGTATTTTTCAACCCCTAACTCATCTCCACATACAGATTTGACATCATGTAGGATATCAATTGCTACTTTTACTTTAATCAGCAAAAATAAAATTAGATGCCACCACCACCAGCTTCCCTGTTTATCACAAATGTTTGCACATTCCTTGATATTTATAAGTGATGAGACCGCACACAAAGTGAAAGCAGACCAAGGAAGCATTCAGGGGAAAAAATGTATAAAATCATTCTCTTCTGCTTATCATGTGGTTTGGGCTGAACATTGAATAATGTGAGTCTGTCTCATAAACTGAGTCTGTGTTAAATTGCCAAATGCTATTACCCTAAATATAAAATGAATGGTATCAGTGATCTGTCAGTTACAAAAGGTTCTGTTTCGATGCTTATCCAAAAATGCTTCATCTGAAATCTCAAATTGTCTCACAAGATTTTTAGTACTTTCTATTCTCAACTATAGCTTCCACTTTTACAGTTTCAACTAAAAAGAATGCTCATTGGTAAATGTGTAAAAATGTTTTTAAATGTTTAAAAACCAATATTTAAAAATGTCTAGCACTGTTATCCAAACTTTACAGTTTTGTGTAGTAGTATCCCTGATAAACTATCACATTTAGATTAAAGATTAGGAAGATCAGAAAGCATTGGAGCAGGATAGCTAGATAAGCTGTGAAATCTCCATCCCTGGAATTTCTCAAGAGCAGGTATGACAGACACTTGGCTGGGTTCTTTCCAGCCCTACTTTCCTATGATCCTACAGTCCTATTTATTACACATTGTATCCACACATCACCCTATGTCACTGTGGCAATGCGCTACATCACCATATGATGTACTACAGCAACATAGCATTCACGTGAGTCTACCCGTGCCCAGCAACTACTTCTCCATAATAGCACACTCCCCTGTTTTAGTTCACTGCTATGGCTAAGTAACAGCTAAAACTGACCATGCACCGCAAAAATATCATTAGATGCCACTCTCCGATGTGGCCTCATTAGTGCCAAATAGAAGGGAAGATCACTTCCTGTGATCTGCTGGCAACCTCCTGCTAATGCAGCCCAGTAGGCTATTATCCTTCTTTGCAACAAGAGTACACTGTTGGCTTATATTCAGTTTACTGTCCACTGTAACTCTCAGGTCCTTTTCATCAGAGTTCCTGCTTAGCCAGTCAGTCCACAGCTTGTACTGGTGCATGGGATTGTTCCATCATAAGTCCAGGACTTTGCACTTCTTATTGAACCTCATGAGATTTCTTTTGGTCCAATCCTCCAATTTGTCTAGGTCACTCTGAATCCTAGCCTTACCCTCCAGTATAATTACTATTCCCTCCAGCTTGGTGTCATTTGTAAACTGTATGAAGCTGCACCCCCTCCCATCTTCCAGGTCATTGATGAAAATATTGAACAAAACTAGCCCCAGGACCAACCCCTGGTCACTCCACTTGATACCAACTTCCAACTAAACATCGGACCATTGATTACTACCCTTTGAGCCTGACAATCCAGCCAGTTTTCTATCCACCTTACAGTCCATTCATCCAACCCGTACTTCTTTAACTTGCTTGTGAAAATGTTGCAGAAGACCATAACCAAATTATCATAAAACTTCCCCATGGTCTCACTTGAAAAATAAGCATAGATCCCAGAAATCTCTAGTACAGAACTATCTGTTCTCTCAATAAATAGCTTCCAACTCAACTTCTAGATCAAAGAAATTCAGATAAACATCCAAAATTAGCTATACACTTCTGAGATTTCCCCATCATTACTCAGTACCTAGGTCCTGTTCATACATGTGCACTTTCCATCACCTTGTCCACCTGCTGTGATACATCTGCACCAATCATTTATTTTAAGGTTAGCTGCTAAACCCAGCCAATGTCATGGCTGTTCTGAGTTGGCTTCATAGAAGTTCATATGTGACTGCTACTTGGATTAAAAAATAGTTCTACATTTAAAAACAATGCATATTTTTGATGTTCACAAAAAAGCATTCAGGAGGGGTCATATATTACCAGAAGAGAGAAGAAATGTGTTGGTGAGATGAACAACAGATATACTTAAGTTGATTATTTAAACTGTGGTATTTAAAACACTTCATTACTACCATTATAAAACAGGAATATGGAAGAAAGTTGTGCTTTCATCTTTCCATTTGCCATGTGGTAACATCTCACCTTTCTATTCCCAGCAGACTTTGAGCTACTCCATTTTCTTTTCTAACAAAGTGAGGTCATTTAACTTTGACAAGCATCTCACAAATTTTAGCAAACTGAATGGTTCGAGCCAACTCTCATTGCCCTTCACATTAACTATTTTCTTCTTCACTACACGCACTAAAAAGAATTACAAGACTGAATTTCATTGGTAATTTTAAAAATCGGATCCAGACCCTTTAAACGGAAACTCTCCTGTTGACTTCACTGTAAGCAGGAGCAGATCCTGTGACTGTTCATGAAATTCTATGACATTTCCCCATACATCTGAGCTCTGTGAGTTCTTTCTAACACTGTGAGACATGATTATGTAAAATGAGGGAAACTATGGAGCTACTTATTTTAACAATTCTGTCTTTTCATTTTATTAATTTGTGCTCTGCACTTTGACCCCCTGACATTATACTTCAAAAGGGCCTAGAATAGGCTATGTACTTTGTTTCTCCACATGACAAGAATATTGAGAGCAGTGCCTACAACTGTGCTCTCATCCAGAACCAATAGGAATCATACTTTGTTGGACAAATGGGGATATTTTAAGTTATCTCACAAAATGACCAGTCAATCATACTCTGTAAGTTTAGTCTTCTATACCTCTGATTCAAAATAAGTTTCCTACCCTATAAAGATTTAGAGGTTGCTAGAGTAAATTAAAGACAGATACAAAAAGGTAGTCCTTCAAATGTATACAAGAACATACAGTACAACTTCCTCCTTATTGTCCTAGCCCCCTAAAATCTCCACCCCAATATGGCAATTTCAATCAGCCAGATTATTTAGATATTATACATCTGTTTTACTAAACTTCTGTTGTTCAAGAAGGAGCTCAGATACCAGAGATACCATTTCAGAGATGACAGGAAAATACCTGGTTTTCATTCATTGCCTGTAACCTCAGGCTAGTCTCTCAGGCTAGGGACAGAAGTTACACAGAAACCAGTTTAAGTTATCAGAAACTGGTTTAAACCTGTAACAGAACTGAAGCTCAGTGCACATAAGCCAGTTTAAAAGTGGTTGAAACTGCTTTAAGATAAACCTGGTTGAATGTAGTATCAGACTTAATTGATTTGAGTCAAACTGGTTTATAAAACTTCTGTCCCAGACCCCTTCCTGGTTCAAGTGAAATCACAGTCCCCTAGTATACCTTCCAGGCCTGGGATGACCGTGCTGTCTGCTCCAGCAGAGAATGGTTGGGGGGAGGGTGGGGGAAGGCAAGGACTTGCCCCTCCCCAGGCAAACTCTGGCTAGCATTTGGGGCCAGGGAGGGGGGTTAAATTTGCCTTTTCCTGAGTACAGAGCTTCCCTTCCCTGCTAAAAACTTACTGCTGGCTGCAACTGTGGACTACAAATCTCAGAGGCACCTAGAAACAGGAAGAGGAAAGTGATGAGCAACCTTTCAGAGTCCTGCTGCTGTAATTCTGGACTGCAAATCCCAGAGAACTCGGGAACAGCAAGAAGAGGAAGCAAACACACATCCCATGATGGCTTCATGCCAGAGAGTCATGTGCTAGTTTCACCCTGGCTTCTGGCCTGAACCACTGCAGGCATGTGGCTGCATTTCCTGAATCAGAAGTGAATGTCTTGCCAGTTGTTTCTTAGTTTAATCTCTGCAGCTTAGACTAACCTTCAAAGACTGAATAAATTCAGCCTCAGGCTTTTTGATTGTCTGTACTTAGCCTCAGGGTGCCTATATACATGCTTGGGGTAAAGGGGCAGGGGAGGGGCATATTAATTAAAGTGGTTTCCGGAGAGCCACTCTAATTAAAATGGTACACCATCACATGTATTAGGCCTCTGCACATTTAAAAATGTCCAGGGAATGCTTTAACTGAAGTTCATTCAATAAGCTTTAGTTAAAGCACCCCAGAAACCATTTTTAAACCCACAGGGGCTTATACACATGTTGCTGTGGTGATGCTAGAGTGTTCTAACTAGGACATGGATCCGATTCAATTAATACCCCAGATGACATGTGGCAAAGGAAAACTTACAGTTGCATGAGACACTAAGCAGCCTCAGAGTACTTAAATCTCTTCTCTAAGTGTGTCTATATGTGTGCTCTGATAAGTTCTAATTAGAATGCAACGTAGCAAATCAATTAAAGCAACAGGCCAGAGTTGAGGGCAGTTAAAAATCTGCAGTATTCCTTCCAGTGCATCCTGCCTAGAAAAAAAAATAGAAGAGCTCAGTCTAGTGCTTGGCTCCTTATTTATATACCGTAGATTGACCTGGTTTGTCTATCCCTACTTTCTTCCTT
This sequence comes from Gavialis gangeticus, assembly GCF_001723915.1. Taxonomy (NCBI): domain Eukaryota; kingdom Metazoa; phylum Chordata; order Crocodylia; family Gavialidae; genus Gavialis; species Gavialis gangeticus. The sequence continues at coordinate 23,129,258 of NW_017729008.1, forward strand.
TTGTTAGTCTGAATGTTTACATACTGTTGCTAGATTAGTAAGCAGGCATTTGGAGACTGATATGAGGATTATAGAGGACCTGAAGTCTATGCCACTTTCACAGGGACCTGACTGCCAGGAAGTTTTAGCATAGAAAGTGATAGCATCCTTGCAGGTTCTGGACACTGATATATGTGATACCTGGTAGGCTACGATAATGCCAGGCTCCCAGGGCACCTGGCACAACTTGCAACTGTAAAAATAGCATCAAGTGTGGAGCAGTGTTTGTGGGTAGCTCCAATTTGCACCCATAACAATAAGCCCCTCCTTCTACTGTTCTACGCATAGAGCACAGGAGATACACAGCATCCTGGGATACTGGGAGACTGTATGAGATAACTTGAATCTGGAGGGGATATGCGACAGAAGTTCAATAAAACAACTTAACCTAAATCAGTTAAGTCTGATACTACATACATCCAGGCTTATCTTAAACCAGTTTCAGCCATTTTGAAAGCAGTTTATGTGCACTGAACTTCTGTTGTTATAGATTTGAACCAGTTTCCAACCACTTATACTGGTTTATGTGTAACTACTAGCCAGATAAGTACTTTATCCTCTGGGCTACACTTAGTGACTCACTGTTATTAAGGGTTCCCTTCCACTCTTCCTTTGCAAGCCAGAAGTGGTGACTGGGGAGATGGCAGCAGCAAATTCACATGGAAATTTGAGGACCAAGCAGGGAAATAACCCATCATAATCTGCTGGTTGACAGTTTATGGTGACAACAGGAGGATGCTACAGAGATCTGAACTGGGGTTATGGGGGAGGGCTGGATTGGACAGAACAGCCCTGGCGCTAGGAGCTCTACAGTGCACACTTATGTGTATCATCCTGATTTGCTGTCCTGAAGGAAAACTGCAAACCATTGATCTTTCCATTTATCTGCTGTGTGCCTCTTGTTTTGGGCAGCCCTAGTAAACTATTCTTATTTTTTACTTGAAATGGGTGAGAATTAATAGGGACCAAGGACCACGTGCTTACAGCTTTTGTCCTACCAAGCTAGCTACCAGACTTCCAAACTACGTGGGGGTGGCACAGCAGTCACAGGGATACAGGCCCCAGAACTTGTCTGTACCATCACAACAGCAACTCCCAAGGAGCACACCCAAGTCCATGTGCATGCTTCAGACTCAGAAGTTCACCACTGAGGCTGCTCCAGTTTTATCCCCAGCGTCTGCTTTTATGGCTATGGTCTCCAGCAGGCTTCAGAACTAGCACTGGGGCTGATCCTGCAGAACCATCTCAGCTGATTTCAAACTCTTGGGTAGGCAGGATGTGTTCAGCCCATTTTCCCTGGGGCCTGTCAGTGGTACGGTACAGGCAAGCCCATTAGCTCTCAAGAAAAGTGGTTACCTTGGGATATTTCAATCCTTCCTCCTCCCTTCTCAAGTGTCAGAAATATTCTGTAGATAGTTATCTCCTGTTGGCAGAGGATGATAAAACAAGCCTTTCAAACTTATGGTAGCTGGCATAAGGAAGGTAACATTTTCAACAGCTCCTATAGCTTTTCTAATTCCTGTTCTCAGTGTACAGGGGAAGTGCAATGGCTCACTTAGCAATTCTTGATAACAGTCAACTTTCTGAAAGACATGGCTTCTTCTCTGAAGGGCACTGTACCAAGTTGCTTTCTGTATGGCTTTAGTTCTCATTTAAAATGTAAGCATTTTTGTTCAGGCACCTTCTGGACCCATGTCCAGATGTCTCTAATGGACCCTCAGTAACTTCTTCCAGCAGTTGTTTTCCTTCCCTTGAATGAACTCTGTTATCCAGCTGCTTAGCCTAACCATTGAGCATGAAGGATACTTAAATCAGGCTTTAGTGCGTTGTAAGTTATTCAAAGCAAGTAGGAGTGTACAATGTGTGTGTTCATCCTTATTTCTTTCCAGGCCAACCACATTCTGTTGTGACCCCAGCATATGGTTCTGGAGTGAGCTTTGCAGACAACTGGCAAGGATTTCTAGGACTCAGACAGATTTAACAGGCAGTTTTGACAGAACCCAATTTCATTTTGGGAAATAAAATAAATGTAAATAGCAGCAACATTTTCCAGCTTGGGTGGCCTAAAGCTGGGGCAACAAAATTCATGCTTAAGTGAAATGGCCTGCTAGCTGCTCTACTTACACATGCAAGTACACACAAACACAAGGACCCAGAAAAACAGCTCCTCTCCTCCCCACACCAAGAACTACTTAACTTCATTTTTCAGATAGAAAAATGAGACATATATAGATCAAATGACTTTCAAAGGTCACAGGGGAAGCTTGTAGCTAAAACAGAATTTTAAACTAGATTTTGTGACTTGCAGGGCCTTAAAAAAAAGGCCACTTTCACCTCAGTCTGAGTGGACACACTTTTCTAGATGTCTGAAGGTAACTTTACATTACAGATTGCTTCTCAGAGGGATAACTTAGCATATGTTGAACTCTATACTGCCACATCTGGAGTACTACTTGTACCTGAGCAATCTTGTTTGAAGTTATATACACCAGAACCCAAATTTAAGCACTGAAGCTGAAAAATGGTATTCCTCGTTACTGTTCAATTCTCTTAGTTGTGCCACTTAGTCATCTGCGAACAAGTCTCTAGGACACCGAAGCTGGTCATTTGAACACTTCATCCCCAACTGCTTTCTTATTCACCCCAGCTCTCCCACATGCATAGAGACTGTCTCATACCTGCTGCAGTCAGCCTTGCTAGCCTCTTTCGAAATCTGCACAAAGCTGCAAAGGAAGTGCTAGCCTAATTCATTCAGGCAGAAAGCACTTCAAACCTCTCAGCCCTAGAATAAACAGCATTCCTACAAAGCCCAAGGAACCCAGAAGATACACATACTATATTTCTGAAAGCATCAAATTCATAAAGCAAAATAGTTTGTCAAGTTATAAGCAGCCTGTCATTACTTTCTATATTACTTCACTGACCTGAAAAAACAATTAAATTATCCTGACAACGTGAATTTCATTGCCATGTTGGGGAAATTAAATATTCTTTGATCATTTCTATTGCCTTTCATACTCGGCATATAGCAAGTTCATTTCCTTTGGAACTATGGTAGTTCTAATACGTCTCATGACATAAAATCCTTTTAGCTCTTTACATTTGGGAATTAGATGGAGGAAGATGTTTGCCAGTGTTTTCACGATTAACACAGCAGAGGCTAGTTGTTATGCCGTACTTATGCTAGAACAAGTCTTAGCACTTTGCTATATAGTCCTGAATATAAAAGAAATGTTAAGACTGGCATTTTGAATTCAATCTGCCAAACCAAAATTCCCCTTAAATTATGCTGCTACCCTTTGCAGCACATGGTATATAGAGATCACCTAGTGCTCTGCATTGCATTCTGTTGCAGAGCTATTTTTTCTTCACTTGTTGTTTTCCTCTTGGAAACCACAGTTTCTAACTATGGCAAGGCATGTATAGCATGGCATGCAAAATTCATCATACACCATGTAGCAAAGACTGAGAAGATCTATGTGTAACCTGGCAAGCTAGAAACAATTTCTATATCTCCTGGGGCTGGGCTGGGCTCATTATAAACAACTCCAAAAACACTATAGAACAGGAGGTGATTTTGAGCAGACTCTGAATTTGAAGGCTGGCCCAATTTTGACTTCTTGGCAGTAGGGATGCAGGAGGAAGCGGGGAATATCTTGCTTTCCCTCTGGCAGCGTAGCACCCTGTGCATGCTTGGAGGCCCCGTAAAGTATAAGTCTGGGCATACTATCAAGTATTGACAAGCCTAACACCCATCAAAGTTTTCTGTCTACAAAGTTTCTGTAGCCACCCTCTGAATTTCTTTGAATTGTTAGGACCAGCTTTGCTTTATCAACATCAGATTCAAGATGCGTTGACCTTGTAAGGCAGCCAGAGGGAAATAATATGGCAAATTCTCAAACTTGTAAAATTGAATAATTGATAGCATTACAACTTTACAAGATATAGTGATGAGTCACTCTGTTGGCCCTCAACAACGCCCAGCCCTTGGCCTACCAAGGGGCATAGACTGACATTTGTGTCAGATTGTGTTGAATTTACATGATGGTTTTATGCTGTGAACAAACATCTGCTGATGTTTTAGCACATTAAATATATTCCACTTGTTATCCAGCTTAGCTTTTAACAATCTCTTGCTTCAGAGAGGCCACCCTAATGTATACATATCTTGTCCCACAGAGTCCCTCTTTCATCATATATTTCTTCAGTACTAGGGCCAGATTCATTTCACCTGTTAGGTATAGAAGGGGGCTTAGGAACCTAAGTATGATTCTGTTTGAAACCCCCTAATTTTTTTCATACAAAAGATGAGTGAGTCCTCCTCTCTGCTTTTTTATGATTCAGTCTTAAGGGTAAGATTACCATGTGTTAAAAAATAGGTACATTAATGGGTTTTCAGAGACTTGAGAAGGGTCGGGGAACAAGAGTTATGTTTAGGTACCTAAGTCCAGTTAGATGTCCAACAGGTGTTATCTTGAAAAAAAGAGTACTTAGTTAAAAAGATGACACACCTTTTTTAAACTTAAAATGCAACGGACCATGTTGAAAACATCTGATGTCTGCTTACTGAGTTATTTTAAAAATCAGCTAGTCATAGTTTCATAGTTTCTAGGGTCGGAAGGGACCTGAGCAGATCATCTAGTCCGACCCCCTGCCATGGCAGGAAAGAGTACTGGGGTCAAACGACCCCAGCAAGGTGTTCATCTAACCTCCTCTTAAAAACCCCCAGGGT
>NW_017729008.1:23134138-23134345 GCF_001723915.1 Gavialis gangeticus
TAGTTTCCCAGGTCCTCCTTCCTCCCTTTTTTGAAGATGGGAACCACGCTGGCCCTCTTCCAGTCCACCGGTACCTCTCCAGAGCACCATGAGTGCTCATAAAGCTGTGCCAGTGGTCCTGCAATGACCTCGGCCAGTTCCTTTAGAACTCTAGGGTGGAGATCATCCGGACCGGCTGACTTGAAAACATCCAGCCCCTCCAGAAGC
>NW_017729008.1:23134452-23141637 GCF_001723915.1 Gavialis gangeticus
GATGGAGGCAAAGAAATCGTTAAATATGTTAGCTTTGTCGTCTGGTGTGACGACCAAATTTCCCAACACGTCCTGCAAGGGCCATCTTAGTCATCTTAGTCCATTCCAGAAGGATATTTTTCCTCATCATCACACTCATAAAATCTATTCTTTAGTCACCATATTGATTATTTTAACTATGATTAGTTGAGGGGGGATTACTATGAATGTCCCATTTTTTCCTTGCAATATGATCAGGTGACAAGTAATGGTAATTGTGTAGTTTGGATGTACTGGCTTCAGTGAATATTTTCCATGAACATATCTACAGTCACGGTGTTCAGAATAGTAATATACTCCTTTGTTTCTATAATGCTCCCTTGTGGATGATCAGAAAGCTCAACCTTTCCCCCACTATTGAAAATGAACTGAAGTAAAAATGGCAGTCAAGGGAGAGAGGAGATGGGGAGGTGGGGAGGGGCAGGAGGGGGAAAGAACAGCCAGAGAGAAGGAGAAAAAAGCATTCTGACCGCTTCATGGAAAGTAAAGAAAAAATTTAGATCACTGCTCCATTGGAGTTTTTCTCTTAACTATTGAAAGGACCCCCTCTTCTTTAGGTATGGATGGGTTTAGTGAGCTAGGGAGTTAGATTGGTTCCTAATTTCTTGCAGCACTTAGTCTTTCAACTAGTCAATATTAGACTCTGGTAAAAAACATCAATAGGTTCAGTGGGTATGCTCCCCAAGGAGCACAATACTTCACACATCTGCAAATTATATGACTTTCTCTTCACTTTGTCATGATATTGACATTCGGTGTAGTTATTAATCATACCTAAGTGTTTCATGAAGAGCTCACTGGTGTCTTACATTCATCATATCTGATTAGTGCCATAGCCCTGCCCTGTAGCTTTGTGGACCTGCCATGTTACATGACCAACAATACTGCACATTAGGGCTGTGCAAAGCTTTGGTCATTGATTCGAATCGGTGGCCAAATCACCAAATCCGAATCAAATCAGGAGACCCTTTCATTTCTCTGAATTGAATCAGAACCCTCTGACTCGATTTGGAGAGATGCAGAAAGTTTCGATGATTCGGACATCGACACAGCTTTAAATGTTTTTTCTATATACCTCAAGGTACCAGGTAGCTTGTAAATGCTGAGATGGTGGGGCACATGGAGCATCCCACAGGAGTGCAGGTTGGTCGCAAGCACTCTTGGCAGCAGATCGGGAAGCTTCTGGCCCACTTCTGGGTCTACTGGGGATCATGCAGAAGGGCCCCCCTGTGCCCCCCCAGCTTGACAGCTGATGCCTCCTGGGTCTGGGGGGGCACCCAGGGTCACACTGCAGCTAACCACTGAGCTGAGCGGATGCAGGGGGGCCCCCCATGTCGTCAGCAGTGGACACAGAAGTGAATCAGAAGTATTTCTGGTCCACTTCTGGATTCACTGCTGAGCATGCAGGGGGCCCCCATGCACTCATGTAGGATGCTCTATCCTCCCCACCACCTCAGCATTCATAAGCCATGCCCAGTACCTTGAGGTATGTAGAAAAAAACATTTAAAACTGTGTCTATGGCTGAATCACTTATTCCCCAAATCAGCATTGACTCTTCAGATTTGGATTCAACAGAATCATACCAGGGACAGTGGTCCAAATCAACGAATCAAATCACTGTCCCCGATTCAGACTGAATCCAAATCTGAATCAAATATGGCCTTTTTCACACACCCCTACTGCACATAGCTACTTTTACTAAAGTCACCGTTTGCTTTGGATATCAAGCCTCCTTGCATATCATTTGGCCATAGGCCCATTTACATTGTTCCTTAACCATTTGCTAAGAAAGCTACAAAGTCAATAGTCATCCTCTCCCACACAATCTCAGTGTTTAATCGCAGTAAAGACCCTTTGTTTTGTGTCACAAGCCTGCACCTCTACTGCCTTTCTCTTCACTGTGTTTCTGTTATGCTGCTTTTAAAAAAGCCAGCCAGTTACAAAATCAGTTATTTTATTTATTTAAAAGCACACAGGCACATGCCATACTCAATCTGAAATGAAAGATAACAACAGATTCACGTGTAAACAGGCAAACATTCAGCTACTTCACATTTCCCCTGAAACTACATAATGATTAAACAACTATTCCAGAGTGGTGTGATATGGGACTGGGCGTCTAGTGACTCAGATGCTTGTGGATTCCTATAAGTCATACAGTGGATTCTTATATGTTATACAGATTCACATCATAGCTAGTTCAAATCACTTAACAGATACCATCCCTTGCTCAATATTCTATAACTATAAGCAAATGCATCAGTAGGCACTGTTCTTACAAGATGTCAAGCTATCTTGGTTAAAAGTCACTTCCAAATTTTTCCAACAAAGTGGAAAAAAAATATTTTCAAGAAAAACAATATCCTGGAATTTTGGAAAACATTTGCCTTGCTCTTCATGTGAAATGGCCAGAGCTGATTTTAATTGGACATGGAAAAATCAGAGTGAGGATTGCTTACATACCTGAGCATCAAACAGCCCAACAAATGAAACTTTTGCTTTTCACCAAGTATATCAGGGTTGTGTTACACATTACACTGTGAGATGCTCAAAAGTTGATCACTGTTAGTGCTAGCTCACATTTGGAGCAGTCATGTTCAGGCCAGCAGGGACCTGGAGGACGGAAAGGTAAGCATCCCCCTCCCTCCCCTCTCCAAAGTCCAGGTTTTCCCCCTGCCACCTGGGGATCCTCTGGTTCTCCTGTGCCCCTGCCTCCCATCTCCCTTGCCCCTCAGAGTTGCCCCCTTCCTCCCCACCCTCAGGACTCCTCCCTGTGCCCCCTCACCCCAATTACTTGTGGCTGCCACTGCCACCTGTCCCATGGGAGCAGGCAGGGAAGGGTGAGTCTGTCTCCTTTGCCACTACCACCACTGCTGCCACTGCTCTTCTCTGGGCTGAGCCCAGCCCAAAGAGCACCAACACATCCAGGCAGGCAGGTAAACCCCTCCCTGCTTCAGTCCCTGGGATAGACAGAGCAGGCAGTCACAAGTAAGTGGGGGTAGAGGGCGGCAGGGGTTTGGTAGCAGGGCAGTGAGTGGGACTCTGGGGTGCTGAGGAGTGTGGGAGGGGGCAACAGTGGGCCCATTCTGGACCAGCAGAGGTGAGGGGCAGATGGATGTTGACATTAAGGTGTAGTCCAGAGTGGCTACACCTTAGTACAATGTGAGCTGGGTAACACAGATCAGAGATAATCCTGCCCTGGAGTAGTGTAATTTTAAGACACCTAAAGAGTGCATAAAACTAGTTTCCAATGTAATGTGTGGAAAATCCAGGTGTTAATTGCTCTAGGAGCCTCCCAAAACTACCATGTAACAAGGCCCTTAGAAATAAACTTTGAAAAAAATGTATTGGCTAATACAGCCTCAATAAAGTGATTATGTTATGGCTAAAAGTTACAGCATTACAATGTCTCACCAGGTCTTTATCTTAGTCAAATGTTATGCTAGGACTAGGCCATGGGCCCACAGGCCACATATTACAGTCATTGCTAAGTAGAGGAAAATAGCATCTCCCTCTTAAAGATCTATTTGGTATTTTACTTATGTACTGTGTGGTTTTTTATTAAGATTTGTTAGACTTTCCCTTGACTAGGAATTGAAACTATGTCGTATATATTTCTACTGTAGCAAGTGCATGATCAAGGTTAAATAGTCTATATCAGGGATAGGCAACCCCCAGCATAGGTGCCAGAGTGGGGCGCATGAAGACATTTTCCTTGGCACACACACCTCGCGGTAGATAGCGGGGAAGGGGCTGGGGTAACTGCTACATCAAGGATCAGGCCCCTCCCCGTCAAGCAATATCTTATAAGTCGAGGTTGAAGGTGTCCAAAAACATTGCCCATGAAAACATTCGGGAAAACTGAATGTAAGTATTGCATGCCCTGTCATATGACATGCTTATTACTAGAAATTAGAACTTTTGTTTAAATTTGTTTGCCAGCTGTAGATATTTGTATTTGTAACGTGAGATTTATCTTTGAATCAGACTTATCAGATGCTTGTAGAAATTACACATACACATACGCTCACGCACTCACTCACTTGAAACTGCCTATGGTATACAAAATGCAAGCAGAGTACAACATTGATAAGACTCTCATTAATGTACTTCTTATACTGTGTGAAGAGGTTGGAGATGTTTTAAGGTAACAGAGATTCATGCACCTTTGCTCAAATCCTAATAAATAATAAATAATATTTCTCTTCCGTAATAGATTCATTAGCTGAGGCCAATCCACCACTCTCTAAGGCATTTTTATCCTGCCTCAGAACTGAATTCAATTATTTGTTGGGGGGTCCTTTATACCACCTTTTTGTGATTTCTGTGATTTGTGGTGGGAGCCAGTATCAGATTATTTCATAACACTGCAAATGAAGAGTTGTGTGTGTGGATTCAGACTAATGTACATATCAGTAACTACTCCAGTATCTCTTATTTTGTATGAAGTATTTTTTACTGTGGTTTTACTTTCTTTCTTTTGGAAGTAAGAAGTGCTATCTTCTCTCCAAACAAGCTGATGTTGTTGGGCAAGGATATGAGTGCGATGCGTATAAATGGCTCTTGATACTTACGAAAAGACCATGCTAGTGTTCATAGATTCATAGATTGTTATGGGGCTGGAAGAGACCTTGCAGATCATCAGTTCCAGGTCCCTCAGCCATGGGTCCCCTCTCAACCTTCTCTTCTTTAGGCTGAAGAGGCCCGGGTCCCTCAGTCTCTCCTCATATGGCTTGCTTTGCAAGTCCCTAATCATAGGAGTGGCTCTTCTCTGGACCCTCTAAAGTTTTTCCACGTCCTTATTGAAGTGCAGCACCCAGAACTGGATGCAGCACTCCAACTACAGTCTCACCAGCATTGAGTACAGTGGGAGTATCGCTTCCTTAGTTTTACATGAGATGCATTGGTTGATGCATGGCAGTATGTTGTTTGCCCTGATGGCCACCACATCGCACTGACAGCTCATGTTCATGTGGTAGTCAATCATTACTCCTAGGTCCCTTTCAGCCATGGTGCAGGTCAGGCTGTCACCTCCAAGCCTGTATGTATGTTGAAGGTTATTTGCCCCCAGATGGAGCACCTTACACTTAGAAGTGTTAAACTTGGAAGTGTTCTTATGGTTAGAGTTTTTCCTGCATCAAACACAAAGATGGACCTTGGGATCAGGGCCTGTATTTTCCTTTGATTAAATTGTGGGGGGAAAAATCAGTCACAGAAAAGAGAACAAAAAATGGAAATTAGTAAGTGATAGAAATGGTTTCTTTGTAATTAACACAACTCATTCCAACTTAGTATCTTCACAATCAATGTATGTCATGCACGGTAAGCATTATATTTTATTTTATTTTATGTTTGTAGGCTTTGTGAGAACAACATTTTTTCTAAGAGGGTTTGAATATACTGAAGGAGATGCCTTCCTGAATAGGTCACAGAACACGTGCCAAATCTAAAGTACAGAAGGACACACATAGAGAGAATATATTGAAAAGTGTTTTCTTTTCCAGTCTTTCTTCAGGAATAGGGGCGTAGCCTGTGCCATAGTATAAATTGTTTTCTTATATTTTTCACATTAAAGCACTAGGAAATATACTTATGGACCTCTTGTCCAAATAAAAATATAAACAAAAGTACTTCCACTAAACATACCTACAGTTTTTACCATGAGTTTTCTGTCTTTTAAACCATCTAGAAGGCAGTATATGCTAGAAGAACAAATGTTGCTTTAAGCTTCTCCAAGTTTACAGTGAAGTGCTCCAACTGTGTGATGGGAGCAATTAGAGGAAAGATGGCCATCTGGGATCTGACCAATTTCACTTGCCGTGCCTCTCATATGGCAGCAGAACTTTTGTTCACATTTCCAGGATAAGCTACATTTCACTCTCTACTGTAGCTAACTGTGACTTTGGGCAAACCATTTACACTAAACATTTCAAAGCAGCTATTCCATTTGATCTGATTTGGGTCTGATCCACTCTGACAATGAATGCCCACAGCTTCTGTTGACTTGAGTTGGAGTTGTTAAGTGCTCATCAGAGCTGAGAGCTGGTACTTTTCCAGGCAGGGGCACCTTGAGTCTGAAAACTTTGTGAACCACCACTCTCAAGGTTACTGCTATGAAATACTAATTGAGAATAACAAGTCAACAGGAATCTTTCTGTTGATTTAAATGGAAGATGGTTTTAACCCCACAAGAATGCACAGGGACAAATCCAGAATAGGTATCATTGGATGGAAATCCATTGAAGTCAATGAATTTCCATGGGTTTACATAACCACTCAAATAGATTCTAGGTATGGTTTAAACATGTAACACATGGATGTGGCAGCCACTAGGGCCTGGTTACGCTTTGAAACAATCTAGAATGTAGACATGTCAATCATACAGTTTGTCTGAAAATACATGACATTTCCCTGAGCTAATGACAGCAAAACAGCTTAAACATGTGACACCTCATGAGCTTCCTTTATCAAGTTTACAAGATTTAAAGGGAAAGTTCATGGTGACATTGTACTAATGGGGATGACTTGGCATCTTGACTTGATGTGTGTAGATGATATGATTAAAATTTATATTGCCTTTAAATTCTACTCAACTCTGTACAGTTTTATATACTCATGTTAAAATTGTAAGATTTAAGCAGTGTGTCCCCCAGGATCATGAAGTATTTAAACATTTGTTCAACTTAAAAAAAAAAAATGAAATCCAAAATTGGATTTTAACCAAAACCTTTTTTTAATATCCCCCCCCCCACCCCCGAAATGCTACATACAGTAAAATCTCTGTTATCCGGTACTTCACTAAACAAAATATTCTATTAACCAGCGTTCCCAGTCAGCTGACCAGAGGGGGGGCGGGGGGGAGTGAAAGCTTGCATGATGCAGCCACTGCCACCATCTACCACCCTGTGCTGTCACCACTCCACAGGCGGTCACCACCACTCTCTTCCCCTCCCATTTTGCATTATCTGAAAACCCTGCCGCGTTATTGCAGATAACCAGAGTTTTTACATAACTGGCAATCCCCTTACCTTAGGGATGCAGGATAACAGAGATTTTACTGTACTTTAATTTGTCTGGGTCTCATAGTTTCTTTATATGATGCATCCTATTAAGCCAGACATATGATCAGCAGGGATCCCAGTCCT
>NW_017729008.1:23146637-23147481 GCF_001723915.1 Gavialis gangeticus
ACCACTCTCTTCCCCTCCCATTTTGCATTATCTGAAAACCCTGCCGCGTTATTGCAGATAACCAGAGTTTTTACATAACTGGCAATCCCCTTACCTTAGGGATGCAGGATAACAGAGATTTTACTGTACTTTAATTTGTCTGGGTCTCATAGTTTCTTTATATGATGCATCCTATTAAGCCAGACATATGATCAGCAGGGATCCCAGTCCTCTGTAGACCATGGAAAACCACAGAAAAACACAGAGTCTGTGTTTTTCCACAGCTTAGCAAAAGTACAGCAGTGTCCTGTGGTGAGCAGTGTCATTTCTGCTCTCTTTTATTTTTCCTGTGCTTTTTGCCTCTTGGCCAATCAGTGGCTGGGGAGTGGGGAGGGGGGTGCTGCTGATCAGCTGAAAGCCGCCCCCCCCCCCAAAAAAGAGCAAGAATGGCGCTGCTCACTGCGGGACATCGCTGTGCTTTTAGTAGGCCGTAGAAAAATGCAAATTTTTGTGCTGTTTAAATGGAGATTGTTTTGCTTTTTTCCCATGGAAAACTAGGATCCCTGATGATCAGTATCACAATAGCCCATAAAAGATCCTGTGGCAGACTATACTAGACTATTTGGGTGACTCGGACTGTCTGCTTCTCATTATAGATATTATACACCGCTATGTTGAAGTCCCAGCTGTGTATATTGCATCTAGAAAAAATACGTCACCTGTGAAAAGCTGTATTGTTTTGTGCTTCTGTATATTAAAAAACCCCCAAATTAAACACTTGTGACTCAGCAAACTGTACATAACTTCAGCAAAATTCCCAATCTGGTCTTTAAACTAGGCTCGTCGGGGGAAGGGGAAGATGAGG
>NW_017729008.1:23147492-23149721 GCF_001723915.1 Gavialis gangeticus
ACCCTAGAAACTATGAAACTATGAAACTATGGTCTAAATCAGCGTATACGTAAACCTTTGTAAATCAGGCACATTACCCCTAAAGTGAAGACAACCTGATAAAGCCAGTACAAGAATAACCACACTCCGTCCATATATTTTAGCTAAAGATTTCTTTGTGCATTAATTCTCTCCCTCAAAGTAGCATTTGAAACTCTGGGTTACATATGCATCTGGCAGGCAGAGTCTAGAAATCACTAGACAAGTCATTAAAATGTACAACTTGACTTGGGATTCTTCTGCTCAGGAATACAGAATTGGGATACAGGGGGATTGCAGGTCAAGGGTTACATGTATTGGCAGCCTGGTTATGTAGGGGAGTTTGCACAGCACCTGCTTACAGTTTGCTTGTCTGTGGTGAGTGCTGAAAAATGCTTTTAATGAGAGACTTAAGTTCCGTCCAAAATATTATTGGAAAAAATAAAGATTGTGTTAGCAATTCAAATGTAAATTCATAGGAAGGGAGTGAAGCCAGGATGACTTGATATAGAAATAGCAGGAGAGGTGTTAATTAGATCCCACTAGATTGACTTATGTTCTCTTTGGGAGCTGCACTGCATACATTAGAAAAGGAAAAAAAAATCAACCATATCAAGCCTTTTTCAATGGCCCTTAAATTCCCATAGACTTTGGCTACATAAGAAAGTTATAGCATTTTAATTAAATGTGGTTGTAAACCACTGCAAACCTCATTTGGACCTCAACCTTATTTCACTTTAGGAGTAGTGATTTTTTGTTGGGCTTAAGTCATCTAAGAATCAGTGTACTAGAATGGTACTAAGTCTTTCTCAAACTAGAATAAAAATGTCCACCCAGAGTTTGCACTTGTTTAACTCAATTAGTTTAAGAAGTGTGCTTAAGTTAAGCTGGTGCAACTCCTCAGTTCCTTTAGTTTTACACCCACTTTACCATAACCTCAGAAATTGAACGTTGGTGAACTCTTCAAAACTAGCTGCAGAAGACAGCACTGACTGTAACAATTTATACTTCTCATAGCTTGGGTAAGGTTTCGAAACATTAAGCTACCTTTCTACCTGACAGCTTAGCTGTAAAATAGAAATAAATGCAACAAACTGAGTGTAAGAGCAGCTACATGAATGAAAGTCTGGTGGTTTCCACCTTGATCATTTGTGAATTTTCCCTAGAATGTGAGTGTGGGTGCTTTGATAATTATCCACTGCTCTTTATTCACAGATATAGCTTGATAGACAATTGCTGATGACGTTGAAGTTCATGGAAGGGCACAACAGATAATCCTTTACTTAAATTATATATAAGGAAAAAATGTTACACCTTGTAAAATAAGGCCCTGATTCTGATTTTCAGTTAAGTTAGGACTTCATCCTACAGCTGATTTCTATCACGAGGGGCTATGGGCTTATGGGTTAAGAGTTCAAGTTTATGTTTGAAGACTTGGGAACCTTTGCCAAAACAATCTGTCTTGTGTCTAAGGCCAGTGTTGACAAGTAGCATCGTCTTGTCACCAAAGCTATTGTACAGTCCTCAAGACCATAGGAAACAGTGAGGTCTGATATATTATTACCCTAAATAATAATCAATCCAACTGGCATCCTGATAGCCTACTCATTTGTTCTCACAAAAATAAATACCTGGTTTCTTTAATTCCCAATGTGTTCACTCAGTCAGGCTCTAGCTAAAGCATTGCCCTAGTTGCAAAATGAGTTGCATGTGAGAGGAGTAATCTCTAGCAAGGTGATTTCTCAAACCAGATGTATGGACTCTCCAGAGCATAACTTGCTGTTCTGTATCAAACTTCTGTCAGGGTAGGAGGTTAAGGTGCTTCCCCATGCAAAAGATGTGTACACCGCAGCCTCCATTTCCTTCTGTGGTTGTAAAATTGGAAGGAGGCAGCATCCATTCTGCCAATGATTCCCTAAACTTTAGCTGCTCCCAGAAACCTCCCCACGCACCCCCTTCTATTCAAGTGACTAAAATCAAGTAGACATGTAAGTGGTTTACTCAACGAGCATGTTAAAAGGCTAAGTGAGGGGTTCTGCAAAACAGCACAACTAGCAACCATGCACTTAAAAAATAATCAATGCTATGAACCAGGTACGACATGCCATGAGGCTCAATGAGCCACCCACTGCTACCTCCTTTGCTTGTTTTTCTGCACATGCTCTTTCATCACTGCTCTCAACAAGACTTGCAAAGAGAGACTGTAAGAAA
>NW_017729008.1:23149806-23161372 GCF_001723915.1 Gavialis gangeticus
AGGGGTTCTGCAAAACAGCCTCAACCCCAAACTATGAACACTTCCTATAATATCTTGGAATATCTTTTTCCCCATCTTTCTCTTGATCCTCTCAAAATTAGCAATTAGTAGATTAATCAATTGGATCAACTGAATACCTTACTAGTTTAACACAAACTGTAGTTTGAGCCGTCCAAAAAATATTCACTAATTCAGTTCCACTATTCACTATTGCAAATTTGTGTTGAATTTGATGAAAGCTGCTGAGGGGTGAGGTTTTCAGAATAGGACAGGAAAGAACAGGATCTTTTTTCCTAATACCTGAACATTGGATCACTCACCAGGAATAAATTCCCTCCTCCCATCACATTTGAATTCATATTTTTTATCTCACAGTAGGTAACTAACTGACTACCAAGGCAACAGAGTACTTTTCTAATGGGGGGGAGCAGTTGGGAGAAAGACATGGATGAAGAAGAAGGCATAGTTCTTAGTGACTTCTACTGACATCATTTCACTTTGTATAAGCAATTTACAATTCATTGAGGCAGACACTAGAACCCAGTTTAGTGGCAACTGGGATGGCCAACCATTCTTTCTCCAGCTTTTTAATTGTTTTATACAAAGTGGAACAGTGCTAGCAGGAGGCTGGAGGGAAACCCACTCCTAGCTATCCTGTAACTTAATGGCTAGGAATCTCAATGGCCAGATAAGAGCCCCAGACTTTCTGCTTGATGCAGTGCAGTGCAGGAATCTGAACCATCCTCCCACATTTCAGGACTTTGCCTTACAGAAGCCATTCCATTTTTCATAAAATACTTTGGTTTTGTCTCACATGAAGATTTCTGCTCTGAGATGTTTATTATTACTACTACTGCTACTGCTGCTGCTGCCACTACTACTACTATTATTATTTCAGTTTGGATGATGAGCAAAAATGAGTTATCCACAGAGCCCTACTCATTAGTTTTCATAAGTAGTGATGATACGTTTTCTAGTAATAAACATCAGTACTATTTGCCACCTGTAGCCATATAAAGTAATTCCCCTGGCTGGCACCTTTCGATTTGATGGAATTATAGAAATACCAGAATAAATCACTAAGAGTACACCTTTAAAAACTAGAGAATTTTGAGCTAGATTTTCTACTTCCTTGCAATATATAGATTTATTGATGCCTTTGGAGAATGGCTGTAAGACATCCCTAAAACAGAAGAGTAAGATTTAATTCTCCCTTAATCCACTTGCCTCTCATCGTGCAAAGTGCACAGAATGTCCTTTCTTTAACAAGTCTTTGATTGTGAACTTTTTTCAAAGTCTATTTAAAAAATATTCTAGGTGGGGGTCTCCCATAATTGTCTAATGACTGATACAAAGGTGAAAAGCTCACTGTCTTTTGCTATAGCTATACACATGCACAAATATGCACCTACATCTACATACATACATACATACATACATATGCATGTGTGGTTGCTTTTACATTTATACATGCTTGCTGCTTCTTTTAATGATCCCATTCCTGGTAAATTAGAATGAACAGGATGTGATACATTTGAGTAATATTTTTCCTCCCCATGGAATTTTCTTCATTTCTTTCCCACATCAGCACCAAATCACAGGCTTAATAATATGCCCAATGAAGAGTTGTCTCAGATTTATCTTCCTAGAAAGATGAATTCAAAGAAGAGGATGACATTTATATAAATCATAAGAACAGCTGTGCTGTTATAATTTTTTTTAAAGTATTGGAAAGGATAAAAAGCCTCCATTCTTCAGGGTTTAAATCAATAGTAACTATTAGGAATGTGAAGGAAGCTGTCCTGGGGGTCTGATTATTTTGTATCTGCTTACTGTGGGATTTCTTACCCTCTCTTCTAAACCATCTGGTATTGGTCAATGGAGCACCACATGGACCTGGTCCATCAAGGCCATTCTGGACCAGGTCCACTGTTGATCACGTGCACACCATTTCTTTCTTATGTGGCAGGCTTGCCGGTGGCAGCCCACCACGCCGGCTTTGGAAAAGTTTGAAATGATTGGTGGGGTATTTCCCCTTCCCCCACCAATAAGGTGAAGGCAGGGGAGAGGCTTGGCCCACCCTTACTCTGGGGCAAGGCAAAGAGCTGGACCTGAGAGAGGACTAACACCCCCTTCTCTCTGATTGGTCTGTCTCCAATCTGAGGGTGGAGCCACGAAGGAATAAAAAGGCAGCATGCCCAGCACACAAGCAGCTGTGTTAAGGGATGGAGAAGAGGGCAAAGAAAATCTGGCAGAGCTGACCAGAAGGGTGGAGCTGTTGCCGCAGAAGAGCCTGAAGCCTCCTCATCAGGTAAGAAGCAGCAAAGTGGTTGCATCCCCCCCAGCCCCACTGCAAGGGAGAGCAGCAAAGTGGTGCACAGGTTGGTACACAGAGGGTCTGAGAGGGACCGAGACTCTGGGAGCTGCACAAGGAAGCTCAGGTCTCCAACCCCTGGCATGAGGCCAGGCTCGAGGTGCACAAGTTCATGCACAGAGCATTGGGGAGCAAACTGGGATTTCTGTAGCTGCTCGAGGTAGCTTGGGTCTTTAGTCCCCAGCACGAGGCCAGGAACACAGTGCACAGGCAGTGCATGGAGGGTCCGGGAGCAGACCGAGACCCCGGCACCACACAAGGTGGCTCAGGACTCCAACCCCTGGCACAAGGCAGGACCACTGGTACATGGAGTAGTGCATAGAGTTCTGAGTAGGCCGGAGGCCAGGAAAGCCCAAATCAGATGAGGGCCCGCTGCCAGGGAAGGAGGCGCCTCACCTGGGGATGACAAGGTCAGCCTCACTGGATCTCAGGAAAGCTGTGAGTTACAGGGGAATGGGATTCCCATAGGGGAAGAGGGAACTGCTTCCGCCCTCCCCCCCCCCCATCATTTGAGACTAGCAGCTGGAGGGGAAGTTAAGGGGAAGGGCTCCCCAGGTTTACTGGGGGTTTTCTTTGTGGGCTGTTCAAACTGGGTTGTATCTTTGGGGTCCCACTATTGGTCCAGGGTAACCCAGGTTATTCTTCTAGTTTTCTTGAGAATCTAAGTTTGTGCATCCATTGACCTGCATGTTACATTTTGTGAATCCTGCACCTTATATTTTATGAACTTGTGCCTCATGCTTTGTAGATTTGTATTTCATTAGAGCATAAGATTGCATGATGTTTATTGAGACCTTTGCTTTCCACATCCCTCACTTGCACCCAGAGTATTTGTATAGAGTTGTATATATATTGCACATAGCTCCCATGTCTTTCATATATATGTTCCATTTTTAACTCTTCTTATATATTAATATATTTGTATATAGTTAAGCATTAAGATGTGTCCTGGCCTTACTCTATAAGGGAAGGAGGGAACCATGTGCAGTAAGCAGTTTCACTCCACAGCCTACCAACCCTGCTAACATTTCCTTTGATTGGAGAGGGGAGTACATAATTGAGTACTACCCAGGCTACACTTACTATACTTAGTAGTAAAAGCTTCAGAGACTGAAAATAAACAAAACCTCAATATGCTACCAATTTTGTGTTGGGGCACCCAATTTCAGTCACTAGTTGCGGTCCCGACATGTGTCAAAATGAATGGAGACTCAGGAAGGTTGGTCTATGCATCCAGGACTGTTTCATCATCAGTACTGTGTGTGGGGAGCGGGGGTGGTGAGTAGGGGGGAGGAGGCCCAAAAATAGGTGCCACTGCAGTGGTGGCTAACCATGCTGCCAAACTCAGCACCATGGTAGCCTGCACTGCCCCATGAATCATAGCTGGCCAAGTGTACAACTGCCCCACTATGCCTCAGTTCATCATTCTTTGAAATTCAAGGACACATTTTCTTTGAGTGCAGATTCAAGCCAAAGGAGATAACAGCTGCCAAGGCAAGACAAAGTAGCTACTCAGGTTTTGTTTACTGATGCATGGTCTAATTTTGTGCATTTCTTATAACTGTGTTGTTATTCTCTGAGTTTATTGCAGGTTTCTGTCCTATGTCCACGATTCATTCTGCTGTTTGAAGGATGCCCTAAATACTGAATTCCATACCCTGGATCACCCCATCTTTTAACTTCTTTCATCTTAAATGTTCCATGACCTATTTTTCCATCTGTTTTCTACTTGAAAGAAATGTACTGCTTAATCTACAAGTATTTTTTTTTGATTATTTGGGGAGATTCTTAGTTATGCAAACCCCTGTTTTTATTTCTTTTTTTTATATCTGCCCAGCTTTTTATCCAAACTTAGTTTCCTTCTCACTGAATGTCATGCTGTTTAAGCAAACCTTGTATGCAAACTAATTGCTTTCTGTGCAGTATTGCATTTTCTGCAATGCTGAATAGACTCGTAGATATATCGGTTATTTTTGGGATACAGGTATCTTCCAAATGGATTTTGGCCTACCCTGTTTGGGGAACATTCTACATATGGGCACTTGTGTACCAACATAAGTAGCAACTGTGAATTCAGACCATGTATGATACATCCATATACATCAGGACAAAGGCTATGGCCCAACATCTACTTTGCCTACTACAGTGGATGTCTGTTGTCGGTCAGCTTTTTAAAGGCGAGACACACCGAAACCAATTCATCCAACTGACAGACTGTCATCGAGTAAAATGGAGATCCCTCTCTCAACCTTGGTCCATGGTACAAGCTTTTACTTAATAGCCTAATGAACAATGTTCATATGTATCACATAAAAGACCTGGATTTTAACTCCAACTCAGCCTCACAGGTCTCCTCCCCTTTGGTTGAAACAGGACCACCAGGCAGCCAAGAGTGAAAGATTCATTGGGCCGTAAGAGAGAAGAGTCCAGTCCTAAGGCCCAGTAAGGTAGGCACTACAGTAAGGAGGAGGAAAACCTTGGTTCTGACCCTTGATCACAAAACTGTTTCCCACTTTATACTTCCATGACTACTTCATGCAAAATACTATAGGACGTAACTCCTTACATGGTGAGTGCTAAAAATACAATAGCTTGGAGTCTGTCAGTTAAGATTTCTTAAACTGTTAATTCATTTAAACACTAGCATCACACCGTATAGATAATAAAATGAGGTCTACAACATCTGCTAAACAAAAAAAAACCCCAAGCAAAATATATTCACATACCTCAACTTCATTAGCCTGTAGAAAATGCACATAAAGAAACTATATATAAACAGCTTTGATACAGTGACAAAAGCTGCCAACCAGAGAGTCATTAGAGAAATGTATATGAATGACCACTGAATATTATTGCAAATTTTTAATGGCTTTGTGTCTAGTCCCCCTCGGATTTTTCCATGAAATACTTCTCTCCTAATAAAATAAAAATAGTAACAATAGAATTAAATGGGGTTTATACTGGTGAGAAACTAGCTTATTAGGCTGTTTACTGCTGTGTGAACAAACAGTAGATATTCTATCTTTAGCCACATGGAGCAAAATAACCAGAAGTTGCTTTAGGGCAATCCAACACTTGTTTTCCATGTGCCCCAACTTCATTTTGCCATTAGTTACTTTTATGTAATGTATTTATATATTTACTGAGGAGCAGGGAGATGGAGGGATTGCAACAGGCTTTAATATAATGAATATTTATACCTTGTTTTCTTTTAATTTAATGAGATTTAATAGCAAATTAGCAAAGTTGCTACATACTCCAAACTATTTCCTCATTCACTGTTGGATCTAAGCAGTAGCGGTCAGATTTGCTAAAGTGCTTAGCATTTGCCCTTTCTGATAGTTCCCTGAAAAGCCCATCACAAACTATTGTAGGGAACTACCACATGAAATACTGTGTGCGCTACATAGGATGGCCATCATAGAGGACATTCTGGTTTTATGCTACTCAACCCTCTGTCCTCTCTTGATACAAGACCCGATGCCTTTATCTCCTCTATTTTTCTCTACATCAGGTCTCATATCAAGAGAGGACAGAGGACAACTGGACTGTCATCTATGATGGCTACCCTAGTGATATGTAAGATTCATAGATACATAGATTCATAGATGCTTAGGGTTGGAAGGGACCTCAACAGAACATTGAGTCCAACCCCCTGCTTAGTTGTCAAGCAATATGACCTTACTGGTCTTTCCTGGTGGTAGGAGGATTGGAGTGTTGTTGTAGCTGTGATTATTCAAGAGATGTATAAGAGGAAAGGGTATTTTTTGCTATATCTTTTATTGGACTTATATATATATATACATACATATATATATATATATAAATAAAGATCCAGCATCCAATGCATGAAAGCTGAAGGTAGGCAGATTTCCCACCCAGTAACAGGTAAAAATGGTTTGTGTTTCACTTTGTAAGTGAACACAATCACTTAGGGAATGGACAATGGTAGTGAAGTGGAAGCAAAGACAGATGCTCGAGAATGGTTTTGAAACAAGAAAAATGAAGTTGAAAAGTCAACTGGCCTTAAATTTATAAATCCTGGCCATGAAATCTATAAATTTATGATAAGTTATGGTTTACATTTTCATTGTTCATGGAAGTTGTTTTTGAGATAGAAGAGCTGCTATGGCCACCCTTAGAAAGATTAAATAGGTCAGAAAGGAACAAAGTCTAAAACACAGTATTCAAAGAAGAGTGATGTGTTCAAAAGTGCAATGTATTGCACAACTGTATAAAAAAAACTATTTGATAAGCTTTCTTGAACAAGCAGAGTAAATGTTTAAAACGTTCCAGAGTGAGTTGACAGAAAAGTACAAAATTTGAATAGAAAACATCTATCAGTGGACTGTAAGACAGCAACATGAAAAGTAAAAGAAAACCATATCCATTAGACAAGTCAGGGTAAAGTATGCATAATAAAATTGCCAAGTTAGAATTAATTTTGGACACCTTTTTAACATCCTAGTTATGTGAAAAGTGCTGTGACATCTTTAATGGCCAGGCCTCTTCCATAAGTCTTGTAAGTGCTATCTACAAAAAATGCTGGAACAAGATTGAGTGAGTGGACAAAATTTTCATACATAGATGAATCTGGTTAAAGAGAATTAATATGTAATAAATGGATAGCGTTGGTGTGTGTACAGTTTATGGATTCCTCAAGATTATTCTTTCGTTCAATAGTATTCCATATATTTATCAATAATTATAATAATCGTAAAACATTTCTGACCATGGTAATATAAAAAAAGTCATGGTATTGCAGTACCTTCAGATTAGGTTAGTTCGCTAGAAAAATCTGGATTACATGGTAAACTGGGCTAAATTGGACATCATGCTTTTTAATATCAAATAAAAGATCATACTCTGAGAAGACAGGAGTGTAGATTCAGTATAGGTTGGTGAACTGTATTTTGGAAAGCAGTGACTTCAAGAGGTCATTGGGAACCTGAGATCACTATATGCTGTGATAGTTAATAGTCTTTGGATGTATAAATTAAAAAAAACAAACAAACAAAGGAAAACTAAGGATGTCTTACGTGATTCTAGTGAAACTTTTACCGGACTACTGAATCCAGTTCAAGCATCAGCATTTTAAAAAGGATGTTAGCAAACTAGAAAGGGAAAGCAAACTAGAAAAGAAAGCCTTAATTCTACAAGGCTGAATGGGAAATAGTTTTCCTATGTGAAAAATAATGACTTTTAAAATGGTTTCTTCTTCTGATCAAAACCAGAGTGACATGAGAATAGCGTGCTGGCCAGGGCACTTGTCATATGGGTTCTGAAAACCCAAATTTAAGTCCTAAGCTGGACTTGATCCTGGATGCCAATTTGACTTATTGTCAGTCAGAGCTAATCCATGTTGTGGGTATCTAAAGGAAAATGAAAGGCAGGATGACCACTTAGAAGAGCAGGCATTTACTTATGAGGTGGGCAATTGCTTTTCTAGTCCTGCTGAATCCCATTCAGCACTGAAATAGTTGCATCTCATTTTGACCGGCAATCTCAAGCAACATCTTCCTTATGAAAGAAACAACAGCTTCAAAAATGTTTTGTTTCAGTATATCAACATTGTTACCAAGCCAACATTTCACTGAAACCTTCCCAATCAGTTCTATTCCGGATGATAAAAGTAAAAAAAATCTTTTGTTTATTCAAGAGAAAGTGCGGAGGTGATTTGATCACAGTGGGCACCTACCAAGGGTAAGGGGGACTCCTTTATCTAGGAGCATCTAGGAGATAGACAACCAGATCCAGGATCCAATGGGTGAAAGCTGAGACTAGACAAATTCAGGCTACAAATAAGGTGTAATTTGTTAACAGTGAATGTAACTAGTCACTGGAATAATTTACCTAGGGGCATGGCAGATAATCTTAATCACTTAATTCTTTAAGCCAACATTTTACCAATAATATCTTTTTAAAAGATATTATTCTATCTCAACTAAAAGTTATGGCCTTAAAGCAGGAATGCCCTGGTGAAGTTACATTATTCAGGTTAGAATAAATCATCATAATAAACCATATTATGGCCTTCAAATGTATTAATCTTAACAACAGTTAAGCTCATTTAAATCCAATTTGACTCAGCGTGACTTTACTGAAGTCAAATGAACCATTCAAACCACTGAAATTAAGCTCAGAATTTGGCTGATCTGTCCTATTTAGTTTCCATTTAGTTGCTAAGAGAAGCGTTGGACAGTATTCAGAAGTGGGATGTCAGTGGTACAGATGGCTTGTGCTGTCTTCTGCAAAGGGCAAATTCCTCTCTTGGGAGGTACGTACAGAAAAACCAACTGTGTTTCACTGTGCCTTACTGACTTCGACGATTGGCTGGAACATAGTATTTGGTAATATACATGGCAAGAGATTAAAGTGGCATGAGTGCAAGTGGTTTCCTTGTATTGTGTGACAGCCTGTTATGCCAGCTTGTCTGAACACAGAGTTATCTTAAAAATGAATATTAAAACCAGAAAACCATTTCTAGAGACTTTGCTTTGAATTTCCATAATTACATGATAGCTCTTGCTTTGTTATATTTTGGTTTTTGTTCATTTGTTTTTGGCTGCTTTCTCTTTTATTGTGGGCAGTTCATTATAGCCCTTTTCAACATGTTTATCTTCTGGCCTGCTTTGTTCTGGAGCCAGTATAGTGTGATTGGAAGGGATGTATTTCAAAAATCAAACATTTCAAGGAGCTAGTGACTCAACCATAGTGTAATTTTTAGTGGGAGACCCAGGAAGGCTTTCTGAGTTTGTGGGCGGTTATGCAAAAATCTTCCAGGTGGAATTTGAACCATGAGTCTGGGTTTGGCTGGATTCTTTGTGTTCCTCTATTTGCTTTCCTTTTCTACATGCCTGCATAAGGGAAATAGTCTTTCATTTTACACTGTAGCTTTACTGTGGCACATATTTTACTTGTATAATTATAGTCATTCAGTGCCAACAGAAAGGAGAAACCAGTTTTCCAGAATTTCCATGCCATTTGGACACTACATATATTTGTATTCCCTGAATAGCTGTTGTGTCCTAAGGAAATGAAGTCAAAGCTTCATACAGTTTTGTTGTTGCATTAAAATATGTGTAAGGAAAGGTTTTTTTTAGTAACTTACTGAAAGAGCACTGGTAATTAAAACACTATTTCCAATGACTTTAAATATTCCCACATTGCCACTAGTTTTGGGTGCTCACTGAAAATACCTACTGAGCCATATCTACAGATTCTGTGGGTGATCAGAGAAAGCAGGCCAAGTCCTGAAACTAAGGCAGCCTAAATCTTAAGCCATTTTTGACCATTGGAGCAACTGTACATGCCAGAGCTACTAATGTCTCAAGTCACAAGTGCAGATACTTCTTCAATGACCCATTTTAGGCCAGCCACTGCCCAAACACCACTTAATTTATAGCTTGTCCCATTAGCCATGCATTCATTGCATAATGCTGCTGAATATAAAGATTTTAGAATCATGAATTTAGTAGACTATATTCCATTGCTTTGTTTTTTTAACCAGATCTCCATATACTTGAGATATAATAATTATGAACATTAGGAATTATTAATGAACCAGATTGGCTCAGATCCTTATCCATGCTTTAGTAAATCAAACTACATCATGAAAACAGTTTTTAATGTCAG
Source organism: Gavialis gangeticus (assembly GCF_001723915.1). Classification (NCBI taxonomy): domain Eukaryota; kingdom Metazoa; phylum Chordata; order Crocodylia; family Gavialidae; genus Gavialis; species Gavialis gangeticus. The sequence goes on from NW_017729008.1 coordinate 23,159,816, forward strand.
TAGCAGTTGGTCTTGAATGAAAAGTAATATCCAGACCATATGGTTGTCTGATGAAGACTCCTATAAACTAGAGAGAGGTGGGAATTCAGAGCCGCACAGAGACAGAAGAGGCAGGGCAGCGCTACCTAACAGCCTGAGTATCTAAGTTGCATCCAACTGGGTGGTAAGAGTGTATGAGAACTGTCACGGTTATGGCAATTATTGGCCATCTCTTGGTTAAAATTAGCAAAATCATTTTATTCCACTTTGCAAAAGGGTATATGGGGATTATTTCTGCTTCCCCAGTTCTGACTGTTCAGAAGTATTTTATAAATAAAATCCTGACAGAAAACTATTGGTGCAGCACGAGATGGCATTCTTGTTGCAAGCCTACGTATAACAGGGGGCCTTCCCGGGGCCTGTTTGATGTTGGCCTACCAACCTGTCTCTGGGCTAACCACCTGTCTCTCTCTCCTGCCATGCCTTGATGGAAAATGATTAAGATGTTAATTAGGCAGGAGGCTGTCCACGTTGAACCCCAGTGTTCAGGGGAATATCTGCAGCTCTGTTCCACCCCTGCACTGAAGCCCGAGCCTCACAGATGGCATCTCACGCAGCTAAATTCAGCTGTACCCTTCACACATTAGCTGCGGTTCCCTCCCTGGGACCTTTTGCTCCCCCTTAGGCCATGGCCCCATCTCAGGCCAGTCAGGATCCTGAGCCAATTTGCTCTGTGGGCATCCTTTGTGGTGGGCCCCTGGCCCTTTTGACCCCTCTCTGAGTCCTGGCCCCAGCATAGACAAGTCGGGTACCTCGGTTCAGGTCTAAGCTGCTTGCCTGCTTTTACCCTTATAACTCTGCTGGAAGAACTGAGCCACAGGCCTCTCTATCCTCTCATAGGTCTGGGCATTAGCCAGATAGGACTGTGTAGGGGCTGGAGGTTATTAGTTGCCCCTGACCTGCCTTTCACCAGGGAGATAACTGGTCTGGTATTTCATGGGGCTGCTGCGCCACCGGGCAGTTCCACCGGTCCTCTCTTCCCTGGTAGGGTGCAGTTTTTCATCATGCCCAGGACCTGGAGCCCCCTCCATCCCCATGGCCCCAGCCCATAGACCTCCAAAGTGTTCCTGGTCTCAGCTCTGCTGGCTGATGTCTCTCTTACAGCCACTAGCAGCAAACTGCTGCTTCCCTATTTATAGCCTGCTCTCTAAAATGGCCATCTCAATCAAGTACCCGGCTGCTGCCTGCTCCAGCCCTTAAAGTGGCAGGCACCAACAGTGTCCTGCCACACCATGTTACTATATTTAGCATGAAGCTGCACTCAGACCATCATAAATCTATAGAATGTTAAGAGGTGTTAAAGTTCGGACATGCTGTGAGCACTTGAACTTTTATGGATAATAATGTTTCTTGCCAGCAAAACTCTGACTTGCCACTAGAGAGCTGCTAAGCAGGGACTTGACTAGCAGCTAGGACACCTGGGGTCTATCCCTGCTTTTTTTTGGGGGGGGAGGGGGGGGGGGAAGGGGAATGGGAATGGGGCATCCTGGGTTGCTGGGGGACTGCAAAAAATTTGTT
>NW_017729008.1:23161532-23166787 GCF_001723915.1 Gavialis gangeticus
GGACGGGAATGGTGCATCCTGGGATGCTGGAGGACTGCAAATAACTTGTTTTTTTCCATGGAGAGGACTAAAGTTACTCTAACATGAACTAGATAATACAGCCCAAAGTTAACTCTCACCAGAAGTGGAGTAACTTTAATATGCTCAGAGGGCACTTGGCACAAGTTAATGAGCTGTGGGCGCATCTACGCATGTGTTTTAATGCACAGTAGCCTATATGACTGTGCATTAGAGTGTTACAGCAAAAACTGTTAATACGCTAATGCTCAGTAAAATGAGGCTACAGTGCATTAAGCGTCACTAAAAAAGTGCACTTTCATTACTGTGTATTAGAGCAGCTTATTGTGCATTTGGTTAGTACGTCACATTAGAGGTACTACATTTTTAAAGCGCAGTAGCAAAAGTGCACTAATGGATGTGTAGATGCACCCTGTAACATGCAGACTCTTGTGGTTTAAGTGCCTTTAGTATGGTTTAAATGTAACATGTAACTTCATTCTAACAATCTTTAGTAACAATTTTATTAGAATTCAGGTAAACCCGAAGTGTGACCATCCTGTAATTTAGGTTCCTGGTTTGAGAGCTTCTGAAGTGTCAGGGAGCTTGGACCTGCCACTGCCTCCACTTCTACCTTTCTCAGCACTGCCCCTGCCACACCACTATTTTCCCTGTGAATCTTGCCCAGGAAGAGCAAAGTCGTCTGGATCAAGCCCAGGGCACAACACAAATTTGACACCCCTGCCATACACCACTATGCTGAGAGTTGCTAATGGGTTGCCAGTATTGGTCAATGATGTATAAATACATTATGTGGAAATAATTTAAATGCTATGTAGTAACTAAACCCTCATCATTGTTAAGAAGATTGAGTAAGTCATATCATTATCCCATTGAAGCTTTTTTGTGTCCTTGAATGAGATAAGGTTACTGAGCAGAGGAAGATTTTGTATTAGGATCTTAGAACAGGACCTGGAATTAAGCTATCAGTGGACACATCTAAATGTGCAATTAATACACCTGAATTATCTGCACATAAAATTCAGGTACATTAAATTACCACCACCCCTCCCCCACACACATCTGAATGTGCACCAATTGGGAGCAAATCTGCTCCTGAGAGGAGTAGATCAGTTTAGGGCTGCTCCTGCCCTGAAATCTCCATGGGGATGAGAGCCAGCTGTCCAGCAGCTAGGATAGCTCTCCCAGCCCTCCCCACATAGTGCATTAGATTAGTCTAATGTACAGTGGGTGTGTCTACACATGCATTTACACTGGCTTAAATTTACTGTGCAGTAAATTACTGCGTAGTAAGCAGGAATAGGCTGGCATCTACACATGCAGGCATTAAAGTGTATTAATGCTGTATGTGGTCTGACTTGGGACTAAAATTAGTCCCAAGTCAGACCACACACACACAGTATTACTGCACAGTAACTAATCAGGCATAAATTTCATACCTGCATCATGCAGGCATTAAATTTATGCTCAAGTTGGTGTAAGCCATCATATTTACTGCGCAGTACGGGTGTGCACATGTAGATGCACACCCATACTGTACAGTAATTTCAGTTACCGCACAGTAAATGTAGACATGCCCAGTAAAGTATCTCATGTAGATGCACCCAGTGTAAAGCAGTCAGCCTGTTTTAGGAACCCTGGAAAAAGATGGGGTACGGGAGCTGTTTCAAGGTAGAGCATGGTGAAGTTTTACCTGAGGTTCCTACAGAAATGAATTGCCTGCTACAGCTGGTTTCTCTTTTTGTTCAAAGAAACAAAGTTCACACTCATTTTATAAGTAAATTCTATATTTACACAAATCCAAGATGACTTCAAATTTAAGATTACTCCCCAATAATTAGATTCTATACATGGAAATTTAACATGCTACACTTTTCCACGTGTAGAATCTAATTAGTGGAAGGTGATCTTAAATTCACTAATGTGGCTGGAAAAGCAGTGACAGGGGTGAGGGTCCAGACCTCCATCCCTTGCTCCCCTTGCCCTTCCTCCCTGCCCCCAGGTCTCATGTCCCCTCTGTGCCTGTACCAACCCCTGTGATGCCTACCACCCATTTTCTGCAGACTCCCCTCCTCCCACCCTAGTGCCTGTGCCTGCCATCTTAGCCCTTTCCTCCCACTACCTATGTCTGCTCCCTGGCACCTGACCCCTGTGCCTGCCTCTCCCCCCAGCTTCTGAAGCAGTTCTGCTTCTGCTCAATGAACAGTCAGCAGCCATGATGGTCTTAGCTCAGCCCCAACACAGCCTTGCTGGGCTGAAACTCATCCAAGCCCTACTTCTCTGTGGGCGAGGAGAACTTTGTGATTAACCACCGGCATTTGTCCGACAAACAGTCAGAAGTTTTATTGACTACAAAACATCTACTAAGCACAAAGCAATTCATCAACTGGGGTTGCCAGAATACAGGTAGTCAAGTTTACTGGTCCTCCTTTAGAGATCCATGCAGATGTCTCCCTCAGAAACTCATGCAAATGGTTCAGATAGCATGCAGCAAACAGTGAGCCCTGACTTCACTTGCATAGGCTATTTAACCCTTTAGTGACATCACCATTATCAATGCTAACCAAGCTTGTTATATAATATTTTGGCTCATAGATCCTAAAAATACACTAGCACATCTTTGCACCTTGAGAATATTTTCCTGTTATTTTCCCAGTCCCAAATTAATTACTCCCCAAAATTACCACATTATCATTTTATTTTATGGTTCTATTGTTCCATTGTTTTAAATGTTCCATATTCCCTGGCATTTTACTGGGGTTAACTTTCGGCCACAATCACTGTCAATTTTGAATCATCTCAAAAAGACTTCTGGGAGTTTGGTCAACTTGACATGATCAGATTCAATCTCCCTTGCAACAAGTCTGGCCACGGAGAAAAAGTGGCAGCTCCCAGCTGGGCCAGTCAGGGCTGGAGGAACTGGAGTGAAGCAGAAGGTAAGAGGAAGAGAGCATCTGGGGGAGTAGGCAGGCTGTATGGTCTCCCCTGCTCTCCTCACCCCAGGCTTCACAGGCAGGACTCTCACCTTCCTGCCCTCTCCCTCTCCCCACGGTCTTCCCCACTCTCCCCAAGTTGTGAGCCCTTTCTCTGCCAAATAAACCATCCTAGCCTGGGACAGAAGTGCTCAGTTCTGGCTTTAGGCCCAAGCCTGGGGCTGAAGCCAGAGCTGAGCTGCCACCTGACCTGAGCTGGTGCTCAAATCCAAGATGAGGCTTATTTTCCCCCATGCTGACCCCATCTTGAATTCAAGTAAATAGGGTAAATTATACTAAGAAAATACTCAACTCCATGTCAATGACTTCCACTCCAAACAGTAAACTGATCAGCAAGGTCCCTCTGACAGTACAGGAATATTATATGGAAGCATAAGAGAGTATGCAACTATCCCCACAACAGAATTCATCTGAAATGTGTGGAGCCAAGACCATGACCGAGCTCAGTGTATATGGGTCAGCATGAGGAGATGTACAGGGGTCAAGTATATATCTCTGCTTCAAAGAGCTGACTGGAGGTTGCTTCCAGATGAGAGCAACCCCTAGAACACTAACAAATAGGGTCTCATCTCTCTCTCAGTGGAAGCAATTCCAATCTCTCTCAATGGAAGTATGTCAGTTTATTGTTCAAGTCTGTAAAGGCATTTGATATAAAGGGTTTTTTTAATAAAAAACAGTCTGTAAAATAAAGCTATATTTTATTTATTTACTCAATCTCTAAAGGGATACTTTCCATAAAATGTTTCTCTTTAGGAGCTAAAGAAAGTATGTCTTTAATTTTAAACATGCATAAAATCTTTACAAGACGAATACTATAATATAATGAGGGAGGTTTGCTAAAATGATGTATATGTGGCTTATGGAGACTTTGCATCTACTCCTGGGAGGGCAGGGAAATGGTTTAAAAACCTTATTAATCTTGTAAATGGTCTTAAAGAGTTGCTGTTTTAAATATTACATCCAACTTTTTTAGGATTTATGTATTTCATTGTAAGTCTACATTCTTTTTGATTTCTGTACAGAATTCAAACACTGTATAAAAATCTCTGTTAGGAATTCAATTCTTTAATCTGACGTTTGATAAATTCAATACCAAAAGGAAACCTGGTGATTATTTGTACCATTCTGCTTTGGTTATATAAAATTGAAGAAGTCAGGGTTGTTCTTTTTAAAATAACATTTTTATAAGATGAGAAATTAAGAAATGCACACATCAGTTAAACCCACAATTCCATGGGCCAAAGTCTCCTCTTGGATACTTACTTGCAATTCTTCTCTGGAGTTCGCGGGAGTTGCATGCTTGTATCTTAGAGTTGAACTTAACCACATCCCTATAAATTCCACAAGACTACACAAGGCACATGGGCTTTGTACAAAAAATCTAAATAAATTAAACAGATTCCTTAACCACAGTCACCATCCTCGGTCACAAACTTCCAAGAAAAACTTTCATTTAAAAGGGGGGCTGAGGGGAGTTGAGGAGATGGGAAGGGGTCAAGGGGAGAATATCACAGTTCATTTCTTTGAAATTATAATCTTAAAGTTACAACAATGATCAAGTTACCTACAAATAGACAGGTGAAGATGATGAGCTTGGTTACTGTACAGCTCTCCCGAATGTATCCCAAGAAGCTTTACAAATCTCAAGCCAAAATGATGGAACTATCTGAAAGAATAGTTGGATTTGCTCCTGTGTATACACAGAAATCATTTCATTTGCCACAGAGGTGCAGCTACTGCTAGTGGGAAACCACAGCCATTAATAAGCACTGCATACCAACCCCATGTGACTGCTGTTCCAACCAATGTTCTGAGATCCTTGGAAAATACAGAGGGAAAAGTAGTTGCAGAAAAAGGGAAAGGCACTCATGTAGGCTGCAAAACTCTAAAACTTGTGGTTCAGAGGTGATACTTTTTATTAGACCAACTAAGAAATCACAAAAAAAACTGTTCTTTACAAGCTTTTGGGCTCACACAACATTCTTCAGGCTGAGGGAAAATTAAAGATGGTAAAAGTCCCCATAGGTAGAAGAATAAACTTCATTTTGCACACCTTCTTCTGAAGGTGAACAAAATAATTTATTTTCAAAAGCATCAAACTCTGACTGGCTAGTATGGGTAACAGTTCCGAAGGTTTTCCCATATTCCAAACCCAAGTTCCCAGGGAGGCTTAGGGAGCAGTGCAAGATACACGGGCAAAAGCCCGTTGCGCCCCTGCACCCTGAAGCCCCCCAGTGACCCCCA
>NW_017729008.1:23167054-23171397 GCF_001723915.1 Gavialis gangeticus
CTTGCCCCCCCGCCCCCTGAAGCCCCCCAGTGACCCCCAACTGCTGCGGGGCCCCCCCCCCCCACCGACCCCCAGCAGCAGCCAGAGCAGGGCCATGGTGGGAGGGGACTAGCCCAGCTCAGCTGCAGGGAGGCAGCTGATTAGGAACTGGGGATGGTCTCGCCCCACCCCGGCCCCTACTTTGCCCAGCCCCCCAGGGAGCCACGTTACCAGAGCTTTGCAAACAGGCCACGAAAACAGGTGTGCTTGTCTGCCTGGAGGATGTTAGTATGGAGTTTGTTAAGGAGGGTGAGTGGGAGGGCCCATGGCCCTACCTGTGCACCCCCACTCTAGGGAAGCCAGTCCCAGCCACAGCCAGCCCACCAGCAGCATGACATGGATGGGAACATGCTGCAACCTGAGGGTCCTCTCAGGTCCTGCGGCCTCCCCACCTGGCGCCTCAGAGGCCTCCACCCAGACAGAGTGGTTTCAGGCTCCACACAGACGGAGGTTCTGGCTCTTGGCTGCAGGGGGCTGTCTGTCATTTTTTCAGGCTCTGGGGCCCAGGAGCATGGCCACCTCTCCTTGTGAGGTCTGCTCTCTACTGGGGTCTCTGGCATGCCAGATGGAGGAGCTCCAGGCCACAGTCCAGAGACTGCCATCAGGGACTGTGAGCAGGAGACAGACTCCTACTGCCAGGCCCTTCTCCCCCAGGAGCCAGAGGGTAGACCACGGTCTCCCTCCAACACAAGGAAGGACTCATGGACCTCCCATTCTGCCCAGCCAAAGGGAGGAACCAAGGTGGAAAAGGTCCCCAAGGCTCATCGCACCAAGGCTCCTGTCCCGCTGGAGCTCAGCAACAGGTACTGAGCCCCAGCAGAGCCTGCTCAGTTGCCAGCTCCCACAGGCAACATGGGCTGTCCTGTAGCTACTACCCCCACTCTCCCCAAGACAAAATGCAAAGTGTTTGTCATGGGAGACTCCACCCTGAGGGGGACTGAGGGGGCAATCTGATACCCTGACTCCTTCACCCAGGAAGTCTGCTGCTTCCCAGGAGCCTGCATCTGAGACATTTTGGAGAAGATCCCTAAACTCCTCCAGCCCACTGACCACTATCCCATGCTTCTTATTCATGTGGGTACCAATGACACAGCTCGGAGCACTCCCATGACCACAGTCTGCTCTTTGGTGAGAGAGGCAGTGAGCTGCTGGGAAGGGGTGGTCTCCACCTCTCTCCACTGGGGAGGAGGCTCTTCTCAGCCAGACTGGCTGGCTTGCTCCACCAGGCTTTAAACTAAGCCTACCAGGAGACGGGGGGACTACTGCCACTGCTGGTTCATTGAGCAACCCTTGCAAAGCCAGAGGGCCAAGGCACTTAAGGGACCCACCCTTGCCCCAGCCCTGGTACAATCTGTGGGCAAGGCAAGAGCCCCCAAGGGGACACTTGCCTGCCTGTACACAAATGCCAGGAGCTTGGGTAATAAGCAGGAGGAACATGTCCTTCTGCTTAACACAAATAATTACGATGTCATAGGGATAACAGAGACCTGGTGGGACTCCACCCATGACTGGACCATGGGTATAGATGGCTATACCCTGTCCAGGAGAGATAGAGTAGACAAAAGGGGCGGAGGTGTAGCTTTCTATGTCAAGGAGAGCTATGAGTCCCTTCAAGCCGATACTGGCAACTAGGGTGGATGGCTGGAGACCCCCTGGGTTAAAATCTGAGGGGAACACAGCACAGGGGACACAATGGTGGGAGTCTACTACAGACCTCCAATCCAAAGTCAAGAGCCTGACCAGGAGTTCACTAGAGAATTGGCTGAGGCCGCATGCTCCCGGTCCATGGTTGCCATGGGAGAATGCAACTACCCAGACATCTAATGGGAAGAGCGCTCAGCTAAATCCAAGCGGTCACAAAGCTTCCTCTCATGTGTGGATTACCTCTATCTGACTCAAGAAGTCTACAGGCCAATGAGAGGTAAAACGCTGCTCGACCTGGTACTGGGAATTGGGGATGACCTAATCAGCGACCTAATGATTGATGGGAAGCTGGGTGACAGCGACCACAAGCTGATCATCTTCACCATCCATGGTAAAGCTGGCAAGTCAGTCAGAAATACAGAAGTCCTTTACTTTAGGAAAGCTGACTTTGACGAGTTCAGGAGGCTCCCCACAACCCCAAGGGGAGGGGAGTTCAGGAAGAGTGCTTGCTCCTCAAGGGAGCGATCCTCAATGCACAAGCTCAGGCTGTTCCATCTCAGAGGAAAGGCAGCAAAAGGGCACAGCAGCCCCCTTGGCTCTCCAGGGAACTAGCAGACCTCCTGCAGCTAAAAAGAAAGGCCTACAAAGGATGGAGGATCGGATCCACCTCATAGTTTCATAGTTTCATGAAACTACCTCCAAGGAGGAATATTCCACACTGGTCCAATCCTGCAGGGAGCGAACCAGGAAAGCCAAGGCTGTGACTGAACTCCAACTAGCTACAAGTATCAAGAATAATAAAAAGTTCTTTTTCAGATATGTGGGGAGCCAGAGGAAAAGCAAGCGCAACATTGGACCCCTGCTAAACCAGATGGGACAACTGACAACCGACACCCAGGAAAAAGCCAACCTATTAAATGGGTACTTTGCATCGGTCGTTCATCAGTCCCATGGGACGCCCATGCCCATTATGGGACAGGGAGGCCCAGGTGAGGGAAATACCCTGCCCTCTATCAATGCTGACCTCGTGAAGGAACACCCTGAGAGGCTGGACACCGTCAAGTCAGCTGGCCCTGACAATCTATGTCCCAAGGTACTCGAGGAGCTGGCAAGCATCATAGCCCAGCCTCTGGTATGGATCTCTGAAAACTCCTGGCACTCTGGTGAAGTGCCTGAAGATTGGAAGAAGGCCAATGTGGTGCCTACCTTCAAGAAAGGGAGGAAAGTGTATCCGGCAAACTACAAGCCCATCAGCCTGACCTCTATCCTAGGGAAGGTCTTAGAAAAGATTATTAGAGGCCATTCTTAATGAACTGGCTGACAGCAACATCCTGAAGGATAGCCAGCATGGGTTTGTTACGGGTAGGTCTTGCTTGACCAATCTCATTTCCTTCTACGAACAGGTGACCTATCACCTGGACAAGGGAGAGGAGATTGATATCGTATATCTTGACTTCAAAAAAGCCTTCAATCTGGTATCCCATGATCACCTCTTGGCAAAACTGGCCAACTGTGGCCCCGGGTCCACCACGATCTGCTGGCCTAGGAATTGGCTCTATGGTCATACCCAGAGGGTGGCGGTTGCTGGAAGTCAATCGTAATGGTGCCCTGTGCCCAGTGGGGTTGCCCAAGGCTCTGTCCTTGGACCTATATTGTTCAACATCTTCATTAATGATGTGGACATTGGAGTCAGAAGCAGACTGGCCAAGTTCACTGATGATACCAAACTCATGGACCTGACTTCCTGCCCCTCAGGGGGCTGGACTCAATGATCTTCCGTGGTCGCTTCCAGCCCTAATGTCTATCTACAAATCTACGAAATTATAAAAGTCAGCTAATGAAATGAAATTGTAATATAAAGAAATGAAGATTTAAACCAAAAAATGATTTTCTAATTTTTTTTCTCTTTCTGTTTTTTACAATATCCACCCACATAAGCATGCTATACACGTGTGACAATTTGATTATGTAAAGTATAGAAATGTATTGCTCTGTCAGGCAACAAAAATAATAGTCAGATAACTTTACCTCTTCTAAGTACTATACCAAAATCCATTGGCTTTTACTCAAACTATTGGTGTGAGACAGAAACATTATTATCCTTACCACTTTCTAAACCATCTTTGCTAGGGACAGAAGTTATACATAAACCAATTTAAGTGATCAGAAAGTGGTGTAAACCTGTAACAGAACACAGTGCACATAAACCATTTTCACAATGGCTGAAGTTGGTTTAGGATAACCCTGGCTGAATGTAATATCAGACTTAACATATTTGGGTCAAACTGGTTTATGAAACTTCTCTCCCAGACCCCTTCCTGCTTCAAGTTAAATCACAGTTCGCCAGCATCCCAACATGCTTTCCAGACCTAGGCTGTGCTCTCTGTTCCAGAGAGCAGGCCTGGTCCCACCCACCCACCCCTCTGTTCCCTAGCCAGAACAGTGAGAGCTGGCTGACAGGTTGGGGAGGGAGAAACCTGGCTGGGGACACAACCCAGTCTGGGGAGGGGGAACTCCTTCCCTCTCTAGGCAAACCCCAGCTGGGGTCTGGGGCTGGGAAGGGGGGTTAAACACTCTTTCCCTTACTCAAAATTACTCCTGGTTGCAGCTACAAATCCCAGAGGCACCTGGAAGCTGGAAGAGGAAGTGATGAGCAACCC
>NW_017729008.1:23171712-23178551 GCF_001723915.1 Gavialis gangeticus
TTGACTTCAAAAAAGCCTTCAATCTGGTATCCCATGATCACCTCTTGGCAAAACTGGCCAACTGTGGCCCCGGGTCCACCACGATCTGCTGGCCTAGGAATTGGCTCTATGGTCATACCCAGAGGGTGGCGGTTGCTGGAAGTCAATCGTAATGGTGCCCTGTGCCCAGTGGGGTTGCCCAAGGCTCTGTCCTTGGACCTATATTGTTCAACATCTTCATTAATGATGTGGACATTGGAGTCAGAAGCAGACTGGCCAAGTTCACTGATGATACCAAACTCATGGACCTGACTTCCTGCCCCTCAGGGGGCTGGACTCAATGATCTTCCGTGGTCGCTTCCAGCCCTAATGTCTATCTACAAATCTACGAAATTATAAAAGTCAGCTAATGAAATGAAATTGTAATATAAAGAAATGAAGATTTAAACCAAAAAATGATTTTCTAATTTTTTTTCTCTTTCTGTTTTTTACAATATCCACCCACATAAGCATGCTATACACGTGTGACAATTTGATTATGTAAAGTATAGAAATGTATTGCTCTGTCAGGCAACAAAAATAATAGTCAGATAACTTTACCTCTTCTAAGTACTATACCAAAATCCATTGGCTTTTACTCAAACTATTGGTGTGAGACAGAAACATTATTATCCTTACCACTTTCTAAACCATCTTTGCTAGGGACAGAAGTTATACATAAACCAATTTAAGTGATCAGAAAGTGGTGTAAACCTGTAACAGAACACAGTGCACATAAACCATTTTCACAATGGCTGAAGTTGGTTTAGGATAACCCTGGCTGAATGTAATATCAGACTTAACATATTTGGGTCAAACTGGTTTATGAAACTTCTCTCCCAGACCCCTTCCTGCTTCAAGTTAAATCACAGTTCGCCAGCATCCCAACATGCTTTCCAGACCTAGGCTGTGCTCTCTGTTCCAGAGAGCAGGCCTGGTCCCACCCACCCACCCCTCTGTTCCCTAGCCAGAACAGTGAGAGCTGGCTGACAGGTTGGGGAGGGAGAAACCTGGCTGGGGACACAACCCAGTCTGGGGAGGGGGAACTCCTTCCCTCTCTAGGCAAACCCCAGCTGGGGTCTGGGGCTGGGAAGGGGGGTTAAACACTCTTTCCCTTACTCAAAATTACTCCTGGTTGCAGCTACAAATCCCAGAGGCACCTGGAAGCTGGAAGAGGAAGTGATGAGCAACCCCATAGAGTCCTGCTGCTGTAATTCTAGACTACAAATCCCAGAGACATCAGGGGCAGCAGGAAGAGGAAGTGACCACAGCCAGAGTACTGTGCTCTAGCACTCCACTGGCTTCTGGCCTGAGCCACTGCAGGCATGTGGCTTTGTTTCCTGTATCAAGGGTAAATGTCTGTTCACTTCTGTTGCAATTTTATCTGTGCAGTTTAGACTAACCTGCAAAGACTGAATGGATTCAGCCTTGGGCTTTTTGACTGTCTGTACCTAGTCCTTGACTTCAGTATGACCACTAGAGAGAAATTCAGAACAGACCTACCAATGCATTTCTGGGTTTGCAAACTCAACAAGATTCTTGACAGGGTGCACTGGCTCCATAGTAAGTACAAGAAGGAGATAATAAAATGGCCAGCACACTAAGTACATCGCTGCTTAGCCTGCACCTGAAACTCTTGTCTTGAACTATGGTACCTCTTCATTTGGACTGTTTCTACAGAAAATGCAGAACCATTTCAAGGGAAGTGAGCCATACCAGGCTCACTTCTCTCAGGTGAGTGTCCAGAATGCTAGGCTACAGATTTTTTGTCTTTGATCAACTGAATTTTGACATGTCTGTGCAGGGGTGTAGGTTCAATGGTGGAGAAATTCTCCTCTCACCTGCCTTCAACCCTGCATTGTCTATAGCTTAGGAATTGATTACGGTTCTACAAAGATGTGAGATGTGGGTTTGAACCCCCTCAAGCTCAGAAGGAATTGAACCACACTACCCAACTTCATGAGAAAGTTCTGTAACCACTAGGAAGAAAACTGTTCCTCTAGCTGTCTTTCAAAAGGAAGTGGCAACTCAGCACAGGTATTCCTACACTCAGGCTTCTGTGTGATATAGGTGCTGTGAACAATTGAGGCAGTTCTAGACATGTTCAGAGATGTAATTCTAGGTACCTAGTGATCTTCAGACATAAGAAATATGCTTTTAGGGTTTAGGCACCACAGGGGTTAGGCAGGGATCACCATTTTGAACTTTACTGATTATGGCCCAAAGTCTATAGACCACACAGCAGAACACAGCAAAACAGTGACATTAGGAATGACTTAATCCCCATTGCATTCTAGGAGTACTCAGAGGAAACACATTTTCATAAGAGAAATAGCTAAAAGCATGTCTTTCTCTCTATAACATACATCCTCAACCAGATCCTGAGCTGATATAAGTCAATGTAGATTCAATTGATCTATAGTAATTTTCATGAACTGAGGGTTTTTCCCACTATTTTTAGCTAAGATAACATGTAATCTTTTTATAAGTCTTCTCTGTTGAGAATGGAGTCTTTAGCTAATGAAGTTTTCATTTATTTTATTTAAAGAACTAACCCAAAGACAAAAAGTATCAAATACCATCACTTGGAAATGTCATTCTTCTTTTAATGAACAATAAGATAAATTATGTGTTGGGATTAACCTGAGCTAAGAAAATACATTCAAAGCCAAGTGTAGACAAAGACTAATAGCTATTCAGAGAATCATACTGAAAACAAGCTTGTGTTGACCTCTGGTAGCACCAACAGCTGCAGCCATATATATAATACAGCATACATATGATAGAGTTCCGTTTCAGACCTATATACTTCAGAAATGTTTTGTGCTCTTCATCTTTCTATGGTAAATTTAAATCCTCAGTAAACTTCACAGAATATTCTGCTCTTCTCCCCTTATTCATTAATGAAGTCTTCTTGACCAACATATTTTTAACTCATTGTCATTTTGGTTCTAGTGGATATGCAATGTAAACAAGGAGATGAACTAATCTGCAAAATGCCCACCCTCCCCTCCGCGCACGCGCGTGCGCACACACACACACACCTTCAAATGCTTGTTATTCTGATTTCCTATGGAAGTTTGATCTATGTCAAAAACTTCTTGAGTAAGACCGCTCTATCTAAAACTCATACTTCAACTCAACTTTTGCTTTCCATAGAGTAGAAGCTGAGGGAAGTACATCTGTCTTGAAAGGATTCAGAAAGAGCTATGGCTGCTAGCTCATGGCAACATGGTCATGTTTTTTGATCACTGATAACTTATGGATCAAGGCTTTTAACTGATATCAGACTGGGACCTAGTGGTAGGTTAAAAGAACAGGAGTCAAACATTCTTGGGACCAGTCTCTTTCAGAAAGTGGAAAGCCATGTTCTGAACTAATTAGAGCCTTTTCAGAAGTAGATGTAGAAACAGATATGGGGAGATCTGTTTGTAAGAATAATTATTGGCTATACTACATACTGATATAGCCAATGCAATGGCTATAATGTGCAATGACATTGCATACATACTACCGACATGGCCAGTGGCCTAAAAATCACCAGTTGTTTCATCTTTCACTAGTACAGGACATACAGAAAATATCTTTGCTTGACTACCGAACACATATGCAGCTCACTTTACAGACTTATGGAAGAAAGATAAGCATGTTGGGAGGCGATCTTTAACCTGTTTTGTACACAAGTGCATTCTTTGAATGAAAAGTATCATAATCGAAGTGACAGGTATCCAGGTTGTAGCCACATTGGTCTAGAGGCAAAAGGAATCAAAACTCATGGAAGAGATGATATCTTTTATTAAACCAACTAGATATTTGCAAACAAATTATTTTATTTATTTGCAAGCTTCTTCAAAGTCATAATACCCAGGTCTGAATGAATAAAGCTACTTATATTTCTGCATCTATAACTTGCTTTTAAATAGTATTTGTTGCTTGTTCTAAAAAAAAAAGAAGGAACCAAGTGGGAATAGGAGCTTTTAATATAAATTGATAGCAGGAAAGGAGGCACAAGGGGCTAGGAAAGGTTCTTGACACAAGCTCTAAAGTGAAACAATGAGAGACAGAAAAACAGCTTTAGAACTTATCATTTTTTACTATAAAAAAAGTTGCTTGTTTAGTGTTAAAGATAACAATTCTCTCTGTGGGTGGGTACAGACATTAAGGGAGGTAATGTTAAGGTTAGATCATGTTAAAAATGGCCACCCGATCTCAGATAAGTTGGGATAGGAGGGGCTAGTGGGGGGCATTCAGGGAGCAGGTGGGGTCCACAGGGGGAACAGGGGGACAAGTGGGATCTATGGGAATAATTGGGGGGCAGGTGGCATCTGCAAGGGAAATCAGGGAAGCAGGCAGCATCTGGAGTGGGATCAGGGGGCTAAGTGGGGTCTGTGGGAAGGATTGGGAGGGTAGTTAGGGTCCACAGTGGGGTTTCTAGAGTCCAGGAGGGTTTGGTTGGATCAGCATGGCTTGTAGGATCTACATGGGAGCTGGGGGCGGGGGGGATAAGGGGCTCTCTCCCTCATACCTTAGGACCAGGGGTTATTTTTAGTCCCCTGGCCCCACCCCCCTAGCAAACCTAACTGCCCATCCATCCTTCTCCTTGCCCCCACCAAGACTTACTTCCTCAGCTCCTGGCATCAGACAATGATGATAAAACTGGCACCAGGAGCAGCTTGCAGGATGAGCAGTTTGGTGGGCTCATGGGGGGAGTGGGCTGGTCCATGGGAGGGAGTTGTCTGCCTGGGAGTGGGGCAAGAAGCCAGGGGGCTAAAAATAGCCTGGTGCCAGGGAAGCCAGTAGGAAAAGCGCAGTCCTGGGATTGGGGCAAGAGCCTGGGCTTACCCAGTGCTGGGGCTCCAATGGGAACTGTACAGAAGTTCAGAAAAGTTAAATTGATCTAAAAATGGCCAACCTAATCTAAGTCAGACTGCCTCAGAGATACATTCTATGAGGTCAGCCATTTTTAGATCAATGTATCTAGGAACTTCTATACAGTTTGCACTTAAATTCACCTAACTATGAATCTAAGTGTAAGGTCGGCACCTGCACAAACTAAGTTAGATAAGGTGGCCATTTTTACTGTGATCGAACCTCCCCCTAACCTCCCCAAATGTCTACATGAATCCTTTGTTATTGGGCTATCATTTCTTGATAGCTGTCATTTCCAAATAGATTTTTGCTGACAGCTATGCAGCTGCCCTTTGTAAAGAAATTTGCTGTTTCCCATTGCAGTTAGTCGTACAGAGGCTATGCTGACATCAGTAAAGGTGGAATGGTTATTATGTTCTGTTCCAACAGAAGAACATGGTGTAGAAATGGGGAAAAGGCTGGAATACAAAAGGGGTAAACTTGGTATGCAGGAAAAATTGTGGTATAACACATATGAAGAATGCAAGTAAACAGAGTTCAAGGCAGGAAGGAATACTGGAGGGGAAAGGAAGGAGGGATTTGGTAGAGACAATGAAGGAAGTAGCTTATAGGAAAGGAACATTGAAGGTACAGGAACATTGAATTAACTAAGGTTAATTAAATATGAGAGACTGAGAGGCTGTGGAATAAAAGAATGTGAGTGAAACTTTGGTGGAGGAGAGAAAGTCTCCAAGGGAGAAGACTGTACAGGCAGGAGCATAGAGAGAGGTTATGTATGTAGGATATCAGGTACAGCAAACTCAGAAGAAAGTAAGGGGAAGTTTAGGAAATAGAACATAGAGTTATATGGTTGGAAAGCAGCTCAAAGGGTCATTTGATATAATCTCCTGCATGAATAAAGGAATACTACTTTTAAATTTTCCCTGTCCAAACCTTATCTAGGGATTATAAATGGCCACCTGATCTAAGGTAAGTCAGGATGGAGGAGGCTAACAGGGGGTGGGGAAGTTGGAGGATAAGGGTAGAAAACAGACGGGGGGGGAAATGCAGGGCAGGCAATGTCCAAACCATAACATCCTCTTCAAAACTTCCACTGTAGGAGATTCCACAACTTCCCTGGACACTCTGCCACTGCCTTTCTGTTCTTACAGCAAGGACATTTTTCTGGTATCTAATTTAAATCTTTGTAACAGTATAAAGCCATTGATTGCCCTTTGATTGCCCTTTGCAGCAAAGGAGAATTGTTGTTCCTCTTCTTTATGGCAGTCTTTGAGATATTTGAAGACTGCTATCCTGCTCCCTGCTCCCATTTGCCTTTTCTCCACCTAAACGTGGCTACCTATCTCAACCTTTCCACATATGTCTTGTCTTCCAACCGCTACATCATTTTTGTCACTTGCTAGAAACTGAGGCAGCAGATAAAATCTGAGGCATAGAAGAACAGCGAGAGGGGAAATGAGGGGCATGAAATGGAGTAAGATGGATTTGATGTCCAGGAAGTGTATGCAGATGACTATGAAGTGAAGGGCTTCGGGAAAACATAAAATGGAAGGGGAGAAACAGAGGAAGGTAGGAAAGAGTTAGAAGAATAATCCTCCAAGGAGTCTGGAAAGAGGCCAGCATTCTGGTGTGCATACTCAAGAAAACAATTTACATCTGACATGGTAATACCCAAGTGAGAGCTGGGCAGCTTCCTTCTAAGAATAATAAAACACATAGGTCGCATCCAGACAAGAAGCGGTGTGTGGTTTGTGGCACTACAGACCTCTTTGTGGAAAGTTAAAACACACATGGAAAGTTAAAACATGCCCTATGCTGCAAATTTGCCACGAAGGGGCAATATTTGCTACCAGGATTTACCGACAGCACAAAAAAAAAAAAATAGTGTACACGAGGCAAACACACAGACTGGGCTCAAATATTGAAACAGTTCAACACTACATGGTAGCAGT
>NW_017729008.1:23183551-23184492 GCF_001723915.1 Gavialis gangeticus
TGAGGAAAAAATGTGGAGCAGCACATGCTACAATACCATGGCTGGAACAAACAGAGGCTTAGTCATCCAGTGAGATTCTCTGGCTGCTGACCAGAGTGTGTCTATGCTTCATTTGTGCTCTAGCTGCTCTAACACACCAGGATCCAGAAGGAGCTGGGCAAGGGCAGTTTGCCCAAAGTGGGACAATGCATCCCAAAACAAAGTGCACATAGAGGGGTGTGTGCTGCAGCACAAAGTAGCAGTACATATTTGTGCTGCTACTTTTTGTGCCACTGCAAATGCATGCCCCTGCTCATCTGGACATGGTCATACAGTTCATGCAAAACTATACAATTCATATTTTGTAAAATGCTTTCATTTTAAAAGTATTTTGAGGTGTCTGCAACAGTATTTGTGACCTTATGTTTGTTTGGATGCATTTAGCTTTCTGCAGCCATGCCAAGCTTCATACCTTAGATAACATCCACAAACCGAAGTAAAAAATTCTACCCCTTTGGTCTTTCTGGAGATCTTGCAGTACCTAAATTTTAGCATTATAAGGAGTTTAAGGACTATTTACCCCTGGTAATATAACAGATGGTTTCAATGTGACCTAAGCATTGGCAGGCAACGGATAGGAAAGTCATATTGAAAACAATCTTTGAAGGATATTGCTGTGTAAGAAGGGATAAAGAAATGTGATAATTTATTTCTCTTGGAAAAAACATTGAGCAAGTGTTCAAGACAGTTCCCTTATGCATGCAGTTGTATAGGCCACGGGTTGTTATCACTCTTATCAGTGTTTGCCTATCAGCTGAGAAGAAAATATGTACAAATTTAATTTATGATTGATTATCATCTTACATGTACATACAACCTTTCATTCAATAGATTCTAAACATCACAACAAGAGACATGCTTGAATGGGATGGGCTCCACCTTTCCCCTAAAGGTAAGCATGT
>NW_017729008.1:23187426-23189255 GCF_001723915.1 Gavialis gangeticus
CAGGTCCCTTCTGACCCTACAAACTATGAAACTATAAAGCATTTTGCAAGCTCTTTAAATCAATATAAAATATACAGGAGGTATTGTAACTGCAAGGGCATTGAATAAGTACTTCAGCAATCTCACATTCATTCCTGCTAAAGTCACTGGGCTGCTGAGGGAACTAGGACAAGTCACTTGGCCACTCTGTCCTTCAATTTCTTTATTTGTAAAATTGGGATAACAACACAGAATTCCTTTGTGAAGTGCTAAAGAAATCCTGACAAATCTCAAATACTGCATAACAACTGTCACTCAGATTTCACGCCATTCACCAAAAGAAAACAGTTTGAGACTGCAAGTATGGAGTAGCTTCTCCAAATGAAGCTGCAAAGAACATTTTGATAGACAGAATACAATTAGCCAGTCTTGGGATGTACCTTGAACAGCTTTCAAAGCCTCCTTGTAAATGACCATCATAGATCAAGATGTGAAGTTTATGGCTAAGCCCAAAGACAGTACTTCCAGCATAAGAAGCCCCCAACCACCACTGGGTTACAGTTCCACAGAGAATGAGAAGCCCCTATTCTGGAAAGTGCTTCATAATATATTTAACTTTAAGCATGTGGTTAAGTGTTTTCCAGAACAGAAATAATTTCCTGAATTGAAGCCAGAAAAAGGCAGGCCACCTACTGAATAACCAGAGCCATGCCATGCATGTAATTAGGAATGGATTTTTTTTTGCTTCTCATGTTATCAAATTGCATAATGTTATTATATCTTTATTTTCCCCACAGAGTAGACTTGGGCCAGGTTTTTGGCTTTCATGTAATACATTAAAATCTTCAATCTACATGAGTTTACACTGGTTGAGGATCTGGCCCAAATATATAAAAACAGCATGCAAACTATTGGGCAGTTAGTTTTAATATAGTTTATTAGTATCAAACACTCAGAATTTAGGAAATGCTACAGGTAACTTAAAACTTAATTAATCCTTTACGCAGTTTTTAATTACATGATCAAACACTATTTTTTTTTCCTGGGGGTCCTGCTTCATTCAATTTGTTATTCAGTATTTTCTTTTCATCTGGCTCATTCAGTGAGTGGTCCCTGGACTTATTTAACATCTGCTGTTCAAACCATCCAATTAATTCAGAATAAATTATTGCTTCATAGACATTTGTATGGTGCTTTTGTTATTGTATGTAAATGCCTCACAATGTTAATAAATGTATCTTTGCAACACTCCTGTGAAATCAGGATATACGCCTATTTTGGAGCAGTGGAACTGAGGCAGAGGCCCAAACTGTCTTTGTTTGGGAGGCTGAGGCACTCAGGCCCTGATTTTTCAAGTACTAAAATGAGGTCATAGATAGGGACCTACCAAATTCACTGTTTCACAGATTTTGAAAATCTTCAACCATGGGATGTTATTCCAAGAAGGATTGCGTGGAAGAGACAGGATCCACCTGCCAAAGAGACAGAAAAACGTCTTCGCAGACAAGCTCACTAAGTAAGGAGGACTTTAAGCAAGGTTTCCTGGGGGATGGAGACCAAAGCCCTGAGGTAAGTGGAAAAGCAGGAGACCTGGAGGAAGTCCAAGGAGGAGGGGGGAACAGGGGAGGCCTCCTCATTCTTCCTGAGAAAGTAGGACAATTTGCTAGTTACCTCCGGTGTCTGTACATGAATGTACAGAGCCTGGGAAACAAGTAGGAACAGCTTGCAGAGTAACAGAACTATGACATGATTGGAAAAGCAAAGACTTCGTGGAATGGCTCGCATGACTGGAGCACTGTCATGGATGGATATGAACTGTCCATGAAGGACAGGCGGGGGAGAAGAGGAGG
>NW_017729008.1:23194255-23207204 GCF_001723915.1 Gavialis gangeticus
AGATAGGGACCTACCAAATTCACTGTTTCACAGATTTTGAAAATCTTCAACCATGGGATGTTATTCCAAGAAGGATTGCGTGGAAGAGACAGGATCCACCTGCCAAAGAGACAGAAAAACGTCTTCGCAGACAAGCTCACTAAGTAAGGAGGACTTTAAGCAAGGTTTCCTGGGGGATGGAGACCAAAGCCCTGAGGTAAGTGGAAAAGCAGGAGACCTGGAGGAAGTCCAAGGAGGAGGGGGGAACAGGGGAGGCCTCCTCATTCTTCCTGAGAAAGTAGGACAATTTGCTAGTTACCTCCGGTGTCTGTACATGAATGTACAGAGCCTGGGAAACAAGTAGGAACAGCTTGCAGAGTAACAGAACTATGACATGATTGGAAAAGCAAAGACTTCGTGGAATGGCTCGCATGACTGGAGCACTGTCATGGATGGATATGAACTGTCCATGAAGGACAGGCGGGGGAGAAGAGGAGGAGGAGGAGTTGCACTGTATGTAAAAGAGCTGTATGACTGCTCAGAACTCCAGTATAAAATTGGAGGCAGGCCTACTGAAAGTCTCTGGGTTAAGGTTAGAGGGGAGAGCAGCAAGGGTTATGTCATGGTGGGTGTCTACTATAGCCCACCACTAAAGGAAGATGGGGTAGATGAGGCTTTCTTCAGCCAGCTAGCAGAAGTTTACAGATCACAGGCCCTGGCTCTCGCTGGGGACTTCAATCATGCTGAAGTGCGGGGGGGGCAATACAGCAGTGCACAGGCAATAAAAGAGGTTTTTGGAGGGCATTGGAGACAACTTCCTGGTGCAAGTGTTTGGAGAGACCAACTAGAAGCTCTTCTTGACCTGCTGCTCACAAACAGGGAAGAATTGGTAAAGGATATAGAAGTGGATGCAACCTGGGCAGTACTGACCACAGGATGGTCGAGTTCAGGATCCTGACGAAAGGAAGAAGGAGAGCAGCAGAATATGGACCCTGAATTTCAGAAAAGCAGACTGACTCCCTCAGGGAACTGATGGGCAGGATCCCATGATAGGCAAGTATGAGAGGGAAAGGAGTCTAGAAGAGTTGGTTGTATTTTAAAGAAACCTTACTGAGGAAGGTCAGGGGAAGTTTGGGACCCTTACTGAATGGGGGAGACAACATAATGACAGATGATGAGGAAAAGACTGAGGTACACAATGCTTTTTTTACATTGCTTTTCATAGGCAAAGTCAGCTCCCAAGCTACTGCACCTGGCAACACGTTTGGGGAGGTGAGCAGCCCTCAGTGGTGAAAGAACAGGCTAGAGACTATTTAGAAAAGCTGGATGTGTACAAGTCCATGGGGCCGGATGCAGTGCATTCAAGGGTGCTGAAGGAGTTGGCTGATGTGACTACAGAGCTGCTGGCCATTATCTTTGAAATCTCATGGTCCGTGGGAAAAGTCCCAGACAGTTGCAAAAAGGAAATATAGTGTCCATCTTTAAGAAGGGGAAGAAGGAATCTAGGAAATTACAGACTGGTCAGCCTCTCCTCAGTCCCTGGAAAAGTCATGGAGCAGGTCCTCAAGGAATCCATTTTTAAGCACTTGGAGGACAATAAAGTGATTAAAAAGAGTCAGCATGGATTCACCAAGGGCAAGTTATGGCTGTCAAACCTGATTGCCTTCTATGATGAGATAGCTGGCTCTGTGATTGCAGGGAAAGCATTGGCCATGATATACCTTGACTTTAGCAAGGCTTTTGCTTCCGTCTCCCACGCCATTCTTGCAAACAGACTGAGGAAGTATGGGTTGGATGAATGGACTGTAAGGTGCGTAGAAAATTGGCTGGATCGTTGGGCTCATAAGGTAGTAATCAATGGCTTGGGGTCTAGCTGGCAGCCGGTATCAAGTGGAGTGCCACAGGGGTCAGTCCTGGTGCCAGTTTTGTTCAATATCTTCATTAATGACCTAAAGATGGGATAGATTGAACCCTAAGCAAGTTTCTGGCTTACACCAAGCTGGGGGGAGTAGTAGATATGATGGAGGGTGGTGCTAGGATTCAGGGTGACCTAGACAAATTAGAGGATTGGACCAAAAGAAATCACATGAGGTTCAATAAGTACAAGTGCAAAGTCCTGCATTTAGGACTGAAGAATCCCATGACTGCTACAGGCTGGGGACCAACTGGCTTAGCAGCAGCTCTGCAGAAAAGGACCGGGGGGTTACAGTGGACAGTAAACTGGATATGAGTCAACAGTGTGCCCTAGTTGCTCAGAAGGCTAACAGCATCCTGGGCTGCATTAGTAAAAGTGTTGCCAGAAAATTGAGGAAAGTAATTAGTCCACTCTTTTCTGCACTGCTGAAGCCACATCTGGAGTACTGTGTCCAGTTTTGGGCCCCCCGCTACAGAAAAGATGTGGACAAGTTGCAGGGAGTCCAGCAGAGGGCAACAGAATGGTTATGGGGCTGGGGAACATGACTCATGAAGAGAGGCTGAGGGAACTGGGCTTTTTAAGTCTGGAGAAAGGACTGAGTAGGAATTTGATAGCAGCCTTTAAGTACTAGAAGGGGGTTCCAAAGAGGATGGAGCTGGACTGTTCTCAGTGGCGGCAGATGACAGAACAAGGAGCAATGGTCTAAAGTTGCAGCAAGGGAAGTTTACATTGCATACTAAGAAAAACTTTCTCACTAGGAGGGTGGTAAAGTCCCGGAACGGGTTACCAATAGAGGTGGTGAAAACTCCATCCTTGGAGATGTTTAAGACCTGGGTCAACAAAGCTTTGGCCAGAATGATCTACTTGGGGATGGTCCTGCTTTGAGCAAGGGGTTAGACTAGATGACCTCCTGAGGTTCCTTCCAACCCGAATTTCTAGGATTCTATGTGGCCTTGCTCCTCCCCATCATTTGCTGATCGGGGCAGGGGCTGCATGATGGACAGCTCTTTCAGCCAATCAGTGGTGAGGTGTGGGGTCATGTGACAGGCAGTCCCTGCCACCAATCAGTGGTGAGGGGCTAGGCCAGTATGGCCCTTCAGCCAATCAGAGGGATGGTGGGGTATGCCATGCTCTGCCCATTAAATGGCTGCCTGGGCCCGAGTTCTGCCACAAAATTGGGGGTAGTCCCCACAAACTAGGTAGGTGTCTAGTCACAGGATCATAGGGCTGAAAGAACCCTCAAGAGGTCATCTAGTCCAGCTCCCTGCTCAAGGCAAGATCGTTCCTGACTAACCCATCCCAGCCAAGTGCTTTGAAACTTTCCAGGGATGGAGATTCTACAACTTTTTTAGATAGTTTGCTCCAATGCTTGACCACCCTCATAGTCAGAAATTTACTCCTAATATCCAACCTAAAAAGATTCTGATGCATTTTGAGGCCATTACTTTTAGTCCTCTCACCTACAGCTACAAAGAAAAAGCTATCCCTGTCCTCTTTAAAATCACCTTCAGGTATTTGAAGACTGGTATCAAATCCCCTCTCAATTTTCTCTTCCCCAAATTAAATAACCCTAATCCTTTCAGCCTTTCCTCATAGGTTGTGTATGAAGAAGCTGGTCAGCAGCCATGACAACTTGGCAAAGGCAATCTGCCAGCAGCCACATCCTGAGAAATATTGTGTTTTTCTGCATAAGCAGCCTTCTAAAGTAGAAGCCATGTAACCACAGCTACATGGTACCAGGCGTGGGTAACTAGCACTATCACTCAGCATTGCAAATTAGCCCACCAAAAGTACCGCAGGGATGCAGTTACGTTACTTTTGGTTTAGGAGGGAGTCCATATGGAGGAATGTTGTGCACTTTAGGGTGCCACTACCAGGAGCATAAGTGTGACAGATAGACAGGGTCTCAATCAACACTGGTGGCCACAGACCCTAACTATTTGGTTCACATATCCATGAGTTTACAGGAAACCTTTTTTTTAATATTGTAATAACAAACTACTCTGCACAAGAAAACATTCCTGCAAATCTTTCTAGTAAGAATGGGAAATACTTGTTTGAAATATTAAAACCACCCCACAAAATGCACTAGTTAAGAAAAGAAACCCCGTCAGATTGAGAAGTGACTAAAGGGGGAAAAGCAAGATATGGAACTAAGCTCTCATAACTCATATTTGACATTTTCTATACTATTGAACTTTAACTAATACTCTACAGCATATGTGGAACAAGGATAGATAACTAGTGCATAGCAGCCAGGAAAGATGTTGAGCTGTCAGCCATACAACTCCAGAACCAAGTACAATTCCTGTAGCATCTGCTGTGCTGATCACAGTTCTGAAAGGAACGCAGTCACCATGATGAATAGACACCGTTTTCAACATCAATATAAAAATGTTGCAGCAATTGTCAATGTACCAAAACTGTATTCCAATATTATATCAAAAAGAAATGTGTGTCTACACTACTTATTCAAGGGCATCTATGTGTTTGTACATACAAACATACCATGTACTTGCGTATCCTTTTGTACACTCCCTTTAAAATGCAGGCACACCATTTTTAAAGGAAATGTTAGAAAAGAATATTTTTGGCCTAGTTAAGTGAATGTTCAAGAACTCTGAAAACTGCAACAAATTGGTCTATACTGGCCCAACAAATTGTAATGGCTTTAACTGCCTTACAACTGTGTCTTAAAATAGTTCCACTGAAATAGGCCCCATGGCAGACAGGTTCTTCCCCTCCTCTTGTTTTTGAAATTCCAACATTTAAGGTAGCCATTATGTCAAGTATATTGCGAATATATTTTTGTAATAGGCAGATTTTTGTAGTTGCTTTTTCTCATCTTATTTCAGTACCTAAATCTAATACAAAGGGTCAGAAACATATTTCCTTCCACTAAGTAAAACTTGATTGTGCAAATGTTATCCTTGGACATTCCTTCTCCTCCTCCTACAGAAAAGGTTTCCGGGTTTATATTCAGATTGTGTTTTCCCAATCTTTTGCCTATGGAAACACTCACTACAGTTAATCATTACTGTTAAAACATGCCCACACTTTCTTTCAAGTGTTTCTGTGTGTTTTGTCCATCACCTCCTACCTTCAGAATTCCACCATTCTCAGTAATAAGCTAATTACATTTTAATTTAATATGGATCAAATATTCCCTGATGGTTCTCATTCCTGAAAACTCCCACTCCATCCTACTTTTCATATTCAGATCACAGCAACATTTCAAGAAACCTCTTAAATTTTCCAGCAGCACTTTCCAGGTTTTATTCAAACTTTCCCTTTTAAAAATCAACATCTCTGTACATGTGATGTTGAGAAATACATTATTTTCATTCTTTCCACTAGATGCATTGATTCATCATGTCTGATTCCATTAGTAATGGTATGCTATGACAGTGTATACACTTGAACCAAGTCGACAGATGTGTCCAGATTTTTCACTGTCAGATTGTCCTTTGAGATTCAAAATCTGAAAGCCAATGAATTTTTCCTGTAATCCCTCATTTATTTTTCAATGTGTAAGCTCATTTGTTACATGAGAAATCATTTATTATAAATGTTTTCAACTTACCTGATTTGCTGTGGGTTCATGATTTCATTGTATATAGTATATTTTTTTGTACAAAATTAAATTATTCTGAAATTATAGAGGCAAGAGAAAGCAATGGCACCTAAAAACATGTCCCTCCTATGGCTCTGGAGACCAAATAGAATTGAAACTCTAATCCAATTAATTAAACTGACTCAAATACCACAAATTACATTAATGACAAGTTCGTAAAATATACATTTGAATCATGCTATGACATATGTGCAGAAAAGGACATTCAGTCAGATAATATGAAAACTACCAGAATATCTCCATTGATCAGACTCTGTTTCTTTTGCAGACCAGAATGTAAACAGTCATGCAAGTATAAGTTAATGAAATGTTTATTATGCTATCCTTTTAACCCATGAACTATTAGTATATTTAACGTAGACGTGCATCTATCACTCTTATCCAGACAACACTCAATGGAGAATGAGCACATTTGTTGGACATACAACCAGGATGAGAAGGAGAGAGAGAGAATAGCCAGCAATATGTCTAGATGGTGAAAAGTTTCACATATTTAGAATTGTACTTATTTTCACTCTTGCCCCCCGGGAACCTGAAAATGGTGCTGTGCTGCTCCAAAAGCACATCAAACCAAGATTATGACTCCATCACACGCTGGTTTATAGTTCTCCTACCACAGTGAAAAAGAAAGTTGTAGCAGCCCTTTAAACAGGCATGAGTTGCTTCCTTCTCTTCCCAGCTCTACAGCAATATATCACATACTACATTCCCACCCACACAGGAGAGGGTAGAAGTCCTACACTTCCCTCCCTGTCCCCTTCAAATATTGATCCACGGTACTTGTAGCCTAAAGGTGGGAGTAGGGAGCTCTTTTGCTTCATTGCATGGTCGAGTAGACTAGATCACAAGTGGGCTCTGTGCAACCGAATGGGAATGTTGTGCTGCTCACCAATGGGTAGAGACATAGGAACACTTTACCAAGAAGCATGGTAACTGCATGTGCTCTTCTTATCCCATGATAAGTGGAAGCTAAACCACAGTACCTTAGCTGTGAACTCCGTAATTCCAAAAAAGAACACTTTGTGATAGAAACGGTCTTGTGTTTTCTGCAAAATATTTAATATTGGGCAAAATTCAGGAATAAGTGAGGCACTTCTGAAAACAAAACATGAAATAAACTCCCATGCAAATCATATTTTGGGAAAGAACCTGTGGGGCCTTAGGTTTTTCTTAGTGTTTCAATTTATTCTCTTCATCCAGTACAAGGCAATTATAAATCTAACAGGTCCTGTTACCTGACGATCCTTCAGAGGTTTCAAAACCAGAATGGTGGGCTCATAGCACTGCTGTAGCTGGCTGATACCTTGCTGTTGCAATTTTTGGGATTGTGGATAACCAGTATAAATTAGAGGAGCCTGCAGTAGAGTCCATAAGAGCCATGCCACAAAAACCAGGATTCAGCGAAAATATACCTATTCCCCCATCTCAGATTTTTGTAAATTGGTGCTCTGTTAATCCAGAAATCTATTTTTGCAGTGCTGTAGCAAAGGTGGGGGGCGGGGAGTGGGGCAACCGTCCCAAGCACCAAAGCAAAGGGGCACCAACAGGCACTGCCTTGCTGGGGAGAGATGCAGGATGGAGCTGTGAGTGGTTTGTTTGGGGAGGCACAGGGATGGGCAGAGGGCAACTCCTGCCACTGCGTGCACTGGTGGGCAAGCATGTTGGGGGCATTTGCCCCCCAGATCTGTGCACAGGACGAGGGTGGGCTGCTGCTGCGGGCTTTGCCCTGGGTGCCAAACTTCCTTGTCACAGCACTACTTTCTTGTATGGAGGTAAGGGAGAGTTTGCACCAATGTCAAACAGGAAACAAAAGCTTGGTCAATGAGAAGCAAGATAACAAGTTGATATTCCTGAAGCTATTGGCAAGACTAGACTTCTGATGGCTGCTGCCTCTTCAAGATTTGGTAGTTCTTTCTTGAGGCTACAGTGTAACATCAACTACAACATGCATCTACTTCAGCTGTCTTTGAAATCATCATTAACATTAGTGGGCTTTGAAATTGTTCTTATTCCCTGTCCTTCAATAGAACTTCCTTTTCAAATTAACATCATTATATAGGAATGCAAGATATTTAATAAAATGAGACTCAGAAACCCCACCAATCTGTTTGCATTTGGAGTTGGCATACCACAGGAATACCATAACTCACAAACTTTGCCTTTCGCTCTATTCACCTTGCAGACACTCTATCTATCTCCCTTTTCATGGTGGGTATAAAGTGACTCATGAGACTGACCAAGAATAAATTTTCTTATGACCCCTTCTCTCCTGCACTCAAAGTAGCAAAGGGCAAATATGTTATTTAATTATCCATTCACATATTGTGGAAATCAAAGATTGACTCCAATTCCAATGCTGTAGGAGTTAAGTCTGCTTTGACAGATCAAAAAAATCAGCAGAGAGGGCATTTGTAAAGAATATATCCTTTTTTTTTAAGTGTGCAGCATGAAAAATGATGACAGGGGAAGACAGGGCATGAAGAACAAAACTGAAAGAAAGGATACCATGTAAATGCAGAGAATTATAGAAAAGAAGGGCTGAAAAGGAAAGCAGGAGGGCATCTTGCTTAAGGTAGGAGCATCCTTATTTAAAACATCTTAGATAAGCGTTTATCAAACCTGCTTTTAAAGGATGAATACTCTACAACCTCTATGGATAGATAGCCTGTTCCATTCTCACAGCAAAAAAGTTATTCCTAACACCTGAATTTCCCCTGCTGCAATATAAGACTGTTGCTTCTTGTCCTGTCCCCTGTGGCTGCAAAGAATAAGCTGTTGCTGTTGTCTGTATAACCATCCTTTAGGTATGTGAAGAGTATTATCCAATCAGCCCTTGGCCTCTAGACTAACCTGATTCTTTCAGTTGTTCCTTGTAAATCGTGTTTGCCAAACCTCTAATATATTTGTTGCTCTTCACTGGATTATTTTCAATTTGCCCACATCTTCCTTGAAGTGCAGTATCCAGGCACCACAGTAGTCAAAGTGAGACTCTACCAGTGCCAAATAGACTGAAAGAATTACTTCCCTGGATTTGTAAGTGATACAAATCCTGTTAATACAACATAGTGTGCTCTTGGCCTTTTTTTTTTTGCAACATAATCATACTATTGGCTCATATTCAGCTGATGCAAACCACCTACCTGTGGTAGCTTTTGTTGGGGATTATCCTACCCGATGCATAGAAGTTAATGGTTTCTCCTCAGCTAGGAAAGCCGCTTCTTTGTTAAAGCAATTCGCCTTTAAAATAATATGGTGTCAGATCTTTGATTTGTGCAATGTCATTCCATCAAAACTAATGGGGACCCAGGCATTTGGGTCAGTGGGGAACCAGAGCTATACAACAGAATGGACGGGTGCAGCAGAGAGACTGCAGCACCACACTCCCATGAATCCACCCCTGGGTCTAACTTACAGGGCAAAAATAATAATAATAATAAACAAAGAGATCTATGAAGCTGAGTGAGTTTTGTAAACCCTGAAAAGCAGGAGTGAGATTCATAAAGCTTTAGGCATCATAAGGTTTTTGCTTTTTATTCAATACTCAGTAGTGCTGAGAGATCCTGACGGAAGCTGCATCCTTGCTGTACTACGCACTATACAAACTAATATACAAACCCAGTGGAGGAGACAGAGCCCAAGAGAAGTGAAGTGTCCTTCAGGTCAGGCACGGCAGAGCCTAAGTTTCCTAATAACCAGGCTAGTGTCTTATCCAGTCAACAGTTTTACTTCTGCACCTAAGAAAAATATTCTACTCTACTGACCAAAGGTTATCAAAGATGTTAAATCATTGATTCTCCCCATTGAGGGACACTAGAATTTACAAAGCTGCTTGGTTCATGGCTCATCATGTTTAAATATAGGAAAAAGTAATTGATTTAGAGGCAAATAAAAGCAAACTTAACACTCTTGTTTGTGTCACTGGCAGGACCAAGAAGAAAATATCCTATTTTTAATACAACCCAGATTTTTTTCAGAAAATGAGCTTGTATTCAGCTAGTGAAAATTGACATAGGTCCACTGAACCTTGCATTCCCATGGACTTACAATGATGTATCCTGGATGAGAATCTAACCCAAAATACTTTGGAAACAGGTTTCTTTCACTACTAACACTTTTTTTTAGTGCAATTCAGGACCAAGCCAACATATGATATCAAGAAGGTAAGAGTACATAATATTAAGGAGGTAAAATGTATAACAAAAAGCCACTAGGTGGCATGTGTTAGCTACAAATGCGTTATACTAGACTAGTACACTGGCCTCAAACAAAGTAATATACCTATCAATTTTATTATTATGAAAGGATGTAAACAGAATTAGAAGCTATAGTGGCAAGCAATTAAGTTGTGTACATCTTTTCTTTCTCAATTTACATTTAATACTCATTCTATTGTGCTCTCATGTCTCGGGTCGTTACTTTTAAATAATATAGGCATTCTTATTTGGGAAAAGGGAAATCCATCTTGTGTTTTACTTTTCTAATGCAACAATGCAAACTGTCCATACTGCTATCTTGTACTGAAATTAAATAGAGAAATGCCTAAGGTTCATTACAACCCAGTGTTTATTTATACACAAACACATACGCGTGCGAGTACGCGTGTGCGTGCGTGCGTGTGTGTTAGGCCCTGGGTGAACTTCAAACCAAGTCCATAGATTAGAAAATAGGTCATAATTCAGTTGAATTGAAATCAAGAGCATTTAATTAGACACACCGTAATACAATCACACAAGGCACACAGCTAGTACTGCCATCAAGCCATTCATGGCCTTTAGCCAGTTGTATGTAAAAAACAATGTAGATATGTCAGCAGCCTATTGTCTTAGCCTGTTAGCAACAATTAATTAATCTGCAACATTCAAATTATATATTGCATATTATATACGACATTCAAATATATTTAAATCATGTATTTTCTTTGGAATATAACAATGAGATCCTATCCATTTACCATGCATATGATCTACTTTCAGGTAGAAGACACATGAAGATATTGTACTTTTGAAACTGGATAAATTCAATACTCTCTAGCAGACGTCTTCTCATATTGGTCCAACCACTGGGTTTCACCAGTTTTACTGTTAAACAAGTAGTGCTTTCCTGTTACTAAAGGCAAAAAGACATGTTTGACATATTCATAACACTGTAAATTAGATTAAATGATCACATGGTATTTTACTGGCTAAGAGGCTTAATGGCAAATGTAAAGCATGTTAACATTGGCAGAGGAATTTTACGTGTCTATTGCCAGAAAATCAAATGTAATTTATGAAAAACACAGGCCTAATATGACAGAAGAAATGTCCACTTTGTACAAATCTATACACTATTTAAATTAGGTTTGATTAGGATGTATGCACTCTGCACTTGTCTAGTGCTGACTGTGTCCCTGGGGTGAAGTTCACCTACAAGCAGTGGCCACATTTCCCAAACCTTAGCATAAAGGAAGAATCACTCTTGGCCATGCTTGCAAATAGAAAGAAATAAAAGGGAAAAGACAAACAAAAACATTCAGTCTTTGGCCAGAATTACCAGTCACATAATTGTGCATGTAAATAAGCAAGTATTACAGATTACAATAAGTAGTCTGTACAATTATTTGATTTAGATATTTTGGCCCATATTTATCCAATATATCAATAACATCACAGTAATGGTTTACCTAGGTTCTTAACTGTGCATGTACAGTGTCTGAAAATCAGATCTTTCATTTCATCTATAGGGAAATCCTACAGACAATGCAGCAGTTCACAGAAAACAGAGAACTTTACAAATCATTTTGTTCAGCCAGGCTTGCATACCCTCTCCTCCTGAAGGATTAGTTATTTATGGTGCACTGCTGACATCATGTGGTGAGATTAGGAAATAACATATCTATTATAGTAGTTGAATTGGAGTGGGCCAGGGAGTATGCAAAAAAAGAGAGTTTTTTGGTGATATTTTTTACGGATGAATTGTATAGTCGGGAAAGATCTTTATCAAGCTTTTGGGCAACTGAGTAGTCTTTTTCAGGTGCTTGAAAGCTTTGCTAAGAGTTCTCCCAATGATAGAGGTGGTCTAATACAAGATTTGTTGATTTTAAGATGGAACTGGTATCTCTTACCAAGACAGAAGGAGGATCCGTTTTGGAGGATGGCAGCTATGATCTCCCAGTCCCTGGCCTGCCTGGCTGTAGCACAGTTATCACCATTCTAACACAGTTATTCCCATCTCATCAATTTTCATCTCATTCATGTTCTCCCTCTTATTCCATTGTTGCTTATTTTGTTCTCTGTCAGCTAGGGCATTCCCCACCCCTTCTTTACTGGACCTTTGTCTCCTCCACTATTCTGTCTATGGTTCATAGAAGAATCTGTGTTGTAGCGGAGACCTTTTGATAGTTCTCCAAGACCTGTGTGAGTCTATGGGAGCATGGAGAAGTCTTGGGTAGGCAGGCAGTTACCAGAGCAGCCTCACTTCTTGTGCTCCTCTGCCAGCCAGCTTCACTAAGACTATGAAGAGGAAACAAGTTGGGCTGATACCTTTGAAGGGAGCAACCAAGATATTAGCATCCCCACCAGGGAAATGGCATTCTAAAAATGAGGCCTGTGCATGTGGTAGGTTTCTGCTGCTTAGCTCCTTTTTCGAGATGGATCAAGGTAAAATTCATCATGATTAACTTGAATGACATCAAAATATGGCTAAAGAGCCCTGACCAGGTTGATATTTGTATAGAGAGAGATGGCTAAGTGCAAATTCAGCCACCAGATTATCTGACATTTGTGCTATTGTCATGCCCTCAACATAGAGAGTAGGGGCAGTTGATGCAGAGGAGGGAAAGGAAGTTCATTTATGGAATTATTCTGAAAATCTGAAAGATGCTTAAATATCCATATTTAATAGCACACGGACCCAATTCTGATTCCTTATTAGACAAATAAATAAAGCTGGTAAGAATTGTAACTGAGTAAAGAGGCCGTCAAGATTATTTTGAATTTTACCTGCATCTATTGCACGTCCATCATAAATTACTGGTGCCTATAAGAAAAAAAATAAGCAGTGATTACCGTTGTATGCCTCAGCACTTTTCTCCACGCAACATTTTTACCAAGGGCTGATAGTTCTGCAGTAAAATCATTAGTGTCCATGTCTCTAAAGGTTGCTTTTGCTTCTTCTGTTAGGAATAAATAAATCTAAGAACAGGGAAGCAAGTAATATGCAAAAAATCAGCAGAGACATTATTCACCTGCATTTTGGCTTCCTCCCCATAAAAGGTATTGTTTAGCTTCACAAACTTCATCCACATACAGGCTGGGGAACTCCCCTCTTGTCAGCACGGAGGTGGAAAAGGATCTGGGAGTCATTATTGACTCCAAGATGAACATGAGTCGGCAATGTGGGGAGGCGGTTAGGAAGGCCAACTGCACCTTGTCATGCATCCA
>NW_017729008.1:23207613-23209900 GCF_001723915.1 Gavialis gangeticus
GAAACTATGAAACTATGAAACATCCCATTAAAACTAATAGGAATATTTCCAGTGGTTGAAGTGCTGTTGGGAAATGGCTCATGCGAACCAGTTTCTGCTATAGTACTATACCCTGCCCTCATTATGCTAATGCCTCTGGGCACAAAAGTGAAATGCTACCTGGGGAGTGATTTTCACACAATAATTTAAATACAAATAAAAGCAGCCTCTGGGGAGGTGGGGGTGCAGGCAGCATTTTGAAGCTGTCACCATTATGCTCTTTCCTTTCACTCTTCCTTCCTGCATCCATTTTTTAGTTCTGTGTATCATCTGTGTTCAATAGTAAGGACCTAATTCAGTTCTCATTAAAGTTAGTGTCTCAAGGACTCATAACATCCTCATTACCACAGGATCTGAGTACATCACAGTGGGCGCATCTACATGTGCCATTAGTGTACATATTGCTCCAGAGTTTATTGCTCCCAGGTGCCATGTCTTCATGTACACCCAGGAGCGCAGCACACTGAACCAAGTCAAAGCAGAGCCAGCTGCCAAAGGGCCCAGAGGTCCATTCTGCCAGCCCCGGGCTTCTTCCCACAGTTCAACATGCTGCAAAGGGGCTGCCTGGGACACAGGGGTACTTCAGTGCGAGGTTAGCCGGCTAACAGGCACTATCTAAATGAGCACTGCTGCAGGGTTTTTTACTCCACAGCAGGATAGTGTTTTTATTTACAAGTACATATAAGTACTATCCTGCTGCAGAATAAATTAATTCACTCCATCCTAATAGAGGTACACATGTAGATGCACAGTGTTTACTGTGCAGCTAATTAGTCAGCTGTGCAGTAAAGGTCTCATGTAGATGTGCCCCGGTATGTGTTTATCATCACAAAACTCCAGTGAAGGAGAAAAGTGCCAATACCACATTTTACAGATGAAGAATGGAGGTACAGAGAAGTTAAGAGATAAATCAAATAAAAAAAATGGGTGCCTACAAGTTTGGAAGAGCAATGCTGAACTTTAAGGCATCCAGTCACCGGAATGGAATCCAAAACCTAGAAGTAGTCCCCTGCTCTACTTATGAGAGAGAGTTAGGAGCCTCAGTAGAATAATCCAAGACACCTGCACCCTGAACCAGAGATATAACCAGCCAGGACTGTGTCCAGGACAGTCCTCCCTCCATCCCCGCTCTCTCCCCTGTAACTTCCGGCTGCTCTGACAGAAGGCAGCATGCAAGAACAGCAGCTGAAGTCTGCTGCTGCTGAGGGGAGATGTCACCTTAGTTTTTTGCAGATGCCTATGGTGAGTGGGCAATAAAACTGCACAGCTAAAAACGAAGAGACATATTTCCTGAGTAGCATCAAACCCTACCTCCACTTTTCAGAGCTACATTTTGCAGCACTCCTTCCAACCACTGACGCACTTCTGCATTGCTGTTGCTTGCCTGGGGTTGGAGAAAGAACGTGCAGGAGGAGGTAGAGCAGGGGATGGGAGGATGAGGTTCCCCTGGCCCAGTTGTGGTGCCCTTTCCCTTCTTAGGCAGCATCTAGGGCACATGTCCTGCTTGCCCACTTATCCGTACACTACTGCCCTAAACAGGGAGCAGCCTAGAGCTATACAATAGGAACCATGGAGCATAGTGGTGTGTCTGAACTCCCAACCACCTCCATGCTTTGGTGCCTTACTAAACCCTCCATCCAGGCAAGATCCAGAGCCCAGAGTCCTCTCCAGAGGTTAGGCTCTTACACCTGTTCTTTCAAAGAATGAAACAGGATTTACACTGATGGAGGATTTATTATCCAGCCTGATGGAATTCAAACCCACATCTTCCTCACTCCAGGAGAATCCCTATCCACCAGGGAAGAGTTTCAGCTGTTGAAGTCAGGCAGCTATGCAGCAGGAGTATGTAAGATGCACGGAGCTAGGAAGAGAGTACTCTCCCAAGAAAGAATGACCCTATCAGCTCATGGTTAGGGTACTCAACTGAGAGGAAACCTGGGACAAGGGGCTCTTTTATGACAGATGCGTATGTCTTTTAATGGTGTATTCACAACCCAAATGCCTGCTAGTCTCCTAAATTTGAGGAAGAAGAGGGTCCACATGCCTTTTGCCCAGTAGCATGGTTGTAAGTGGGAAGCTAGGGTGAGGGAAACCTCCACGTCTCCTTTTGAAGGTTGTCTATGGGTCAGCCCAGATTCCTAGGGCCAGAAAGAAAACAATCAAGAAAGAGTTTGCCTTTGTAGTCCTGTGCAGGAGATGCATTGGTAGAAAGGAGCCCTCCCTCCTGGGACTACTTATTAATTTTTCC
>NW_017729008.1:23214900-23217654 GCF_001723915.1 Gavialis gangeticus
CCTTTGTAGTCCTGTGCAGGAGATGCATTGGTAGAAAGGAGCCCTCCCTCCTGGGACTACTTATTAATTTTTCACTATATAGTCATTAGATAAAATTCACAAAGAGCATAGGATGCAGAGGCCAGAGCTCCCTCCTGCCAAGGGCAGTGCTTACCTCAATGGGCCACAGAGCCAGGATCCCACAATCCTTTTTTCTTGTTCTCTGTATACATTGTGTACATTGCTACTGGGGCCAGTTTGAAAGAGAGGGGTGGAGGGTGTTCTAAGCCTGTGCTAGTCCACAAGCCAGACAGACACAGTGTCCTAGGCAGTGGAAAATGCAGACTCAAGCTCTCCCCTTGGCAAACAACCTAGCTACTATCGCAGAGGTTCCCAACCACTGGGCTGTGGCCGTGAAGGGTTGGCTGCCAGGTCGTGGCACAAGCCCCCTGCTCGGACCCCTGTCTGTCTGCCTGGGCAAGTGGTTTCCATTGATGACAGTCATGTGCAGGGTTAAAGCTGGGCAGCAGGGCAGCCCCAGGAGGGAGACAGCTGGCACCATACACCCCGTGCCGGTCTGCAGGTCAGGAATCACTGCACACTGCACTTTCAAACATTTAGGTCTATTTTTGCATACGAACTAGACTCCATAGATCTGCACTGAGGTGTCTCAGACTTCATATATTCAAAAGCATTTTGGTAGGATTTTCTGAATCGCACTTTAAAGGAGAGGTACATAAATTCCAACTGAAAAGCAACTATAGTACATGAATCCTTTTTTAAAACTGGGCCCTGTATCCTTCCCACTTCCCCTCAAAATGAATTCCGCTGTATATTCATGAGTTGCTTAAAAAAAAAATATCACTCCATTTTTTAGGTTATTCTGTTATTTGAGGCAGGAGGATGTTAAGAGACCAGTGTTTTCTTCTGTAATAGAAGTTGTTTAACTTTCCCCCACGTACTTACATTGGAGTTTCCTGGCAATAGTGGTTTCCTGGGGTTTGTCTTCAGTGGTCTGTCAACTAGGTCCATTTTTCTAAGCAAAAAACCAAAATATTGCTGTCATTAATAAGACACTTTTTCTCCTGATTCAACATACCCTTGATACCTGATGGGAACCCACAAATACCCATTACACTGAATATATAGCACACTATCCGTAAATTCAAGAACTTTTTCAAATGTTCAAGAACATTTTTTAAAAGTCACTCATCCTTGAAAAGTCACTGGTCCACACAGTAATTGCAAGAATGTCTTCTGCTTACAGTATGTCTCTTAGAAAGAGAGGGTATTAAGTAAAATATTGAGGTTAAACACTGTCTTCGGCTAAGCATGAGGACACATCTTTGACAGGTCTTCAGAATAACTTTCTTTACAAATCAAAATTGCCTTTTGCTTCCTCTGATTGAGTTTCAACCAGTGGACTATATTTTACCCAGAGGTTGAGACAACAAGGAGGTAATGAGTGAAAAGGAGATGCTCACTTGATTAGCATTTGTATATTAATACTGAAATAATGATAGCCCCCAGTGGCATAAAATCTTGTTTTTCTTACTGCTGCTATTCAGTTCCTTCTGCTGGGCTCCTGGGAATGAATCAGTTTAGAAATGTCCATGATTAATATATATCACAGGAAACCAAAGGATAGTTAAGCAACAAGTGCCTGACATGTCCCTAAAGAACTATATATTTAGATGTGGAGAGGTGGAAAGGGAAGATGCAAGAGTTGCATATCAGAGGCAAAGAACTGGATCAATCACAAAACCACAGCAGTGAACACCTAACCACAGCAGCTTTCTAGGTGTTCTCAAAAAGAAATGCATAAAACCAGCCTAAAGTGATTCCACCCTTCATAGCTGGGTGCAAGAGCATAATCTGCTTGTTCATGTGGTGACTGATCCACAAAGGATATGAACGTGTCACAGCCCTATCTAGAGAATAACTTAAGTTGTGGCAGCTAATGCCTTTAAAAACTATAGGGATCTTGAGCTCAGTCTCTGGTGTGTTGGCTGTATTAGAAGCCATCATATTAGCCATGTTCCATGGCCAGACACATTTTACCTCAAATTTGTCACAGAGGTCTAGCTTCTTCCCATAATTATAGGGAAACTGTCCTTCTGTGTATGGGGCCATATCCAGGATCCACATTTAGTGGCTAAGTTCTATTCACCCTTCGCCCACCTAAGTGCTGGGCACCTAGATGTGTAGCTACAATTCCTGATAGAGATAGAGGATGCTCTGGGAATTATACTTACTGCATGGACTAGTAGTTAAAACACTTAAATAGGAAACAGGAAACACTGATTCAAACCTTCTCTGGGGGTTCTCAGAGAAGCTGGCTTTCTTTCTCCCTGGGCAAAAATAGTGCCCTATCCACTAGATATTTGGGCTGAGAGGTGGGAGGGCTCCACTCTTAATGTGAGCTTTAGCACTCAAGTCTGGTGTTATATGTGCATGCCTGGGTGCTTCTACTCCCCCTGGGCAGCTCCATGCCCATAGTGCAGCCTACTAAGCATGCTCAACATGGAAGTATTGTGAGAGCATAGCTTCCCTGGATCCCAAATGAATGTGTTAAGTTCCAGGAACTGCAATGCTGGAGCGATGTGTACATGCCACTTAGGTGCCTTAAGGAGAAAGAGAATCTGGCCCAAAGTGACCACACTGATCATAAGCAGTCTGGGTTTTAAAAAGATAAATGGACCCCAATGCTGTTTATGCAAAACAAAGAATCCCTTAAGGGTTTTCCTACCTTTTTATTTTGTCAGCTTTCTCAAT
>NW_017729008.1:23222654-23224845 GCF_001723915.1 Gavialis gangeticus
GCAGCTTCAGATGGGTGGCTCCTGCCCCAGTACCAGGGCAATGGCTTCAGCTCCCTGCTCCCTTCCTGGGAGCTGGTGCCGGAGCCCTGTGTGCTGGAGCAGGAGCCAGCTTCCAGTGAGCTGTTCCCAGTGTGGCTGCAGCTGGGCAGGTGCTACTTTGTGCCCCCCACCTCCAGCAGCAGCTCCGTGCCATGCTGCTTCCAGCAGGTGTGCAGGGCTCCAGCTCCTGGAACCAGAGGTGGGAGGATACAGAGCAGCACCTGGCTGTGGGCTGGGCTGGTAAGTAGAGCACGGAGGGAAGAACCTTTCGCACCTTGGAACACTATTGGGAATGAATAGGTAACACGCTGTGAGCAGGCCTTGAAGAACAATTCAAAAAAACTCTACATTCCTCATTATTTTCGAAGTATTCATGTTCAGTGCTCCTACAGATCATGGGGTTATAACACTTTTAAATCATGATTATTAAAGCAGTAGTGTGGCAGTGTTATGGTCAGTTCTGCCTTTCAAAGGCAGAGTACCAAGGCTTAATAGTGGGTAATGAGTACTGGGTAAATAATAACACATGCAGCTAAGTAGCTGCATTAATTGCGGGTCACCAGAATTCCCCTCTGGCATCAAGGGACTTAGTAGCTGGATCTGTGGAAGGAACTGGCACTATTTGTGTGGCCAAACACATATTTCTTAATTTTAAACCATGCTAAGGTTGACTTATACTCAGATGTTATTGATTTATGATCTACTGAGAGGAGTGAAAAATAATCTAATGAAAATATAGGATAAAAAAATGGCTAGAGGGAAAAACTAGGAAATATAACAAGCTCAGTAAAAGAGGGGAAAAAGTAAATGTGGGGTTAAATTAAAACTACATTTGTTTGTGAGCTTGAACTAGTTCTATGACCCCAAAAATTGGTTCCAGACGTTTTCACAAATCTTGAATTCCACAAACAGAGCCCATTCCTACTTCTAAGTATAATATATTAAAAAGAAGTTAAGACGTTTCTTACTTTTTGAAGAAGCACCATGCCATAGCATATAGGTTCAGTAGAAACAGGATTGCTGTTATAGTTAATATAGCAGGAAGCCAATTATCAGGACTCCAATAACGAGAGATCTGAACCAACACTGTTTTAGTTATCTGATAACACACACAGAATAGCAGTGAATTTATCATGATATGTCATATGAATCATAAAAGAGACAAGTCACACAATTCCAAATGTTATACCATCAATCTTCCATCCTTTGCATGAGAAATAAAACTAAAACTCTAACTACATGCAATCCAGGCTCCCGTGACAATTTTTGCAAGATTAGGCCTTGTTAGTCCAGGTGTCCTGGCTCTATCCCAGTCTGGATAAGTATTAGAGCTGAAGATATAGTGAGATTTTATTTC
Source organism: Gavialis gangeticus (assembly GCF_001723915.1). Taxonomy (NCBI): domain Eukaryota; kingdom Metazoa; phylum Chordata; order Crocodylia; family Gavialidae; genus Gavialis; species Gavialis gangeticus. The sequence continues at coordinate 23,224,051 of NW_017729008.1, forward strand.
TGATAATACTCAAGTGCATTCAAAACAGAATTTTGATTTGAGCATGTTCATAAGTCTTGCATGTTTAATTACTACAAACATCAAGCAGTTGAACATAAATAGGGCTAATAATCTGGAAAGCAACAGATTTTTATCTGAAAGTTTGTTTTGTAGTTTTGGATTTAATAATCTACTTTCATATTTTTAAATGAAATGTCATATTGGATAGTTACGTAAATCATCAATCAATAATACCACATGGCATATAATTAAAGAACAATGCATAAAGTTAATAGTAAATATTCAGAGTAAAGATGTCTATTTTTAGAACCAAAAAAATTTCACAAAGAAATGTATGTGAGAATGTTACAGTTTAGTCATTAAAATACTATCATATAAGGTAATAGTCAAATTTCAATACACTACTTTTCATTATGACTTATATGTTCAGATGTATTAACAATATTGTGCCTGCCAAAATTCCTTGTGCAGGTTCAAGCTAGATAAGGCATTCTTCACCTGTCCTTCTAAACCATCTTCTAAAGTCAGTGTGTCACCTTCACAGTCAGTTATTGTGATTATCTAAGAATTTGGCTTTTCATTTTTCTCTATTAAAATGAGAAGTCTGCATTTTCCTCCAGTAAAGGGGAAAATCTGTGCTTTTGTCTGGTTTTCTGAGAGAAACAGAAAACCTGGATCCCTGATCATCACCCATTCTATCCTTACCTGACCAATTTTGTTTTTTAAAAAGCCAAGACAAAACCAACACATTCACACGTGCTGAAGGAGATGGGCGCACAGGTGGTTTTCTCTTCT
>NW_017729008.1:23224856-23229517 GCF_001723915.1 Gavialis gangeticus
CTTCCGACCCTAGAAACTATGAAACTATGAAACTATACAGACAACATCCCAGTAATCAGGTCAATGCATGGTATTCATAAATTATAACAGAGCAGCTAGCTCTAAATTTGACCCCTGTAAATTTAGAGTCAAAAAAACCTGTGGAAAAAAACCTAGTGTGGCGCACGCTTGGGCAGCATGATGTTGTAGCACGAGAACACTGGACTGTGCAGTATGTGCCACGTACCACATGGCTGTGTTCATCTGGACATGCCCAGTGTGTCCAAATCATTAATTATTCTCATAGTAAAAGCACAGTCACTCTTCGAACACTGGATTAATGGCGATGCTTGAAAATATCTCTGACAGTGATCATTGAACCAGCAGGATGGCAGAGAATATTTTCTCATTCCTGTGTGCATAATAGAGGTGCACCTGACAGGCAGCAGCAAAACGGCAATTTGAGCTTTAAGCATTAATCCACATCCTTAATAATTAAGAATGATTAATAATCATTAATGCTTAATTAATGCTTAATAGTTAATCACCACTCCTTCAGGATGGGCTGGCCTCCACTCCACCTGCATTCTCACCCACCATGACTTGATGTTCAACAATTAGAGGAAGGTTCAATGTTACAAAGGGGCAAAGATCCACCTTGCTGAGGGTGGTCCTTCTTCACCTCCACCTCCTGCTCCACCTCCCCTATACCCTGGCCCTTTCCACTCAAAGTCTGATGCCTTTTCCTGTGGGTTTGCCTCCTGAATGCTGACCCACTCAGAGCATAACCACCACCTATCTCTTGCTGTCTGGGCTCTGCACAACTCACAGGTTATGTGCCACATGGTCTCTTGTCCACATCCACAGGCGGTGGAAAAGAGGCACTAGAACTCTTCAATGTCTGCTGGTTCTCCAGAGGATGAGTGATTGCTTCAGCAGTTTTGTCCTAAGGAAGCACCTAGCCTACTCTTTCCTCAGCATGGGTAAGAGTTCACCCATAAATTCTTTTTAATACCAATCAATTTCATATCTCCCAGTGTTAACTCATTAATTTCTTACTGATGGCCCCTTTTCTTTATGTCCTTTTTCCTGGAATAATTCTCAATTAATTCATCAATGTTTATTCATTATAGCAAATCAGCTAATTACCTCTCTCTCTCTTTTCTCCCATCTAATCATCAGGTAAGTCATTGATTCCCCATTGGTTCAATAACCAGTTCATCAAATTAAGTGTAGGCTCAAAGTCAATTTATCAATTATTCCGAGCAGCTGGTGATCTACTCATTAAATCTCTTGAGACACCAACAGTTCACCAGTTCATAGAACTATGCTCAAACTCCCTCCTTCCTCTCTCAGTCTCAAACTCTCTGGTCCTGGGGTCTGCTCTTTCCCTCTAGGAATCTCCTGACTCCTTTGACTCACAGTTGCAGGCCTACCAGTTTCTCTCACCCCGCCCTTGTCCAGGTCCTCTCTGGGCTTCCCTGATCCCACTCAGATGTCCCGCCTCAGCTGTGCAGATGTCCCTGCTCTGTGCCTCTACACAGAGTGCAAAACTCTCCAAAGAAGCTGTACGTTCCCCCCTTTGGGCAAATTCTGTCTCAACTTCCTTTTCTTCTTTGCCAAAACTCAGTGGGGCCTGTGAGGGCTTTTGGCCTGCACACATGACCCAGTGCAGACAGGAGCCTAGTCTCTCTCTGTCGGATGCACCCAAATCCTTTTCCCCGAAGCTCCAGAAATGATACACCTGCACTGGGATCTGTGGGGTAAGGCTTGACCCTCGTCCTGTCCTGCCAGTTTCTAATGCCTGGAACAGGGGCTGGGGCCAGTCCTCTGTTACAGCAACTAATAAGCTTCCAATAGGGATCATAGGCTTGCACCAACAAGCTAAAACCTTTCCATTTCATTCCTCACAGTAGAAGGCGGCCCATGAATTAGACATGCCCAGGAATGAAAGTGTTAGCACTGGGCTGTGTAACTAGGTTTTTAAAGACAGTTTACGTTAAGATTTTTCCATGCATTGAAAGTGAGATCTTGATTCCTTCGATATTAGACACTGTATCCATTGGGCACGAGACCAGCTATCATTCTGTTTCCTTCTTTTGGAGTTAATATTTAATTTTAAATTAAGCATGATACAATTTCACCTGTAACCACTACACTGCTCTGTCATAACCAAAAGGATAACTCCTAACATTGTACTATGTTAGAAATCAAAGCCTGAAATTTCTGTATCATACAGCTGATTTTCATAGATGTCCCTACCTCTATTATGGAACAAACAAGGGTTTCAGTTTCAGTTTGGAAGCATTGGAAGACTATGGACTGAGTTGTAAAGTTTTAGACTGTAATAATGTGACTTGATAGGATTTCTGAACCCTCTGACAAAACAAGACATTCCTTTCTGCTAGTCATTTCCATGGGGCAGATGCTTCGTGTGGTATAAAGTTAAAACATAAATTAGCTTTCAAAGTATGGAGAGCTGTACATAGCATGAGGGAGAGGCAAAATACCTTACAAATAGACAGGAACATATAGACATAAAATCCTGCCAGACTTACACTTCCTTCTACAGACAAAGTTCTCCTTGGCTTTGGAGGGCATTTTAAGAAAACACCATGCTGAGTCAGACCTCAGGTCCATCTAGTATAGGAACTGGCAACCTTTTCTTACTAAAGGCCAGAGCTTCCTACCTGGCACTCTGCTATGAGCCACAGATCTTTGCCCTGTGAAGAGTTCAAGCCGACTGTGCTTACCCTCACTTTAGATACCCATCCCCTTTGCAGCAGGGTAAGCATGTGCATGAGAGAGATGGAGGGAGTGGGGCTAAAGAGAAGGATGCTGTGGAAGGGATGGGTGGCTCAGCGCAGCTCTGTGCTATCTAATCCCCTATACCTGCTTGGTCCCAGTCAGACCATCCCAGGGCAGATCCAAGCTCTTCACAGGCCAGATCCAGCCCATGGGCCATAGGTTGGCAACCATTGATCTAGCACAATATCCTGTATCTCAAAGTGGCAGAGAAGAGATGACATTTTCTGTTTGGTGTTTATTTGAAACTGACAGGCACAACTTGAAACCTCAGTCTAGACGTAGGTGCTAGGCTGCCTGTTGGTATCCCGGTGACTGACTTGTTCTCTTAAGAATATAAGGGTAGAAACAGAGGTCAAAAATTTGTTATGGCTGCTCAGCTGGAGCAGACAGGTTGGGCTAAAGCTAGCCCACCTACCCTGCGAGAGGAGGTTTGCTGGGGAGAGTCTGGAACAGGAGTTCCACAAATCAATCAGTTAAGTCTAATACTACATCCATCCAGGTTGCTCTTATACCAGTGTTGGCCATTTTGAAAGCAGTTTACATGCACCGAACTTCTGTTGTGTTACAGATTTGAACCAGTTTCCAACCACTTATACCAGTTTGTGTGCAATTTCTGTCCTGAGCCTTTGTGAGAATCCTCAACTTAATTGCACACTGTGTGAAAAAGCACTACCAGAAAGACCCTCAAGATTTGGCCTAGAAGCAGTGAATAAAATATAAAAACAGCTTTCATTTTTAACAATTTTATAACTATATCCACCTCTTCCCCAGCAGATGTCAGTGCAACACATTGAAAATGATGTAGTATAAATTATACTCAAACCTGAAGGAAACATGTAAAGCTAAAAATTAAAAGGAAATAATGTGAGAATTTGCAACATTAATTCCAACTTGGAAAGTTAATTTGTGCATTTGATTGGACTTCGAGAGTTGGTTGGTTGGGGTTAACATGAAATTTCAAATATGTCACCTCTTAATATAGGAAACGATAGGGAATTTATATGGATGACAGGAACGATTTATAGAAAAGAGCAGGAAATTGTTTAAGATATTGAAAGATCAGGAGATACTCTTCCTGGCTTGAGACAATGAGATTTTTTTTTAATCACAGAAGAGGAAAGAAGATGGAAGAAACTGTGCATGACAGATAATAGTCATATTAGGCAGATATTCGGACAGTCAAATGAAAGAATCTGACCAGAAAAGAGAGGAATACAAGAATCAGGTCCAATTCTTCACCAGTAATGTATTAAATTAAAAATGTGATTCGCATTTCCTTTAATGTGAGAGTCACAAGTAACATAATTTCTTAACAAGAAAGTCATAGAGTTATAAAGTTTAAGGGCAGAAAGGACCATTATCCAGGCTGACATTCTCTATATCATAGGCCAAATCTTGCCATGCTTACTCTGGGTCTGTTTGACCTCAATAGGCTCTTCCCATTGACTTCAGTGGACTTTTTTTTACTTGCCTTGGTATCGAATTAGGTTTATAAGAAGTATAAATCATATAAATTAGCTTTTATTTGAGGTACTATATAGCAATCTCCCTCCATTTATATTTTACTCACTCTCCCATCCCTATATTGAGACAAATAACTTCTTTTATGAAAAAAAGCATAACGTGTGTTTGATGAAACCATAATTTCTAGAAATGACTGGAAGACATCAGCAATTGAGAACTCATGGTCTCCCTTGGTGGTTTGATCCAACTGCTAATCAGCTTCACTTCTATGATCTGGGCCTTATTCCTAATTTGAATGTTTCTGGCTTTATCTTCCAGTCATTTGTGCGTCTTATAATCTTTTATACTACATTCAAGAGCCCTTGAGCACTTGATTTTTCTCTTCATGAAAGTACTTACATACAGTAATC
>NW_017729008.1:23234517-23241883 GCF_001723915.1 Gavialis gangeticus
TTTGATCCAACTGCTAATCAGCTTCACTTCTATGATCTGGGCCTTATTCCTAATTTGAATGTTTCTGGCTTTATCTTCCAGTCATTTGTGCGTCTTATAATCTTTTATACTACATTCAAGAGCCCTTGAGCACTTGATTTTTCTCTTCATGAAAGTACTTACATACAGTAATCAAATCATCTGTCATCATCTCTCTCAACCTTTTTTTTTTTTGGAAAACCAGAAAACAAATTGAGGACTTTAACTTCTCACTATAAGGCACCTTATTCAGCCTTGGAATATCTTTTGTGTGTCTTTCATTAACCCTTTTCAGTTTTTTCAAGTTCTTTTTAAAAGTAGGCACCTGACAATATTCTAGTCCCTTTTTTGCTACAGCATTACAGTGGAAGCTCTTGTTGAGTTATTTGTTCACTAGGTGGACAGAGATGTTGCATTTAGGCCACACTAACATTTTTTCTGGTGGCACAAAGTCCAAGCAAACAGAGGTCCGTGTCCCTTAACATGCCACAAATGCCCAAAATTTGTGGCTGTGAGATCAGTGGTGTGAATTAGTGCTACTGTTTTGTGGCAGACATTTGTTTGCTTTCAGGCAGGAGAGTCCAGGAAACCTGGGCATGAAGGATCAGGCCCCTGAAGCCCCAGGAGTACCTGTCCACATTTCCTCTTTTGCAAAGATATATGCACGGGAAATACAAATTGTATTGCTTCTCTGCAAATGGGGAAATTCAGGATTTCCCTGCTGGCAGAGGAGTGTCTGAGGAATGGCTTACAACACAAGCCATACAAGGAGAGGCTGAGGGACCTGGGACTCTTCAGCCTGAAAAAGAGAAGGCTGAGAGGGGACTTGGTAGCAGCTTGCTGCTATAGTAGGAGAGTACATCAAGGGCTTCGTGAACAACTGTTCACCAGAGCACCCTTGGGGAAAACCAGGAGTAATGGCCACAAACTCCTGGAAGACCAATTCAGACTCAACATTAGGAAAAACTTCTTCACAGTCAGGGTGTCCAGACTGTGGAATAAGCTCCCTCCACATGTGGTGCAATCACCTACCCTGGAAATCTTCAAGAGGAGACTAGACAGTCACCTTGCTGGGGTCTCCTGACTACCAGTTATCTTTCTTGCTTGGTCCAGGGGGCTGGACCCAATGATCTTCCAAGGTCCCTTCCTGCCTTACAATCTATGAATCTATGAATCCCTGTTTCAAACCTGTACCCAGGAAATCCAGTTTGGGCCACATCACTGCAAATGAGAAAACCCCATGTTTTCCTGATGGCAGGGATATACACCCAAAGAATCCAGGGAATTGCAGTGTGCCTCTACAAATAAGGAAATCCCAGATTTCCCTGATTGCAGAGATGTGCACTCAGGAAAGCCCAGCTTGACCCTGCAGAACAACAGGCAGTGCCTGTCTTTCCCAATGGAGTGGATCAGCTATGCCAGGATATATCCTGATATAGCTGATCCACTTCATTTGGTGATGTCTATGTATACCCTATCACTTCTAAATCCTTTTTAGAGTTTGTGCTTTCAGTTTACTAAGTATGGTCTTCACTGTTCCTATGCACATCTATGATCCTAGATGTTCAATTTTGCATTTGACTACATGAAAAACTAGTTTACATAGCTGTATTTAATAAGCAATCCAGATCACTTTGTGTAACCTCTCTGTTCTCATTATTATTTACCTTTTTGCAAACCTATCCTTCTTATATATGTCATAGTGTTTTTAATAAACAGTTTTCCTAACAGGTCTAAGTAATGTGAATATATCAAACTTCTTCCCATCAATAGGCATTTCTAATATTTCATTACAAAGTGCTTTTATCCAGTGGCGATGTATAGGGGGTGCATGTGCACCCCCTGAAAGCACCAGTGCACCCTCTGTCAGGCTGCACTCCCTGTTTAGGCAGCAGGCACGGGGGCAGGCAGAAGTGCTGCTGTCCCCCATGTGAGCAAAAAAACAAAAGCAGAATCAACAAGTAACTGATAATGTCCCTCTGTTGTTTTCTTAATGGGGGATAAACACTTCTATCAATTCCCTGTTGGGCCAATTCGACCATCTTGCCATTTAGCTTCAAGATCCCTGAAGCTAAACTCTTGCAGCTCCATACATGTCTTCTCAATGTTTCCCCTATCAGCAATCCCACACAAGCTTGCAGTAATACTGTGTTTGCCCTCCAGGAAGACAACATATTGACTTCCTGTACTCTGTTCTCTAAAAATAGAATTCATTGTGTCAGCTTCTTGCCTCCTTATGATAGTCAAAGGACCTTTCTGGTGGCTGTTGCTTCAAACCAAATAGAGACCTAGCAGTTATGTCCCCTTAGTTTTCTCTTCTATTCTGGGAACAGGTTCCTTGGTATTTGACTCAAAGATTATCTGATAACTTGATTTATTTTTACAGTTAGAATACCAAAGCTCTGTTTCTTTTTTCTCTTAGTCACAAATCTCTTGTTGGCGTCTTGGTTTTCTCTCCTTGGTCCTTGTATCACAAGTCCTTTACCTTATTGTGCCTGTCATGACTCTTTCTGAAGCCAGTTCTTCAAGACATCATTTTCTTTCTCAGCACCAAGCAGTGCTAAAACTTGCATGTATCTTCTCCTCCAGCAATGTAATCACCTTACACTTTTATGTATCAATAATTATCACTGTTTTCCATTAGGAAGAAAGCACAGTACATCTGACAAAGACTTCAACATCTGTTCCCAGACCATCCATATCTGCTAAGTGCTAAATGCAAGGAACCATCTTATCTCTCTAAATACCCTCTGTTACTACCTTGTCTGCTCCTCCCATTCAGACATGAAAATTTTGACCAGTCCTCTAAAACTGAGATGACAAGACACACTGGGAGGCCCAAAGAACGGAAAGCTCATGACTGCTGCAGAAGCAGTGAGACCAAAGTTTATCTTGGTTCTGAAAAATCTAAAATATAGCTGTTTTGTTCTAGGGAAGAAATTCAATTTGACCACATTACATCCCTAACATCCTTAAACAGTCATTAAGGAAACCTGAGCACCAACAAGGAACAATTCAAGTTTAGGTGCCTAGGCTTTCTGCCCAGAGACTGAAAGACACTGAGTCTCAGAAAAGCAGATTCAGAAGCCCAGAGTCCTCCAGGGGTAGCTAATAGGAAACCACAATGCCTAACTCTGAGGACAGGTACTTAATGATGGTGATCACTTGCAGCAGGGCTCAATGGGGAGGCCCTTCTCCATCTATCCATCCTACTGAATCTGTCCTACTGGGCAGCCATGAGTATGCAGTTCATGGGGCAGAAAGAGAGCGTGTAAGAGAAATCATGACTATCTGGCAACCTAAGGTGTGCATTAAGCTGGAAGGAGGAAGTCTTGACTTGTAGCCCCGGCTGCTGGAGTTATTTCTATTTTTAAACCAGTAAATATTAAATGTTTAACCAATGCTTGGAACAATCAAAAGGCTACAGATTTGACTCTGTAGCCTAGTACTTTTAGCTTCCTACTGAGAAAGGAAATCCTAAGTCATTAATAAATAGAAAAAGAACAAACTTAGCAGCAAGCAATGGCACCCAGGACTCCCCATTCTCAGAGGGATGCTATAACTACTTGACTATGAAGACAGCTTCCTCCCTCCCCTTACTTGCTTTCCTAGACCAATGAATATTCTACCTTTTTGTGCCCAGTGGTCCAGATTTAGATAAGGGGTAGAACCTATTCACCCAATATTTTCTATAATGTGGTACACCAAAAAGTAAGAGATGTGGATTCAAAACTCATCAGGCTGAAGTTGTTTTAGAACCTAGCTCTGCCACTTCCTGGGTGACTTCCTTAACCACTAGTCTACGAGGTAAAAGTTGGACATTGGTACTGTTGTTTCTGAGCTGAAATTAGTGCTGCTAGTGCCAGGTAGGCATGCTCAGAACAAGCCTAACAGTGCCTTTCTTGAGGCTTAAGTTGTGTTTGTGCAACTATGAGCAACAATCTGAACTGCAATAGAACTTACGTAGCACGTGCTCCACGTGAATTGATTCTGAGCCCTAGGGAAGTTTGTAATCTCAAATAGAGGTCCATGATAATTTTAGGGACCAAGCTTGTTTAGTCCATTAGACTCTCTTTTTTACTGAAATCTTTGAGAAATTTTAAGGAATACACCAGGTTTTCCTTTTTAGTTTTATGTATTATATAGACATTTCAGACAGCTGAGTGTGAGCAGACCATGCAGATGAATGAAGCAGGCTGTCAGTCAGTGCCGGTCATATACCATGATATTGGATTAATTGGATGATGATAGCCAAAGTGTTGAACTTTTTTATTTGAATAGCCCATGTATGTTTATGTGTGTCAGATATTTATTTCAATATTATATCACTGAAGAATGAAATTAGAGGAACTAAACACTTACCATCTGTTGTATCTGGTCTACAAGTGACCTGACACTCAGATTTCCTTATGGCTGTGGCTAGTTAATTTGATTTCCTGGTTTAGTGTCATAATTATTTATCTGACTATCTCACTGTAGAATTGTATTGTTTTTAGAACTAGGAACAGGATATAAGGAGTTAGAATCAGCTAAGTGATAATGTATGTGGGGGAAATAAGCTGATACCCAAACATCATTTTGGTCTGAGAAACCAGCAGCAATAACCCCATGAGGAATATGGAACTTGATCCAATTCCACTGAGTTCAACAGAAGTCTTTCCATTCTCTTGAATGGATTATAGACGAGGTCTTTAAGGCCTCTAAAAAGGACTTATGAACCTAAAAGAATTTTTGGACAGACCTTAGAGTCTTAAGTCCAAATTACAGTTAAAAAATGGTGACTCTGGTCATCTAACCGGGAAGCATGCAAACTCACTTATCATAATCCTGTTTGACCTGAAAGTTCTTTAGGTACTTACAATTTTGATTTTGGGCATGCCAAAAAAGATATTTGCCTACCTTCTGCTTAAACCTAATTGTCTATGTACAGACATTCAAAAAGCCTGAGCTTGAATTGGTTCAATCTTTTCAGGTTAGTCTAACCTGCGTAGATTGAACCTATTTGCAAGTGAATAGACATTCACTTTTGATTCCAGAAATGCAGCTACATGCCTGTGGTGGCTCAGGCTACAAGCCATAAGGTGCTACAGCAGCCCTCCCTTCCCTTCAGCAGCAGCCACAAGGCTGGAGAGAAGCTGACCAGAATGGGGGGCTGGCCAGGCCAGGCCCTGAAGACGACTGAGTATGATTAGGGAGGGGGATAAAGCTCCACCCTGGCCTTCAGGGACCCCAGCCAGAGTCTGCTTGAAGGGGGAAACACCCCCCTGCCAGGTTTGCCAGGGGGGAGGGTGTGGAGAGAGCCAGACTGGGCAGCGCCTCAGGCAAAGTGGGGCGTGGAAGGGGATTAAATTCCCCTGTCTCCCCTCTCTTCCACCAGCATAGAGATCATGGGGCCTGCCCTGGCTTTCCACCTCACTGGCTGCTTGTGCAGCAGTGAGCATGACCAGAGATGGCTTGGGCAGCACCTCAGGTGAAGGGGAGGCAGGGAGGAGGATTAAACTTTCCTGACTCTCCTCTCTCCCACTGGCAAGGGGACCCCAGCTGGGGTCTGCCTAACTTCCTCCCCCCCACCCCCCTGCTGTTTGCCAGGGGGCTGGCCAGAGCCAGCCCAGGCAGCAGCCTCAGGTGAAGGAGGATTAAACCCCCCTGCCTCCCTCTTGGGCAAAGGTCCAGGCACCCCAGCCCAGGTCTGCCCAGCTTTCCCCTCTGCTCACCACTTAAGTGGCAGGGTGTATGGCCAGAACCTGCCGGAGCAGCAGCCTCAGGTGAAGTGGGGGAGGGAGGGGAAGTACATCCTCCATCTCCCTTCTCTCCCACCAGCACCACCCTCTCTCTGCTCAACTTTCTGCCCCACTGGCCCTCCCCACTCATTACTGCTCCCTAATCCCCTCTCTTCTCTCACATGGGGTCATTCAAGAATTACCTGTCTGCCAATGACACAGTATAAATGTGTTTCATCACCTAGCACTTGCTTGCTTCCTGGGACAGAAGCTGGGAGCAGCTTGTTGGGGCACGAGGGCAACTCTGTGCCCTGGGGTTCTGCTCCAAACAGATCCCTCTGCTTCTCGAGCAGCTGCTTGCCCATGCCAGCTTTGTGAGCAGGCACCACTGTCCCCTCCCAGCCTCAGGCTGTCTGGCTGCACAAACAGAGCTGTGTGTTAGGCAGCTGTGATTTAACTTGAACCTTGAAGGGGTCTGGGACAGAAGTTCCATAAACCAGTTTGACCTAAATCAGTTAAGTCTGATAATACATTCAGCCAGGTTTGTCTTAAACTAGTTTCAGCTGTTTTGAAACTGGTTTATGTGCACTGAGCTTCTGTTCTGTTACAGGTTTAAACCAGTTTCTGAACATTTAAACCAGTTTGTGTGTAACTTGTGTCCCTAGCCATTGAGCCAAGGATTCTAGATAGAGCTGGAGCTAAATTCCCAGTGGGCCTGAAGTGGTCATCAGGCTCAGTACATTCATATAAGGAACCGCTGATTACATAAGTAATCAGCCAGTTGAACCAGTAGAATAAAGTAGCACCCACTGGGTACATCTACACATTCATGAATGAGCTGTAATTATGGTGCATTAAGTTTAGTACCTGTAAGTTAATGTGCTGTAATTGGTGCTACTGCATAGCAGTGCAGATGGACACTTTTTTGTGATGCTTAATGTGCATTAGACTAAGTCTGCTGCACATTAATGCATTAGTATGCTTTTTGTGTGACACGCAAACATGCAGTAGAATTAGTCTAATGTACACTTAGTGTCTTGTGTAGATGCACCAAATATGAATGATTGAACGTGTCAGATTCCATCCCTTTTTATTGGGATAATGGAAGTAAGAAGATAAAAATATGTTTACCCTCTCCTTGCAAAGTCTCCAGGCCCAGAGTTGATGTGGAAATTCCTAGTTACCTCACATTTCACATAGGCTAGCTCAGATAACTTTTGAAAGGACTTGTAATAGCTACTTACTGTAGTCACAGCCACATTGGTGCTAGTAGATGGCTGGGTTGTAGTCCAAGGAATCACATGGACTATTACAGTTGCGGTAGTGGTCAGCTGGCGAGCTTTCATTCCACCTAATTCATCAGTCACTTCAATAAGTAGCTGAAGAGCCGTGATGTCCTGAATACCTTGAAATGCCTCATACTGGAAATTCTGAGTCATTACCAAAGAAGGAGATCCATTCCCCAGCCTCTGGAGTGTGAACCAATTGTTTGTGTTGCCTAGAAATAAAGCTGTTATAGGATCAAAAAAAAAAAACCCGCCAAAAGACTTGACTTCATGTCTTATTTATTTAGTTACCCTGCTAGTTTCTAACACTGATGGGGTTCTGTTAAAAAATAATGCACAAGC